>NC_134365.1:86029533-86348933 GCF_035582795.1 Mycteria americana
CTCCCCCTCCAGAGAAGGACCTGCTTGCCAGACTGACAGAAATAAGCAATTAATATCAATTGAATTTAAATTGTTACCTTTCACCAATAAGAATTTTCCCTACCCGTGGAATTTGTTGAAAAATCCATTCAGATTCATGCCAGCATAAATGATGTCATCACTGAGAGTTCTCCTCTAGTGAAATTCTGTTGTATGTGGGGAAGATGTAGTAGTATCACTCTCTGCTTGACTGAAATAGAGTAGCTAGATACTGACCACAGTAGGTTTTCTATTAGAGTTCTGATCAGCTGAGCAGAAAAAAGGAGTGTAAATTTTATTTCAAACTTCTGTTTACGTAGCCAGCAAGAAATTTAAGCCAGTCAAATTTTATTTTAAAACTTTTCTAAGGAAAGCAAGGGAATCATAGGGTTACATCATTGTAAATATTATACAGAATACTGTTTAAAAAAAAAATCAATAAAATATCCATCCAACAGTAACATTGCCTGATTTCTTCCCTTCTCTGCTCTTCTGTGCTTATCTGGCCACCCAGAAATTACTACAACTGGTTCAATCCTGATGTTCATTAGAACAAACCATTTAACCATTGACAACATATTCAAAACTGACATTTGATAACATTGAAGCATTTTTTAGAGCTGCTAAAATAAACTACCATATTTATGAAAGTTTCCCCACACTTTTTTTGTCTTTGAAATTTCATGAAGATGATAAAAATTTCAAAAAGCTATGCAATTTTGGAAGCATGGTATATTTAAAAACAAAACAAAACAAAACTGAAATACCTGGTCATTTTAATGGGAACTTTTGAAAACTGAATTGTAAGTGTCTTATGAAGGGTGGTTCAATAAGTACAAATGCAGTAACCACAGTTAATAGCAAACAAATGAAAATATGCAGACATGTGATTGTCATTGCCTAAGCTACTGACTTACTCATTTGAATTTTAACCTGCTGTCATAAATAGCAATAAGACACATAGAAAAGTGGAAAGTGAATAGAAAGTTGAAATCTGGATGGGTAGAAGGGCAAGTAGTAGTACCATAGAGGCAATGTAGGTGAGCTTCAATGTAATATCTTGTGAAAGTAGTCAGATGTCTATTTTGGAGAGGATAATCTGTCATTCCCTCTCAAACTTCTCTTGCCATCACAGCTGCCAGGTCAGGCTTCTGTGCAAATGATGTCTTGCATTTGCATTTATTGTGATAAGGCTTCAGCTGAAGTGCTGAGAATGTCTCCAGGGCTTGATCATTTATCCCATTTATCCATTGTTCTTAATTGCAAAGCTCCCAAGGGCTACAAAACCAAAGGTGCAGGCTGACTGCAAAAGGAGGTGCAGAAAAATTTCACAAGTACAAAAAATGAAATAGAATTAATTTGTTGTTATTTTTTGCTGAGGTTTTTAACTGGTCATTTGCTGGAAAACATTGGTCTCAAACTGTTGAATACAGAAATACTGCTGCTGAAGCTTTCCAAGATTAAAAAAAAACCAAAGTCACTGGAATTCTTTTCACCTGCTTTGTCAAGCACTCAGTAATGTACTGATGTCCTTATCATCACAAGGAATGTTCACAAGACTTCAGTACCTTACAAGACATGTTTGCGTTTGAGCCTTTGAGAGATCAGGCTCTTACAGCAAAAGCCACTATAGAACAAATATCTGCTAAGACATGCATATAGTTGTTGTTTGGGAGGCACACTTGGACTTCTTTTCTTTTGTTACTCTTTACTGTTAGCTCTAGAATTAAATGCTAATTTTTTCTAAGATGATCTATTTCTGTTTCTTTATTTGCATATTTCAGTATATCTGTGTTGTTTTTTTAAAGCTGGAGTGAGATATTGTGCAAAATTAATTGAAATGGTCTTTCTGTTTGATTCTAGGATTACAATTTAATTTTCTATGAATGCAGTGCATATTCTGGGTACAATACCAAAAAGTCTGTGCTTCATTTAGCTAGGTAAGAAGAAAACACTATCTATGAGTTCTATATGTGCCTGACTTCCCTGTCACTGATGACAGAGTGAATTCTGTTTGTTAAATTAGTTTGATAGGAACTTACGGTGATGAAATACTTGTTCCTTTTTAACTGGTCTGTAGCCTGACCCTGTTGCTCCAACTGAGCAGTTGTTCAGGTTCACAAAGAGTCCCGTGTAAGCTAGTGAAGTTCGGTATAGACCCAGAAACACCTGAATTGTTGCTAGGAAAGCTGAGGGCCTGGGGCGTTGTGATAGATCTTGCAGAAAGTTCTTGGAGGTCTGGAGAAATATGCTTGGAAATGGATGCTGGTGACTCCTTGCAGCAGAACATTGGATGTGCTTCTTTCTTCCCTCTGCTCATTACAGCTCAAATTCTGCTGTATGCCTGGGGGCTGGGAGAGGGAGAGGTGGATTTTTGAAGTTATATAAAGGCTAGGGGTAAAAATACAGATAAATCTGTCCCCTCTGAACTACTTACAGAGGTGAAAACACTAGTAATGAATTGGCAGATCTTTATTGTTGCTGGAGTTAGGGAAATTTTGTGAATGGGTTAGGTAACTGATAAATGTCTAGGTAGCCAGATGTGTTTTTGTTTTGCTCCAGCCTCAAAAATAACAAATTAAAGTCACAGTTTGGAGTCTCTGTGATATACAATAAATGCTAACAATCAGCACCGACTACATTTTTCTATTGGTAGTTCTAATGTTCTAAATGAACAAAGGTGGTTTTGTGATGGAGCCACCATAATTGTACTTTTTTGTTTGTTTGTTTGCTAGTTCACAAAATTCTGTCATTTTCCGTTAATCTCTGGACAATTTTATAGGCTTGCGGGAAATGTTTTTTGTTTTGATCTCTTATGGGTATTATTGACTTTTTTCTCAAAAGTATTGTTTCTTTCCCCCAGGATTTTAAAGGAACATGAAGATAAAATGAAAGAGAAAACTATTGAACTTCAATCTGATATGAACAAAAAGTCTTGCTGTATCAGGCCATAAAATGCTGGGGCATGTTTAGACAAGTCATACGTTTGTACAACACTACATGGCACCATCAGATTTGCTTTATCTTCCAAATATTTATTCTGCTGTGTTCTGAGTGTAGGTGTAAGTGAACCTTAAAATCCTTGTATGCTCTGATCTTCACTTTTACAAATATTGTCTTTAGTTAATTGACAGTGTATTTGGGGCAGTAACAGTCTTTTATTCTGTTTGATGCCTAACACCACTGCATCCTGCTTTCTGATCAGGCTTGTAGAAGCTGTCACATTATTAAAAATAAGAAATAATTTTATAGGAAGAAAACTACTTGGAATGTGAAGTAAATTCTTAGTGGTATGGATGACCTATCTTCTGAATACTTCTGTTTATTTCAGTGCTCTTTAGATCCTGATTTTGTGCTGACCTTTGTTACAGTTTTTTAAAAATTTAAATAGGTAGCTGGTTGGTTGTTTAAAAGCAACACACCAGCAACTGTAAAGCATAAAGTTGTATTTTAAAGCTTAGTGTGAAATATACATCAACAAAGGATTGAAGAACTATGAAGATTTTAATAAGTAGCATTAACTCATTTATACTACACATTGTTGCATATTGGTCCTTGATAAGAAACCCTTCCTCCCACTTAGATGTGATGAATTAGGTATGTTTAGACAGGCCACTGAGATACCATACAGGCTTGCCTGAGTTGTTGCCAAATAAGCTGGCATGTTTCCATGGTGAGGTGGTGCTATGCAAATATCTAGCTTAGTTTCCAGAAACAGTAAAGTCATGGTAGTGCAGTGCTTTACTCTGGCTAGTTAGCATTGCACTCAGAGCAAATCAGCCCGTGCTCTTTACCATATTTGAAAAAAAAAAGCTGTATTGCTTTATGTTGCAGCGCTTGCTCTGAACCTCTCTTTGGCTATGGTGTCCTATAGAAGTCCCAAAGCAATCTGTGGCCAGCTTGAACATTCAAATCAATTCACTGTCATTAGTGCTGGTCGAAAACACATACCTACATAGTAAGCTCATTTCACTGGTGTAGTTGGTTGTAGTACAAAGCATATTATGGCCGACTGAACTGCTCTTTGTCTCCAAAAGTCTGTCACAGAAGATTTCATGCCAGATGTTGGAGCCAGAATTTTCAGAAATAGTAGATCTTCTTTTGAGGAAAATTTTGAGAAACTTTACAGCATTTAAGGAGTGAAAAACCTCACCAAAATCCAGTGAGATATTGCTCTCTTAAGCAATGTTAAGAAAAATTCATCCTCATGTACCTAAATATGTGACTGATTTTTCAAAAGCATCTGCCACACAGCATTTCCCTTTGGTTTAACCAGGGCCTGATAGCACTGAGATATAGTGTTTGAGAAATCAAACCCATAGGGACATGTTTTAGAAAATCATGGCCCACCCTGGATCATAAGAAACCCAAATGTCATAATTACTTTTAGAAGCCTTTGTAGAATATAAGTAAAAATAATAAATTTGAGAATGGGTCACCCAGCCAGCACATGATCAACAATTATTCCTATTGGTATTTGTCGTCACTGCATCCAGCTATTGCAGTAAGCATTCAAGAATGATTATCCATGATGGTGAGCTTGTTGGGAAAGTGGAACCCATGGCATAATTTATTTCATTAAAATATCAAGCAAAACTGTAGATTTTATTATATGAGACTGTTACAGACATTATGTTTTCAATCCATTTTCTAAATGTTTCAAAAAAGCTATTTGAATAATGAATCAAAAGTGAATCTAAAGATGAAAGTTAAACAGTAGCTCAAGAAGTAGCTCTATTTTGGGATAAAAACTTAGTAATTAACTGTGCTCTTGGGATTTTGGTCTGATCAAAGGTATTTATCTAGTCCCAAGAACTATATGACAGAGGTTAGCAAACTTTTCCCTACAGTAATTCCTATATCCATACCAGCACTCAAATGCCCTTTCCTGTGAGTTGGGATCCAAACATGACCCCTTTCCCTATCAAGTAGTGCAACTAGGATTTTCCTTTTATCAGAAATGATGGATGGACCAAGTAGCCCAGAATGAGCTGATGCTTAGGGGTTTTTCCCTTGTTGATTCCCGAGAGTCTGCTCATCCAAATGAAAAAACGTCCCCTTGCATCCAGTGAGGTGCTTAAGAACCCCTAGAACCCAAAAGGAGCAAAATGAGCATCCATTAATGAAAATCAGTAGGCTTTCTGTTCACTTCCCAGGGTTGCTTCATGAAGTCCATTACTGGTTGTGGAGGGATGAGTCACCTTATTGACTGTTACATGTTATGCATCATGGAAATCTTCTCAGAATTGAATCACCTATGTTCAGCCCTGGCTGGAGATGAACTAATGCAAACCCCTCATTTAAACCTCAACAAAAACAACTGTTTATCCCAATTTCAATTAAGGAAGAAGTGTCATCAGTTTAAATATTGGTTTTGCTAATTGACTTTGAATTATCTATTCCCCTGCAGTACAGTGTTTCGTACCCCATCAATATCAGAACTGGCAATATTTCTTCCAACCTCTGTCAGCCTCAGGAAGACAGTTTGAAGGCTTAATTTCAGCTTTACTACCGCTGACTCTAGCCCCACAACACTCCAAATTCAGATCCTTAATTTTTTCGTTCCCTGAAGTTCGCCTGATTTTGGAGGAAAGTGACATGTGAGGTGCATCTTCTTTATGTGACTTCTACAGGATCATTTTTATTTGGACATCTTGTAGTGTGCACTGAGACCCTGCTAGCAGGATGTACACAACTTGAGGGTAGACAATGCTAAGGAGCAGCTGAATCCTGGGACAAAGGGGATTTCTTTTTCTTCATCTACTAGAACCAAATCTGGTGCGGTCTAAGACCCAGGAGGTGTCTCCCATCTCAGACTGATAGCTGTAGCTGCAAGTCACAAGTTTTGCAAGTCCAGCCAAAGCCTTTTTGCAAGTCCAGCCAAAACCCAGGCTGAGTACATATTGCAAAGATGCAGATACACACACAACACTAACGTCATCAGCCACACAGACAATACAGAGAGCAGTGTCTTCACTGCTTGTCACCCACATACACACAAACAGCATTCCCATAAATATGAACACAGATAGCCCAATCCTTCTCTTCCTTTCCAACTGATCAAGATTAAAGTTTGCTGATGAAAACATACATGTACACAACTCCTATGACTTGCAGTGCTCTCTCTCTCCCTCTGCCCTCCCTCTCTCCTCCAGGATCATGCAGAAATTTGGTGGAAATAAGATTTAATAAAAAGACTGGATAGCCTGCAGTTATGGGGTCAGATAAACTCTGACCAGCATCTTGCTTGCATACAACTGGCCCCTTTTATTCTATCTTGCCTTGACTTTTTCCCATGCTTGTTCTTCCTCCATCCATCTTGACCCCTCCCTTTCTCTGCCCTTCATATCCCAAAGAAACAACTTGCCCCTGGTTGTTCTTTCCCTGTTAGTCCCAGTTTTGCTACATATGTACCCACACACATTTTATATTTCTTCTACCATTACCTAGGTCACCTTGGCTTCATGTGGTATTATTGATATAGTTACTTAGGTGCTGCTGGCCTTGCAAGTTTCCACTCCCAAAAAAGTACCTACTATTCCCTTCCAATTATCTGTGAAGTTACTCATGAAGTTACCTTATAACTCCCCCTTAACCACCTGTGAAGTCCAGCCATTGCACACAGTGCTATCTGTAACTACTATCAGCTTCTCTCTCTCTTATTTATTATGTTCAGAGTTTCTTGTATCATGTCCAGAGTTTCTCATGGTCTGTTTGATTAGCTAAACCTCAGGCCAGGTCCTAGTCATCTGTCTGCACACCTTATTTGTTAATCAGCAATTATTTGTTGATTAATGCTCACAGAAGATAGGTATGACTAGCCTGTTACAAGGCTCTACTTCTGGACAGATTCTGCTGGCCAGGTGGTCATCAAACTGGTGTGGGAATTGTCAGCTTCCAGTGTTCCTTGATGCTAACTGATCCTTTGTGTTGCTGGGTTGCCGTCTTCTGACTCTCCACCAGGGTTTTATACCTCCTATCAGTATTTTTCTCAGACCCATCAGAAAGCTAATACTGGCTTAATAGCAATGAAGCTTTCTCCCCCCTCCCCTCCCCAGTTTTGAATTAGCTTTAGCTTTCTCACAGCCTCCCTTCCGCTCCCCTCCCCCCAAAAGCTTTTTGGTAAAGATAAGCCAAGATCATGATGCAGCTGTGCATCATGGGTTGTGAGGTCTTCTCTTGTGGTTTACATAGAGGTTTTTGGAGATGTAGATGATGTCTTTGTACTGAAAGTGAAATTAATCAAAAGGTAGTAGCCAGGGCAATATCAAGCAGAAGGGTATTTCACCTATTCCTATTACGCTCTGAGAGCACAAAAACATCTTCATTTAGAAGTGACTAAAATGCTGATAGAGAAATCTTTGAATACAAGTATCTGCAATGCTACAGAACATTTTAGCTACAGAATGTTGTTTTGTTTCTTCTGTCAGACTCTTCCTAATAGTCTTTGGACAAAATTCATAGCTGGTGTAAGTTCGGTGACTGTAGTATCTTCTTTTAGGGATGTGTATTACTCTTGAAAATTTTCCTTACTAGAATGAAAAGTACAAACAATAGTGAATGAGAAATTCTGCTGAAAAGTTGCTTCTTACACTCAGCAGGCTTTGTCCTTCTCTCAAGTTCACTGATGTAACTCCTTGACTCAGTAATGTTTCTTCTGATGCCACCTTGTATACAGTAAATCAGCTCACAAGCAATGTGCACTCATGTGAACTCTTTGAGAGGATGATCAGTTGGTAGGAGAAAGTGGGAGAAATGAATCTTCTCAGCCTGGT
This sequence comes from Mycteria americana, assembly GCF_035582795.1. Classification (NCBI taxonomy): domain Eukaryota; kingdom Metazoa; phylum Chordata; class Aves; order Ciconiiformes; family Ciconiidae; genus Mycteria; species Mycteria americana. Next base: position 86,037,327 of record NC_134365.1, read on the forward strand.
TGGGTACCCAATACTGAGAGATCTTTGGGTGTCTCACACACACTACAAAGCCCATTTGCATAGATATAACACAATGCTCCTAGCCCTTTGGAATGGGCTTATGTTATAGGCTGTAAGTAGCAGTGGGCTGCAGTTGTGACCTGCGTGGGGGAGATCATGAACTACTGTGTGCCAGTCAAGAACTGGTTTGAGCCTGCCCAGATGCAAGCCAAGCAACGGTAGAAAAGAAACATTGCACACTATAACCTTACTCAGAGAAGTGTACAGCACCTCCCCACATAACATATTTAGGGAGTAATCTGCAGTTAAGGTGGGGACTCTCCACACACAAGGAATGTGTAAGGAACAGAGCATGTTGAAGAAAGCTTGCTCCTGAAAGAGCTGCAGCCAGTGCTCATTCCCCACACCGGAGCAGGGACAACTAAGGAACAGGACAATGGGAATCCCTATGCCCAGGACAACTGGAAGCATTGGGCACTGAGTGGCAGAAACCATAATACTTGGTGTGGCAGAAACCATTATGCACACTGCCTCAACCTCCTGTGCTGCCTTTTGGCTCACGATGAATTCTGACAGACGGAGTGTACCTCACAGTGAAAATAAAGGAAGCTGAGACTCAGGGGCAGAGGAGAGGGAAAAAAGTACATTGATATATTTTCTAATTATTTGCATTCTTTTTCTTTCCCCAGTACCTGAATTAGCAATAAAAGATTTATGTTGGTTGGTAGTAAATTAACTCAGATAAAATTCCCCAACTTCAGACTGTTTTTGTTTGCAACATCTGTATATTGGCAGAATTTTCTACCATGTGAGATCATTATTGAATAAATCCATTTCATCATCTGCACAAGTGGAAGCTTGTTTTAGAAAGCAGAAACATGCCCATAAAGCTCATCAGTAGCAACTTCCTGAATTCATCCACAGCTGTTGAAATAATGGGTCTTTTTGATTATTGAAATGACAGGAATTGCAATAGCACTCATATACACTCCTGAAAAAAACAGAAAGATGAGCACTTGGACCTGCTTACACCTCAAACAACTAAAGCTCTTTTAATATGAAACTGGTAAAAGACATCTGATTTTTGTATGATGAAAATAGACATCTCAAGAAAAAAAAAATCTGTAGGTTAAGTTTACAGGGCAGGAATAAAAGTTCATTCCTATTAGTTTAATACTGAGTTCATATGGAGAAGTACATACCAACTAGCCTGAAATATTGTATCTAGTGACACTGATTCCTTCCAAATGTACTGGAAGTTAAAGGTCATCTGATTAGTCAGATAAGCATTGCTTCCTTCCTTTCAAACACTGAAGAGGAAAGTGTTTCAAACAAGTTCAGCTATACTGGAACACTGTTTAGCTTCTGCAGTCATCAGAAGCTGGTGCTTCTGATGCCTTTTGGTGGCACCTCTTTCTGGTGCCTTTTCTGCAACATGCTTCTCCTGAGCACAACGATCATTGCAAGTCTTTTCCCATTCCGAGAAGAACCCAGATTCAAAGAGCCTTTCTCACCGGAAATGACTGATTTTCATAGGCTGAACAGGAAGGGAGTAGGGAAGCCAGTGGAACTGAGACATTCAAATAGAATATTATGTGGCTCTTGAGTATTACTCAAGTACTCATATTACTAGAGCTGCTGTTTGTGTGTATGTGGGTGATAAGCAGTGAAGACACTGCTCTCTGTGTTGTCTGTGTGGCTGATGACGTTAGTGTTGTGTGTGTATATCTGCATCTTTGCAATATGTACTCAGCTTGGGTTTTGGCTGGACTTGCAAAAAGGAACAGCAGCAAAACCAGCTATCATTCCTCTATGACATACTGTGTTGTGCCCTGCATTTCCACATTTTATCTTGTGCCATCTTTATCTCATGTGTTGTGAGATTTGTATTCTTTTGCTCTGAGCATATGTAATAGAGGTCTTTTCCAGATCTTCTGCCACTGTATCTAGCTTCATCTTTTTTTGCTATCTTCTCAATGACCACATTGCAAAGTGAAAATTATCAGCTTTGGAAAATCACACTCTTCTATTTGCAGGATTCAGTGCTCCTGCAGCACTAAACTTAAATCTTGCCTTTACAGAGCAAATCAAGTATATGAATCAGGAATGTGAATATTTCTGTATCTGTATAACTGTTATTAAAGCTCAGGTGCCATCTTTTTCAGGGGAGAGAGTACAGGGTGTGTTTGCGACTCACCGTCCCTGCCAGTCATTGCTACTCCTCCGTGTTACCTTTTACAAGTCATTAGAACTCTGCATAAACCAGTTTACGTTACTGCCTTGGCAGAATCTCAAGAAAAAAGAAAAAAAAAGGAAAAAAAGAACAGTTTTCTACCGCATTAGTGAGCTGCACTAGCCCAGCAAAATCTGACAAATACTGGAGCTAGTGGGAGGGTATAGGTGGAAAAACACAGCTAAGATCACAGTTGTGAGAAAGGAAGTCTAGATGGGTGGGCAGCCCATTTTCAGTATCAGCAAGGTATTAGTTGTCTCTTTTTGTAACTTCATCTTTAAGTACAGATAAATGGAATTGGATGTGAACTAATTTACCATGCTTCTCAGGTGGCTTTGGGGGCCAGTGCTGAGCTCAGTATTGCTGCAGCCAAACACCAGTTTGGATACCTCTGCAAGGGCCTGAAAAGCCTCAAGACTACCATTGCATAGCTCAGAGATATAGCACTCAGCTGCAGAGCTCAGTGTGGTTCCCCTGTGCGTGTGAGTGCACTGTTCTGTTTCTGCATCACCTTGCTCCCAGTTGTTACAGGACTGAACTACATTGTACTGCACTACAAGATAGTTTTGATCAAGGTCCTTTGAATCTAGACTATTAAGGCTCATCAATTGTCATAGCAACCCTGTATTGTATAGATTTATATTATGAAGCTGTAATAAGGCTGTTGCTCATCCCTTTGAAATAAGGCATAAATCACTAATGCAGCTTCTCAGTGACAGGACTTCTTTAAGAATTATTCTAACAGAGAAACTGATTTGCATTAAATGACATGTCTGTCAGCAGACAAAGACAAATGAATGATGAGTGAAACTTTCTACATGTATGCTATAGACATTTTTATTTGTAACCACACTGTAAAGGCACCTTCTACATTGAAATGCATTGGTGTCATTAAAAGCCCCAAGGGAGGTTGTGCAAGGAATTACTAAACTCAGATAGGATGTCTGAAGGTCTTGCTTTTGTCATGTCCATGCCCCATGTAGGGTATGCTGTACGGAAGTCGAGTGCTACTCACATCAAGGCAACTGGAGAACATATACACAGACGATTAAGTAGTGGAAATTCTGTTTAATATTTGTTCTTTGTTGATGTGATTCTTAGGATTGTGTAGAACAGTAGCTAAATCTGTTTTTGTCATTGCTGTGGAGACGATGTAGCTGTGCAAACATAGTATACTTAGACTTCTATAGGGTGCCATTAATCAAGAAAGTGGAGTCATACAAAATCAGCATTACAGACACCTGTCAAATGTTTAAAAATTATCTGCTGGCAGGTCTCAAAATATAATGCTAAATAAGCAAGGCATGGTCTATCACGAAGGGGAATGTGTTTTATCAGATCTGCTGATAGCTTATAAAATCTCTGTCCTTGGAAATTTTCAGGACAGGTTTTACACAAAGCCACAGTGATTTGACATAGCTTTGGGGAAAGTTATGCTTGGAGCAGTAAATTGGACTAGAAACCTCCAACATTTCCTTACAACCAACATTTCTGTGGTACAGATGGAAAAAACAGATAATCTTTTAGTCAAGCAAACCATTCTGCATGTCTGCTTTGTATACCAACATTAAAGCCTAACAGTTAGTCTAAGACGGCTACAACGCCTGCAACATAGCATCCAAGGGTGCTATGTAAACACTCTATGGTGCAAGACATTCGCAAGAAAGCAAATGTCAGTCCTATCTTCCAGAAGGGCAAGAAGGAGGGTCCAGATGACTACAGGACCATAAGCCTTACCACAATTCCTGGGAAAGAGATCGAGCAACTAATCCTGCAAACCATTTCCAGACACATGAAGGACAAGATGGTGATCAGGAATAGTCAGCATGGAATTACAAAGGGGAAATTGTGCTTAACCAACCTGATTGTTTCTACAATGAGATGGCTAGCTTGGTGGATAAGGGGAGAGTCATGGATGTTGTTTACGTCAACTTCAGTAAGGCTTTTGCACTGTCTCCCATAACATCCTCATTGACAAGATGACAAAGTTCAGGTTAGATAACTGGACAGGGAAATGCTTTGAAAACTGGGTGAATGACTGGGCCCAGAGAGTCTAAAGAAGAGAAAGTTCAAGAGGGATCTTATCTGTGTGTAAATACCTGATGGAGGTGGGGAATGAAGAGGAGGGAGCCAGACTTTTCTCAGGAGTGCCCAGTGAGAGGCTACAAGAGGCTACAGGCACAAATTAAAATACATGAAATTCCATCTGAATACGAGAAAATACTTTTCTTTACTGTGGAGGTGGTCAAACACTGGAATATTTTTCCCAGAGAGGTTGTGGAGTGTCCATCCTTGGAGATATTCAAAAGCCAACTATAAACGGTCCTGGGCAACTTGCTCCAGCTTGTCCTGCTTCAGCAGTGGAGTTGGACAAGATGTTCTCAAGAGATTGGTAGATCACAGCGGTACTTTCTGGCTCCTGAAATTCTGACTCTGTATAAAGCCCCATGGGACTAGCAGGATCTGGAGGCTGACTAGATTTATCCTCACTACCACAGGCAATTACGTGAGTGTGGACGATAATAAAAAGAACACATGACGCACAGGCAAATAAGAGATGAGGACAGCTTAGATGAAAAGTTTGATTTAGGTTTGGTTTTGATTTATAAGTGGATTCCCTTTTTCTGCATATCACTGAAGTACAAGCTAGAAACATCTTGAAATGAAGGAAAAGAAACAGCATATTTTTTCAGTACTGTTGAAAGAACAAGGATGGGAAGAACATAACACAGTGTCAATGTTCTGGCAAGCAAAAGTGAATTTTGCATTTGGACCCATGAACATTAGGTTGGAAGGGTCTAGGCACTTGCCCAGATTGAGACCAGATGTCCCTCTGCTTAACAGAACTCCTACTTAATGGTATCATTTAGCAATAGAACTCAAATGGAAAGTTCTCCCAGAAAATGTTATGCTTTAATGTCTCCGCTAGATTTGTTAGTGGGAGGTGTCAGACCAATTTACCTGGTCTTCTGAATATTTTCTGAATATTTTCGGAAGTTCTTTTCTCGGTTATCTCCACATCTTTACTGGTAAAGGATACCTTCAGTATTTGAATTCTGCGGCTTCCATATCCTCAATTCATAGCTCAAAACTTGTTGTCATCATGTGTTTTATTGTTGTCTACTTGATATACAAATGCTATCCATCACATGCTGCTGTTTCAGCTTCACATAACACTTATGTTGCTTGCTTGCCTACACTCATCCCATAGGAAAGCAAGCAAAATAGTGAGCTATTTTTTCTGAGATGCTCTGTCAGTGATGACAATAGCAATTATAGGATAATCAGACAATTATGGAAGTAAATAGTTTTTGCTTTAATCAAGTCTCATTAGGTAATGACATTGATTTCTCATGCCAATAAATGTGAAAAATATGCCACTATGATGGTAAAGTACTTCTGCTAACTGATCAGCATTACAAGTTACTGTTAATTAATGAGTTAGGTATGCCTTTTTGGACTGCTATTTAATATTTCTGCATCAAAATGGTAGGGCATGTATGGTTTGTGATTAAACTCTGTTGTGACCTTAACACAGGAATCCATTTCTGGTTCTAGGGCTGTGTTGTACTGCAAATACTGATGGTTCATTTGAGTAAATGGAAATGGCTAGACGTGAAAGCACAGAACTGAACTGCAAAAGAGGATGTTCTGTTTTCCACATGAGGATTCAGGGGTCAGCTCAGGCTCGATTTTGCTGACTGCTGTGCTTCTAAATGACCATGTTTGATGATTCAGAGGAATGGCTTGGATAGTAGCGCAAACCTATATGTTCTGTGAGGAAGTAAGATTGATTTTTGGTTGTAGTTGTTATCCCAAAGCTAACACGGTTTCTTTCTGTTTCACTATCACACCGTAGTTCTCCCCAAGCTTTCTCAAAAAATGCTATCTTCATGTTGTTTGCATCATCACTTATCTTCACTGTTCGTTTCCACTGAAAAATGAGAAAAATATCAAACATACTAAGAAAAGGGAAAGGGAAGGAAGTCAGGGAAATTGTATCAGTACCTGCAGAGACTGGAAAGACAGGTAAAGAGAACAGCAGAGATTGTAACAATTTTAGGATCATAAAAAACCTTTTCCTTTCCCTTCAGCAGTATCTGGACCCTGGAATAATTTTTTGTCTAAAGGACGGGTACTCTGCTTTAGCAGTCATCTGTGATCATCAGCAGTGATCTGCCGCTTTCTCAGCTGTCTATAGCACATGTCTTTTTCACCCTTTTTGTGTCTATTCCCAGAAGCAGCAGCTATTTTCAGGGAATGGTCTTGTTCCCTGTAGGAACTGCCCTGGCTCACCTCAGTCAACACACTGTGCAGAAATACCTGGGAATATTCTGGGAATCTCTAGCTGATGATTCACATCGTCTTTACTCTAAAACAATATATGAAAAATGAATTTAAAAATTAATGTGTTTTTTTTTCTTTTACAATGACGCTATTAGAAAACAAACACATACTTATATCAGATCTGAACCATCAGGTTTGTTTCTTCAGTTGCGTTTTAAAAAGATTTGTAAGTGCTGTAAATTCACACTTAATTTTTAGGAAGTTCAGATATGATCTAAAAGATGTGTCTTCCTCCCACCTGCCTGTGTGCCTTGAGGATTAATACCTGTCCTGGTTTCAGACAGGATAGAGTTAATTTTCTTCCTAGTAGCTGGTATAGTGCTGTGTTTTGGGTTTAGTATGAGAATAATGTGGATAACACACTGATGTTTTAGTTGTTGCTAAGCAGTGCTTACACTCGTCAAGGACTTTTCAGCTTCCCATGCTCTGTCAGGTGCACAAGAAGCTGGGAGGGAACACAGCCAGGACAGCTGATGCAAACTGGCCAAAGGGATATTCCATACCATGTAACGTCATGCTCAGTATATAAACTGGGGGGAGTTGGCTGGGGGGGCAGTGATCACTGCTTGGGGACTGGCTGGGCATCGGTTGGTGGGTGGTGAGCGGTTGCATCACTTGTTTTTTTCTTGGGTTTTGTTCCTCTCTCTCTCTTGTTGTTTTCCTTTTCATTACAAGTTTTTTTTATTATTATTTTATTTTATTTTATTTCCATTATTAAACTGTTCTTATCTCAACCCACGAGTTTTCTTACTTTTGCTTTTCAGATTCTGTACCCCATCCCACTGGGGAGGGGAGGGTGAGCTGTGTGGTGCTTGGTTGCCAACTGAGGCTAAACCACGACAGATCATCTCTGAGAAACATTGAAAGGAAATGTTTCAAAAAAGACTAAAAACCTCCCACTTTTCCAGTTGGAACTAGTCTGTAAATGCTTAATGCCTATTGAAAAAGAAATCACCTGGCTTTGTTGTATGTTCAAACTAGGCAAGTGCACACACTGGCATAAACTTACACCTCATATGCCAATCTGAAAATTACTCATAAAGTGGGTCCTCCATACCACCAACACAACACAGTAAGAGAACCTGAAGTTCTCTTTAATTAGTGACCTTTGGAGTTACATTCTTTGCAAAAACCCTTAGATATATTTGTTAAGCAGTGTGCTTAACAGCAGCAATATATACCTAGCATCTGTTAGAAGGAAAAAAATGGGGAGGGATTACAGGTGGATAGGTGGTATAATTCATATGAAAGGCTAGGATGCAATCAAGGGTTGTATAGGGAAGAGAGGAGCTACCATGAGGGGACTAATGTGGGAACTAATTGTATTTTCCAGTATCTAATGGGGAGTTACAGTGGAAACAGAGCCAAGCTCTTCTCAGGGGCAAATAGTAGAAGAACAAGAGCCAAGTTATAAAAAGAGAAATTCCAGTTGAACATAAAATGCTTCCTCATGAGATTAACACAGCACTGGAACAGCTGCCCAGAGAGGCTGGGGAATCTCTGTTCTCAGAAATGTTCATGACTTGTCTGGACAAGGCCCTGAGCAACATGAGTTAGCTCTGAAGTTAGCCCTACTCTGAGCAGACGGTTAGACTAAAGACTTCCAGAAGTCTTTTCCGTTACAAATTATTCTAAGATTCTGTGAGGTTCTATAGCAAAATAACTCCAGCTATTCTGTTTTGCTGCCCCCTTTGCATTTGGAATACCTTCTTTTTTCCCCCTCATTTGTCCTCTCCATATATAGCAGGAGTCATTGCCTGTGGCTAAAGTTATCTACTCTTACACAGCTGAGGAGCTCTGAGCCCCTGACTCCACCTGAACAAGGGAACTGACAGACTGATAAAAGGTCACTCTTACAAGACTCTCTGTATAAGAGAGAGGTCACTCATCACTCACTGATAAGAGGTGCTTTCCTGCTCCACCACCCTCCCCACCCCTCTCTCCTGCTACTCCTGCCTGCAAAAGAAAAGCATGCTCACCAATGAAAGCAGCCTTCTGAAAGCTAATTTCCCATTTCTACAACACTCATGGGGCTTTGTAATTTGAAAGTAATTATAATACTGTGTTGTTTTGTCTATTATACCAGTGACACTGGGACATGCTTTTGTTAAGAAAATATTTCTTTCTTAAGTGTTATTTACACTTAAAAAAAAAAAAGGCTTGCAGTGTGTATTCTGATCACAGAGAACACGTTACATCTACGAGTATGCACAGTACTTGAAGTTACTGATGATACAACACAGACAGATTGTCTTCTATTACACTAAGTTCAATCCATATGAATTGGACCACTTACAGTGTTCACAGAATCACAGAATTGTATAGGTTGGAAAAGATCATCGAGTCCAACCGTAAACCTAACACTGCCAAGACCACCACTACACCATGTCCCTAAGCACCTCATCCAAACGTCCTTTAAATACCTCCAGGGATGGGGACTCAACCACTTCCCTGGGCAGCCTGTTCCAATGCTTGATAACCCTCTCAGTGAAGAAAAATTTCCTAATATCCAGTCTAAACCTCCCCTGGTGCAACTTGAGGCCATTTCCTCTTGTCCTATCACTTGTTACCTGGGAGAAGAGACCGACCCCCACCTCTCTACAACCTCCTTTCAGGTAGCTGTAGAGAGCGATAAGGTCTCCCCTCAGCCTCCTTTTCTCCAGGCTAAACAATCCCAGCTCCCTCAGCCGCTCCTCATAAGACTTGTGCTCCAGACCCTTCACCAGCTTCGTTGCCCTTCTCTGGACTCGCTCCAGCACCTCAATGTCTCTCTTGTAGTGGGGGGCCCAAAACTGAACACAGTATTCGAGGTGTGGCCTCACCAGTGCCGAGTACAGGGGCACGATCACTTCCCTAGTCCTGCTGGCCATGCTATTTTTGATACAAGCCAGGATGCCATTGGCTTTCTTGGCTGCCTGGGCACACTGCTGGCTCATATTCAGGCGGCTGTCAACCAACACCCCCAGGTCCTTCTCTGCCAGGCAGCTTTCCAGCCACTCTTCCCCAAGCCTGTAGCGTTGCATGGGGTTGCTGTGGCCCAAGTGCAGGACCTTGCACTTGGCCTTGTTAAACCTCATACAATTGACCTCGGCCCATTGATCCAGCCTGTCCAGGTCCCTCTGTAGAGCCTTCCTCCCCTCCAGCAGATCAACATTCCCACCCAACTTGGTGTCATCTGCAGACTTGCTGAGGGTGCACTCAATCCCTTCGTCCAGATCATTGATAAAGATGTTAAACAGAACTGGCCCCAACACAGAGCCCTGGGGAACACCACTTGTGACCGGCTGCCAACTGGAGTAAACTCCATTCACCACCACTCTTCGGGCCCGGCCATCCAACCAGTTCTTTATCCAGCGAAGAGTACACCCATCCAAGCCATGAGCAGCCAGTTTCTCCAGGAGAATGCTGTTGGAAACCGTGTCAAAGGCTTGACAAGGTTATTGACAAGATGTTGAAATGACAGCATATATATGTATTTTCTATGTAAATAGTATGTGTGGGATGTATTTTACAGGTAAAGGAGAGTGACTGTTTTGTGTCTGTTTTATCTTCTTAAAGCAGGGATTTATTCTTCATTATATACATAGAATACCATGTATCCTTTATAAAATTACCTTCTAAGTGAAGGAAGTTTCTCTTTACTATTTACAATCAAATCTGTATGTGGTAAATTAATTTATGAATTAATATTAAATTTAAGACAAATCCTGTAAGAAATTATCTCAGGTAAGGTTCTTCAAACTAGCTCTGTAGTAAAAACATGCTGTCTCGAGTAATATTCTTCTCTATATTCTGGACCGTTTCAACCCCTATTACAAGTCTAAGACAGTGTAAAAAGGCTCTAAAACTCCCAATTCTGCACATAGGAAGGTCCCCAGAACAAGCGCTGCAAAACCCAGACCAAACCAACCAAAACCAAAACAAAACTGTGAAACTTTAATAACATCTGGCAAGGGCTAGTTGGTGCTGGGAATCAGACATGCATGTGAGAATAGAGTCATACTATACTGTTCTGTAGAGAACCTTGGGAACACAGAGTGGCCCTCTCAACATTAGGGACTACCTCCCTAATCCTACAAGCATTGCAAGTGCGAATTGCACACTATGTCTTTTAGAGACATGCTCAGTATCTAAATTTTTTGGATGCTCCTTTGTGTTTCAAGTGACAGGACAATCCCTGAGAAGAGTTTTAATACTTTTGTCTTAAGATTAGAGTCCAGGCAGAAGCTGGACTGTTTTCTCCAAGCAGAAGCTGCTTTCTGTTTTCTCCAGTGCCATCTTTGTTACTCACCAGGGAGAGTATTTTTTGTAAATATTGTATTTCAGTTTCTTTCTCATGCTCTGTCCTCAGCTCTTGATCTTCTTTTCCTGTCAGTGGGACGGAAAATAAAAGCTTTAAACATATGCCTGTTTCAGATGTCAATGGTCGTTTTGTGATTAGTATTTTAATGCAAAGCTTTGAAGATCAGTGGCTTGGGTTCAACCCTTGAGTCCATGACAGACCTTCTTATTCAAGCCTTGAGAAGATTAGGCTAAGACTCTGTGGTAGTTACCCAGACTTGTTGGATTGCTGAGGAAAGCCTATCAGGCGATGGCACCTGGCCTGCAAGCTTTTTGCATATCTGTTTCACTAATGCTGACCTAACAGATCCTGTGTATGCTGAACTCATTGAGGCTTTCAAAACCTTAGTGGTAGGTAACACCTGTAATGGCCTTGGAAGCCTAAATTTTCTTTTTGATCACTGTAATTTGAAGATACTCAGCACTGTAGTAGGCACTCTCAGTTCTTTATGTAATGGAGAAATACGTGATATGCTTTTGATGTGAAGAAAAGCACAAGCCAGTTTCCCAGGACTGAATGTGACTGAAGTCTGGTCATCACCCCAGAACTGTGCCATTAACAGTATCAGCAAGGACTTAAATCTTGCAACGCTGAAGTGAATGGGCACTTGTAGTAAGAAGGGAAGGTGGCCACTGTTGAAGAGAGACCTACATTTCATTGTCATTAGGTGAAAGATGAGGCAGAAAGGGCAGAGCTTAAAATACCTCTCAAACTGGTTAATGAGCTGTTCTGATCAAGTTTTCTTTGCTGCTTCTTTTCCAATGCTTTCTGTCAGGCAAAAATGACACATTCTCAGTAAAGGCAGGCAGACCTTTGTGAATTCTCTTTTTTTTTTTTTTTTTCTTTTGGTGATTTGTCTTTTCTTTTTTTAAACAAGGTGGGTTTGAGTTTTTTTCATTTATTATTCTTTTAGTATTAAAGATATTAAAGATCATGCAGTGGGCAAGAGAAGTGGATGGTTTGAAGTGCTGTCAAAGTGTAAGACAAACAAAGCAAGAGTCTTTCCTCTTTCAGTTATAGTCAGCTCAGTGATTACTGGCAAAGGAGAAGATTAAAACATTGTTTGAGTATCTTGATATAAATGGAGGGGGCTGAGAAAAAATCTGGTAGAATTCCTTACCCTAAAGTCCTAGAATCACAGAAGTGTTAGTAGAAAGGGACTTCTAGAGGTTTTTCTCATCCAAGCCATTACTGAAAGAGTAGCTGATCTAGCTATGAACTGATCCCTTGAAAATGACTGCAATATTTGACAGATAAAATCCTAGTCATTTTGTGAGGACAGTTGTTCATCCTCATTCCAAGAAAATGAAAGAAAAGTGCTTTAAAACAACAGTGATGAACTACACCGCAAACAGTATCTTTTACTGCTGAATTACAGTTTAATTTCATTCCATGTGAATGATTTCATTCCATACAATGAATGGATTTCAATCCATACAATCCAATGAATTCCAATGAATGGATTTCATTCCATACAATCCTTAGACCACAATCTTTAGACCATAAGAAAATGGAGGCACTGTACAGTTTTTGTGAAGGGAAAAACAATAGAAATATGTTTTTTAAAAGTGAAAAGTTGACAAATACTGGCAAAATACATCTGCAAGTATGCTTTATTTGCAGGTGATTAAAAAGATTTTTAGGCAAAAAAATAGTCAATCTCATCCAATACATGATGGATTTAGTGCCTAATGCCAGACAGACTGGAAAATGGGTAGATAGGACTGATGATGCAGTTTTTGACGAATTACATGTGATTAAATGGTCAACATTCATATAGTAAAAAGACTTGATACATATATATGAAGAATTATAAGCAATTAATATTTTAACCATAAGCAAGAGATATTGTAAGAAAAACAAGGACTGTAAGGGGATGGGGAAGCTACAGACATCTTAGTAATATCAGAAGCCATAGACATTTTTTTAAAGACATAAGCTTGTTCCTGCAAATCACTGTACTCTTGAGAATAGTATTTGCAATTTAAAACTTACCTAAAACATCACCAAAAGGAAACACTAATTCCTATTTTTTTAAAAATTATTTTGTATTAAGAATCTTGCGAAGAACTGAAATATGGCATGGCCAAGAAACATGAATTACCCACCATTTCAGAGACTTTGCATTCATCACATTTAAATACTAGGTGTCTGATTTCAGAAGGTCTCATGCAAAATCCAGCTATAAAAACTCACCACATAATATTTTCAACGATAAAAAGCTAATGTTTTTGAAAGCTCTGACAGACATCGAGTTGTGAATGTGAATTTTAAAACTAATGGTCCACATTTTCCAGAGGACATTCAAAAAGATAGTTGTTGAACTTTCTGTAAATGCCCAGCTCTTATCTACACTTTGCATGGAATATTTACCAAAGCTATAACTTTGGACAGTTAATGGAATACATCACTGCCTAGAGTAGTGCCAGAGGTAACATCATTATCTTTCCATAACTGCATAATGAAAATTAAATAATCACAAAGCAAATTCCTATTATGAAATGACATTTTTTTCTCATGTACAATATATATATTAATTTATATCGAATATAAGTCCAGTAATACTATCACAGTAATGTGCTGTAGTGGTCTTTCTTAGTGAGAAAACTGCCCTAATCATCTTTAACATGCAAAGCTTGGAAGAACCAGAAATTCACAGTAAGTAGTACAATTTGTATATGCATCTTCTGCCACCCTAAAGTTAACCAGAACACTCAAGACTGTTGCTTATTTTTTCTATATGTTTGACAAAAGCTACAGTTCTGTATACTGTACATTCACAGTGGGATCCCAGTCCCCTGTACTATCTGCAAGAAGGATCAGGTTACCACTTTCCATCAGAGTAAACATTCTAGTATTTAATATAATAATCTTGTGAACAGTTGTTCCTAGCTTGAAGTTCAGCAGGTCAGGACTTGATAAAATTCTCCTTTTCATCTCTCTGAAAGGTTTCTTGCTAGCGCATTTTGTAGTCATTAGATACTGACATTTCACATAGCTGTCCTTTAAAATCCAAGTCTACTGTGAAATCCAGGTCACGCTGTAAAAAGATTTAAATGTAACATGTTACTAAGACCATAAGTTTAGTGTATGAATTCAGTTATTGCTTGGGTTGAAAAGACCTGCAGATTCAAGAGATACCTACTGTGGTTTCTAACTTCTTTTGTTTTTAAATGTTGCTAACACTGAAAAAGCAGGATATAGGATGTGTAATAGCATTCACTATACAATCTATGTCTAGGGCATATTTGTGTATTCTTCCTAAGGCTGATTTAGTGTCCTGGTTACAACTAGGAAGCTTCTGAAATGCTGTGCTAGCACACGTATTCTATAACAATTTTTTAAGGGTATCCCTCATTGAGATACTCTTAATCTAGGGTAAAGTGCTTTCACACTAGGAGTTATTCCAGAACAGATCTAGTAAACTTCCCATTGTAGAGAAGCCCTCGGTCATTCTTTATCTTATAATGACATGTTTTTTGGAAAGAGGCACTACATAGCCCTACACAACGAATCTGTCTCTCTACAAGCTTTTGAAAGGCTTCATGTTTCAGAAGAACAAAGCACTAACAAATCCTTTTGAACCAAGGTGGTCTCTCTGTCTTATGATAACTATCAAGAACACATTAATTTTAGCATCTAAAATTGCATTCAGGTGCTTACTGCTGGGCAAACAAATTTGAAATATTTTCTTCATTTTTCCCTCAAAAGAAAATTGATACATTCAACCCAAAAGAAAATGTTCCAGTCCCCCAAGGACAACGTAAAGGTGGGAAACAGACTATTTTCCTCTACTTTCACAGCAAGTGGTAGATTCAGGAGTGAATGTGCTTGTTTTAATGCCAAGTTTATTTTGTGTTTATTTCTTCCCCCTGTATCAACACTACTATGAAAACCATATCCAATCTGTATTTGGTACAAAAAAGGAAAAGTAATACAAAAAAGGAAAAGTAATGCAAAAAAGGAAGGCAATGAAATGTTAAGATTTGCTGCAGTCAACAAATACAATATTTCAACAATTACAACTGCATGGACGGATTATAACCACGTTATTTTAATGGCTGTATGTTGTAATAGAAAATGAAGAGATTCTGCTCAAGGTTTTTGGCAGAAAATGGTGCCACTGTTTCTCCCAGAAGCCATACTTCTCATGTCTTTCTCTTCTATACAGGCATGGGTTGTCCATCAGATGATGTCTCATAGTCTCCTTACAAGTTAAAAGAAGCACTGAATAACTGCTACTTGGTGAAGGATTCAGCCCGTAGCAGAGAAATTGAGGAAGTTTTCACGAGTCATATCCATCCACCAGTGTGATATCCATCATGCTTTAGCTTTAGTCTTAAATAAAACATCTGTGTTTTCTATGGAAAGCCACAATTCTTAAACAACCATATCACTTGACTAGTGAGTTCAAGTACCTTTGATCAGTGAGTTCATACAGAGGTTCAGCTGAAATCTGTTACTTAATTTCCTAAAGAAGAGTTCTTGGGCACTGAGTGTGAAATCTGGCTATAGATGTGGAACTGAAGTACTTACTCTTGATCATCCTGTGTTGGCAGAAGGGATCTTACCATTGATTTTAGTGACAGTATGAAGAGACCCTTGCCTACTTGTGTCACAAAACGTGAGCCAAGCTGATTGCAGAGGGCAGCTGACTTGGTGATGTACTTGAATCATTTCTTCCTTCCCATGCTAGCTTGTTTGCAGGCTGAGTTCTGTAACATTAGCACTGCATTATCATTGCTGTCACCAGCTTTGGTGAAGCTGTGACTAGAGCTCTTACTAATAAACATGAATTTAGAGCCTTTAGCATGCTCATTGTTTTACTTATATGCATTTTATTTACTGTTGATTATAGTTTGTGATCAATGGAGTTGGAATTAGAATCAGTGATGCTGACTCACCACATTTTTTGCATTTGGTTTCATGGATATAGTCCCATAGATTTCTTCTCCTCGTCTCACAGTTAAATAGTCCTCTAAGTAGAAGACAGTTTGCTTCCAGTGAGTATAGGGAGCATCAGGTGCTAAAAAATATATATGGGTATTATTTATAGAAATTTCATCTTTGTCTTACAAATCAAATTAAGACTAGGGAACAATTGAAAAAAGCCTTTCTTCTCATAGAATGCTTTAACTTATATACTATATTAGCAAACATGCTTTACAACAACACCATTCTATTGACTGTCAGTGGGTTGTCTTCTGATTTTTACTGGAGTATGTCAGATGTGAATCATACCCAGCAAGAAGGATTCCACAAAGGGGGGTACTGGGCATGATAGGCACTTTTTTGATGCTTTTCTTTCAACCCACACACATTCAAATTGGGGAAATCTTTACCACTAAGTGCTTTGAAAGTCAGAAGTCTAAATTAGTTCAAAAACCAATTACACAAAACCATGAAAGAAAGGTTCATCAAAAACTATTAATCACAATAACACAGATGAAACCTTTGACTCATGATCCCGGGACAGCAGATTTTATAGTTTCTGGGAGGACACAGCTGGGGAAAGGGCACTTGCACCTTGAACTGTTTTTTGGACTTTTTAAAGGCATATGCTATGGGCAATTTGCCAGAGATGGATACTGGTCTAAATTAATTTCTAGTCTTGCTTAGCAGAATCACTTTGATGACCTTCTGCTATTTCAGGTTTTTATTTTAGTTATTTGTTTTTCTTTGAGCAGTGCCTAATGACCTTGCATTGGTTACTTCTTGTTTCTAGCATTCTTGCAGTTAAGAGCATCTAGGAACCTAAGAATAGCTGTACAAGTTCAGAGACTTCCTGACCTTGGAAAAAAGCCTCTGATAAATTTATTTTTCTTCCATTTGTTTCCCCTGTCACTTTTGTGATGCAGACATGGGCCCACTGTATTAAATCATGCTAATAGTATCTTAACACTGTTTAATAAAACAATGATCTCCTTTCATTTCAACATCATGTTTAAAAAAAAAATTTGGCTTTAGAAATTGTTTGTGACTGGGGAAATAATGAAACTTTTTTTAAAAAACTGTCAGGACAGGAATTTTTAACAGTTCTTTTTTTTCCAAATTGTAGAATCAGAAGACTGATATAAACAAACTTTTGTCAGAAACTGTGTTGGCAAACTGGTATCTTCCAAAGGAAAAGTATTTTACCAGATAACTTCTGGCTATGTGTCTAGACAGTTATAATGATTGTTAATCTTAATTGCTAAATGGAGAGATCTTCTTGCAGGAGTTCAGATCCAGAATCTGTTTTCCATTTGGACATGCTTCTGTAAAATTTCTAACTGAAAACATGTTAGACCAAAACTAAACTGAACTTCTATTTTAAATCATAACTGCTATCCTGTACACACACATGTACATGTGCACATGCCCTTATGCAGAGCTATCTTCCTTAGAAAAGCCTGACATATCTGGAAACTTGTGCTCCATGAACAGGGTGACGTGTGTGGAATGTAGGCACAGGTCTTCAAGTCCACTCCAAATCACACAATTATTTTCTTCATAATTAAAAAAATGACATGTCAATGAAGTGGCACTTCCTCATGTCCTACAAACTTGGATATTTTACTGAATTCAGTAGAGCTTTGCCAACAGACACTAGCTGAGAATCCAGACCAGTCTTCTAGACAGTGGTGTCTAGTCCTTCAGTTACAGAAGGCCAAATGACCTTTTTATGGAGTAACTTGTTCCACACCTACCTTATCATGATGTGATGAATAGAAGCAGAGAACTACTTCCCTCAACCTCCTGTCTACATTCATGCTGATACAGGTCAGGATGATTGGCCACATTTGCTGCAAAGGCATATTTCTGACTCATGTTCAGTTTGTTGCTCACCAGAATCCATGAATCTTTTCCAACAAAGCTGATTTCTATCCAGTTGGCCCAAGCAATAGCATGGAGTTGTTTGGTCCCAGCTGCAGAACTTTGCATTTGGCGTTGCTGAACTTTATAAGGTTCTCATCAGCCCATTTTGAACTTCTGTAGGTCTCTCTAAATAGCAACCCTTTCCCTGCAGCCTATGCTCCTCCCAATTTGGGATCATCAACAAATTTGCGGAGAGTGCACTCTATCCCATTATCCAGGTCATTAATAAAGATGTGGAACAATATTGACTTCACTGTTGGTCACGTGTGAGATGCTACTAATAACTGGCCTCTGGTTTGACTTTGCTGATTGACACATTTTGAACCAATTTTTCCCCCATGTTATTGTTCACTTATCCAGTCTGTATCTCACCAATATAGCTGTAAGGATGCTATGCCAGGGTGTATAAGAGGTCTTGCTAAAGTCAAGGTATACAACAGCCACTGATCTTCCCCCATCCACACAGCTAGGTGTCTAGAAGGCAAGCAGGTTGGTCAGGTATAATTTGCTTTGGTAAATCCATGCCAGCTGTTCTCAATCACCTTCTTGTCCTTCATACAGCTAGAAATAGTTTCCAGGTGGATTTGTGTCATAACCTTCACAGGCACTGAGGTGAGGTTGACTGGCCTGTAGTTCCATGGATGGTGCTTACTGCAGTTCTTTAAGATGGATATGATAGCTGCCTTTTTCTAATCAAGAACCTTCCCCATCACCACGACCTTTTAAAGATGTTAGAGGGTAGCCTTACAATGATATTGACCAGCACCCTCAGCATGCTTGGATGCCTCCTGTCTGGTCCTATGGACTTGTTTAAGGTTCTGTAGTCCTAATGGCATACCTTGAGGCACAACTCACGTACTATAAGTTTCATGGTATAAAAACCCTACTTCTCCAATGGCTGCAGGGCACCTCTCCCATTGTTTTAGATACTTTGAATAACAATTAACCCCTCCACATAAATAGTACTTGTCTTAGTGCAATTAGAGGGGGACCACATGGGACCTAGAGTAAACCCTGGACCAAGTACTCTGCAGAGAAGTCACAACCAATTGGTTCCCCCAGGCTTCAGAGTGGTCCCTAGATCTGCTATAATTGGTGATATGGCTGTAGCCTCATTTACATCAAAGAAGGCCAGAGTGAACTTTGGTTTTGGAAGAAGCCCTTGTCAAAAAAACACAAACAACTTGAGCGTGGACTTGAAAATCTTAAGCATTTGACTTTGCATGGATATCTGGCTAGCAGCTCTTCCTCATTTGCATGCAATGACACCCAGCCTTTTTTATTTGGTGGGCCATACAGCCTGCTGGAGAAGTTAGTTACTGAAGTAAGATATTCAGAGAATTGGCAGTAAAGCAAAGAAAATCCTTCAATAGGAGAAATGTAGCATGTGCCAAGTGACAGGAGACAGAATTTGGAGACATAGGAAGCCTCTCCAAGCAAGCCTCCAAGGAGGCTGAGCCACCAGCAGCTAAGAGATCTAGTTGCAGAAAGAATGATGAGAGAGGGCAAGTCATCAAAGCTTGAAAGGATCCTAGAATGGGAGTGTATGACTATGCATTCAGAAACTCTGAAGTAGCAGCCTGTGGGAGCTACAGATAGTTTAGAGAAGCTAGGTTTTCAGGCACTGCTGATGAACACTGTTCTTGATAGAGGTTCAGAAATATTAGAGATTGTGACTCCTTTCCCCTCTTTTTTATGACAGGTAAGCACAAAATACCTTGTACATATATATGCAAGTTGAGGTGGGTCTGTAGAAACTGTTCTGTAAGAAAAACACTATGCCAAATTTGGTATCTGCCCTAGGCTTTTGTCCAAATGTAGCCTCTTCTCCCTAATACTATTTAACCTCTCTCCTTCCTCAAGTTCTCACTTCCTATGTGCTAAGGGAAGCTAAGCACACCTGTGGTGGTCTTGCAGAACATTTTCTGTCTAAATGCCTGAGTGAGCCCTATTTATTCCATACACCCAAGAGGCAAGAAGAGTCAAGAAAGTCCTTATCCCAGCCATCTTTTGCTATACTGATACTGAAGCAAGTCTATGTCTACTCTGCAGGCAAGCAACGTCTTACAATAACATAATGGGTCCTTTTCCTTGCCACGTTTGATGCCTGTTCACTGGGATGTCTAAGAGTCAAGCAAAGAATGGCTGGGTTTGAGGGCCAGATTTGTTGATGGGACACATTTGACTGGAAAACATTAATCAAATATCCTAATTTATTCAACGGATGTTTCTTAAAACATGTATGTTCATATGCACACATAAAACAGAAACACATTCTATTATTCCTTTGCAGATGAAGCCACATTCTCAATGATATAAAAGACCTTTCATGTTGTTCTGGCAATATAAATAGACCTCCTTTACTAAGGTAAGTTTCAGTTAACATCACAACACTGTAACTACACCCTTCATTCAAAGCTATTTTTTACAGAAAATGGGAGGTTTGACTACATTACCTTTTAGAAAAGATTAATGGGCTGCCTGCTGCTGAAAGAATCAGCCTTCTGTGGAAAAAACAAATGCCTAAAACCTAAAGTGTTTTCCACCTTAGATAATTTTGTTCAGCACAAACTCAGAAATATTAACACTTCAGGATACCACTGCAGTGCCTCACAGATTGCTCATGTCTCCCTAGCTATATACTGATTCCTATCATGGTGTGGGAAATACTATAGTATAAAACATTCATAGAATGACCAGGGAAACATGGTTACTGAAAAACATAAGAATATGAAGTACCAAATAACATCATCCATATGGTTATACTTCTAGAATCAAATATAAATAAGTATTTTAACAAAGTACTTTGAGCTTTGAATCTCATGTAAAGGGTTGAGAACTCCTGTAAAGGGAGAAAACAAGAGATTTCTAATCATATTTAACTTACTTCAGGTCCCATTTACACCTGTTTGAGTTGTGTAATGGTGCTAACTGCAACCAGCACCAACTGTAATTTGTTGTTCTTGTCATTAAAGCAGTAATGAGGTTTTTACTTTTTTTACAACACTGACTGGTTTATTCACTCTGGTAAACGATGCCTTACAGGAATGGAGTTATTCCTTTAAATGTCTGCTCACCAAGGTAAGTTAGAGTTTCACATTTGGATTTTTAGAGCCGATTTACATAAGCAGTATGTGTGTGGTTATACCTTGGAAAAAACCCAATGGTTTTGTTCTAGACTCTGAGACAAGAGCAAGAGCTTTTGTTGAGTTTTAGATTTGGGGGAAACTAGGATGCAGAGCTGCTATCTCTCACTGAGCCAATAATTGCCCGTCTAATCTGAGAAACTTGACAGAGGATTTAGATATAACTGGTGATGGGCATAAACTCCTGGGTCATAATTCCCGCTGAGCTCTAAGCTTGGTAGCCATTGTGAAATCCTGCCTCTGTTTTTGCAGAATTCCTACAAGCAGTTGTCCTTTCCCCATCCTGCACACCTCCCCCAAAGTGACAATAATTTTTGTCACTGAAATTCAAACCTGGTGGTACAGTAAACCTTCATGTACCATCTGACCAGTAGCACTGATATATTGGTAGCAACAGAAATGAAATTAAAAGAAATACAGATTACCTGTAGAAAATCCCATCTTCTTGTGACACTTCGTAAACTCAATATTAAAATAGGTGACCAAGGCATGAATGTAATCATTACGCTGAATTTGGAGGCAGAATGCAGAAGTAAATGCCAATTCTTCAGTCTTCACTGTATAAATATCTACTTCCTGTTTTGAGGAGAAAGAAAAAGACATTTGCATGCAGATGCCTGTGACTCTAAGGTAAGTGTTGAGTGATGTACTTAAGCATTTTATTTAATGATCAGCAACAAAGACAACAGGCAGCCCTTTAACACTGTAAGAAATCAATGGTACATTTGAATATACCAAATCATCATCAAATGATCCAGTTATCTGACTAAGTTGACAGAGTGTGATAAGAGAGGCCACTCACAGAAGAGTGTGTGTCCTTGGGAATGGCAGGGAGGGGCTGTGGGAGCTGGAGGAAATAAAGGTAAAAACATGCTTTGACAAATATAGGCACAATGAATGTTGAAATGGAGATACAGGTCCCAGTTCTAAGACCTTTCATCATCAGGGACTGTCAGCATGAGGAAAGATGGCAGACTTGGGTTTTTAATAAAAATAAACTTCTGATTTGTTTGAGCATCTCTGGAAGGGAATGTACTTTGACTGTGTCAAGCAGTTAAAACATTTGAGGCATGACAGGGGCCTGCTTTTTGCTGATAATGCTTTCTAGTTCTGTGTCAGATAACCAGTTCCAAATAGTAAGCACAGGTATCTTGCTCTTGAACTAGACAGAAGCAAATCATGTAAATCGTACTATGGCTTGATTGCAGTAGTTGGGAACAATGATGTAGTCTCCGAGACTGCTTATTTCGATCAATATTTAAATCTCACTGTTCAAGGCTTACATTGAGTTTTTTAGATGGATCTGATTTTCCCAGCTAGGTATTGCTTTTATCTGAGTTGTTTCCAAAACTGGTAGTCATGATAGGGAGGATACTAAGTCTGAAATACTATTAATTGTATTCTAATGCTATGGGAAATGTTTCCTATCAGCGCACTTTCTGATATCCTTCTAAGCATATCTGGCTTCACTGTCCTTATTGTCCTCATCAGGCCATATTTGGCAAGAGCCAGATACCCGCAAACTGTTTTTCTCTCTATTATTCGTAAAGTTAGTGTTAACAACAAAACTGCTCGTGCATACAGAAAAATGAAGCTTTGTAGGCAGAAATCCAAATTTCCTCTACTCTACCAACATAAGCCAGGAATCGCATCACTGACCTCACCAGCATTACTTCAGACTCACTCTGTAAAAATGGAGAGCAGAGTCTAGAATGTCCATTAGAGGGCTCTTTTAGCCTCTTTTAGGGCACAGTAGAGGGCTCTTTTAACAATTGCATTCTATAATCTAAGAGAAGTCTGCAAAAATAGACATCAAAAGATGCAGCCATGTTTCAGTTACTGAGGTCTTTGCATGGACCACATATCAGGTGTTTCTGAGACTTAGAAAACTTATGGTGAGATGACTTAAGCAAGCTATAGTTTTGGCCTGTCTGATTAGCAATATTGTTCAAGAGTAACCATAATGAAAATTATTCTACTACATTGAAATGGCACCCTGAGTCACTAGTGCTTGTAAGTGACCCATGCTTATAGATGATCATTTAAAGCTGGGATAGCCTTAAAATGTATTATTTTTTTCTCAAAAGAAGATAAAAAGAAAAAAGAAATAAGAATTTCTTAAGTCTCCTGTCAGACTTCCACGGCAGGCTTCCATAGCAGCCTGCAAAATTTGCTTTGACAAGCTGGACTGGACTGGTGGGTGATAGCTGCAGATTTCTGTAATTTTTGGAGGCTTTTTAGTGGTATCACTGTGGGGAAATTGTGAATTAAGTCCAATGATGAGGCACATAAAAGGGATCTAGCTCCCTCTCTCTGAGCTGTGTTGGCTCTGCAGGGTGAAGTGGAACCAAAAGCAGTAGGAAATATTTTTATTAGAGAAGTTAGAGGAAATGTCTCAGAAATATTGAACAGATGTGCTGGATAAAATGGTGGTCACTGTTGCAGTAATTTTTTTAAGGACAGAAACATATTTTTTTTGCTATGCAAGATATGAGACAAATGTGGGGTTTTTTATTAATTAATATAGTTTTGAAACTGGTCTGATCCCGTTTCGGTGACCTCTTTGAATCGTACTCTGGCTACTATATATTTTTATATTAAATGTCACTACTCACTGAATGTTAATTATAGCTAACAGCACAGGGAACAAATGATATCTTTGCATAAAATAAGTGGAAAAGTAATGATTTACCAGATTTCATTCAGATTTCAAAAACAACAACAACAAAATGGGCATAGTTAAGCAGGGATCTGATCAAAATACAGATCTTAATTATACTAAAAAAATAAAATGTGTTAAGCTGAGCAACAATAAAAGTGTCAGAATTATCAGCTAAATAAGGAGGTCCAGACTATAGCTGACACTGCATGAAAGACCATGAGACATCCCATGCTACAAGTCCCTGTTGCAGAGAGACAGATAGAGGTCCAGTTTTTACATTCACTGCATAAAGAATGGTTCTTGGGCTGTCCTGTGGCACAAAGTGCTTTAGGACTGAGCAAATGAAGTATAGAAGATCATTCAGAATCACAGGGATGATGACAGTGAGGCTGAGATGCGGTGTTGCCAGCTGCTATGTATTTCTTGTTTGAATGGTATCACGCTAGCTGAAGGCAACCTAACCAATGAAACAGCCCTGAATCAGGTTTGCTGATGGGAAAAATGCTGACTGACCCATTTCCTCATGCAAATTGTAATTAAGGTTGCTTCTATAGTGCCACTGCACCTCATTTCTGATCCCCTTTCCAGCCCGTCAGCTTACTCAGCTAGGATTCTGTGAGCATGGAGATAAGTTAAAGATTTAAATTTCAGTGAATATCTGAGATTTTGGTTTTGGTGGGGTTTTTTGTTTGTTTGTTTGTTTTTGGATTTGGGGTTGGGGTTTTTCCCTTGTTCCTCTCTCCCATTGCACTAGCTGTCTTGGTTTGGACAAAGAGGGAAATGGTCACCCCAACATAGGATGTGATAGTGAAGGCAGAGCTAATCATAGCAGGTAAAGGTGCTGAACTGATGTAGAAACTGGAGGACAAGGTGGCATTGGTACAAGCAGTATTGCCAGCTTCAGGAAAAGGATTGATCTGAAGGCTGAGAAGTAAAATTAATTGCTAGGGAAAGGAGAAAGGGCCAAACCCTCTTTTCTGACTAACATTGAGAAAATGACCTATATTGTCAGTTGCACACATGCATACAGATGTGAGGGGAGCACTGAATGCAATTCATATTCCAAAACATATTCACTTTTCCAAAAGAAAGTATTTTTTCTTTTTTTAAAGAGTGCAGAGAACTAACAGTATTAATATGAGGAGAGAAGAAACAACATTAAATTCTGGGTGTTTTGGGGGAGCAGTGAAAGGAAGAATGGAGCATCTGAGATTGTTTTGACTAGATTATTGCAGCATGACTAGATATTGCAACATATATTGGTTTTCTATTAGGTGAAATAACAGGGAAGCAAGTGTAGCTATGGCTTCTAGATAACAGACATCTCAGCCTCCTGCCAGGGCCCCTCTTCTGCCATCTTTTCCTGTTTGCACAGAAGGAAATCCCTGAAAATTACTAGGGTGTTGTTTGGTTGGTTGGTTGGTTGGTTTTTTTGGGGGGCGGGGAACAGGCAGAGTTAAATCTGAGGATCCTGAAAGGAAAGACTGTGGGGAGAACTGTTGGAAAGGAAAGAGTGACATGAAAGTCACTTAGGAAAGGGAAGGGAGATTTTCATGTGGAGAAAAGAGTAGAGAAAAATGAGAAAAAAAGAGCAGTGTTTGAAGAAAGATGGAAAATGAGTGGCATAGGAGTCACTTGCTTTACTTTAGGAGAAGCTCGGAGAAAGGAATGTGATTAGGGAGTTCACTGAAGTTGCAGCGGAGCAAGAGAAAAGTCTCATAAGGTATGCCTTGTCCTAAGCCTCATGGGTCAAGATTACTATGCGGGAAGAACATGGGACTCATCGGAACTCACAGACAAGCACCTCATCCGTGTGACTGAATCTCTCTGAGCAACAGTACCTTTTTGCAGAAAATACTGCATGTCCTTTGAAATAAGGCTTCATACAGATGAATCATTACATTCCCAAAACATTGGAAATTTCTCAAAGAACTGGATATTTGAGCATATAGGTCAATGTTTTTTTGCTGTTATGCTATGTTCTCTGATAAACAAGAATGTTGCATATTTTTTTTTTTGTGCAGGGAAGGCAGTTTGTGCTTTAAGTAGCATTAAACTAGGTAATCTTAAAGTGGTGTGTGACCTGCAGGACCTTTAAACTGTTCCTGGAAAGTGTGGGACAAATGGAAGCATAAAAGTAGTTTGGTGGTTTTTTTTTCTTCCTCTGTAGCTAGATAGGGGAGGATATTCACGAAAGTCCAACAGTATTTTTTATTATAAACTGGATGTGGCATGTTCTTCATCCTTGTTTGGTTTTGTGAGTTTTTGCCCCTCTCTCATTGCAGGTTTTTCTGCAGCTGTGTGAACAATTGATTTATTGTTATTGTAGTCTCTGGTGCTGACACCAAATCAAAATTAACATGGAGAAAAAGGTTTGGGTCAACCCAAACCCATTTGTATTTCTCTAATATGCAAGGGGATCAGCAAAGAAAACACAACTGTTTTACAGGATTTGTTTCAAACTTTTCCCATTTTTTCAGGCAATGTTACTGAAAGCAGAAGGCCATCAGAATGACACTTGTACACTTTTCCTGAGATCAGTTATTGACTCTGGTGGTTTGAAGATGCTTTGGTCCCACTACCCTCCCTGGCTGATCTGGTTTGGAATTTAAACAGAGGACTCCTACTTGCCGGGAAAATTCCTATGCCCCTGGGATATATTTAAGAGATCATTCAAAGGGCAATTGCTTCCACAACAGAGAAGATGCTGTATTCCCTGCATGCACCGCTCCCAGTGCACCTGTGGCTTTGTGGCTAGAGTTCCTTGAAGGTTTCAAGACTTGGGTTACATCCAATTCCTGAAGAGTACAAATGAGGAAATTTTACTCAAGTCTCCAGCATTCTAGATAAGTGTCATGGTTACATAGCATGCAGAGGTTGATGTCTTATTTTGCTGATTTTGTAGAACAATTCAGAGCATCTACATTGGCAATTGAAATAACTACAGAAGCACAGGGCTCTGACTGGTCTGTTAGGAACGCGTCTAGTGACTAATCCATCTACTGACTAATGTACAGGGAACCCAGACTCACCTGGTAGGCACCCTAAGTTAGCTGGTTTGGGGTTGAATACACCCCTAAAAAACCCCTTTGTGAACCTAATATGAACAAGCTGTGCCATCTTGAAACGCTATAATAAAACATTTGAATAATTAAACATTATTACTTTGTTTATTCTCAAATAATAGGCTAATATTAGGCTAATATTTTTCTCTGAATTAACAAATATTTTCAGGATCAAAGAAATGCACTTCATATAAATAAACCATGTGAAAAAGTGAATTAAATTAAAAAAAGAAATGCAGCCTCAGTTTTTCCTGCTTCCATATTGCTAGCTTGAACAAAAGCCTCCCTTCTTCCTGCCTTTCATTAACAATTTTCTCTTTTTTTAGTGATCAGTTTGTGAGATTAGGGACAGATTCTGGAACGGAGCGTGGTTTCTGCTCCATTCAGGTGTAGTTATGACCTGCTTTGCTCCCAAGGTGCCATTACATGGTAAAGCACCATTCAGTGTATGGGCAAAAGATGTCACACTGTGTAGAATTAAATATAAAACCTGAATAGGAACAGTTTGAAAAATTTTGTCTGTCTTAAACTTTCAAAGACCTTCTGAAGAAAGCATTAGATTTGCACTTCATTTAAGGGCAAGCAGCTTTTATAACTTTTTATTCCAGAGAAGCCAACCCATTTTGCCATCTGATCTCTCACTCTCCAGACATATTTTATGCAGTCTAAATAGCTGTTAATTTTGTGTGTATTGCAATTTTAAATTGCTCTGGCTCAGGCTGTTTTCAGACACAACCATCTTGTGTTCCCCTCAGTGCAGATGGACTGTGCATGCATACGTACTCACACAGAGTTTCTACTCCTGTTCCTTTTTGCCGCTTTCAGTAAAGGTTCTGCAGACTAAAGGTATGTCTTTCTTTTTTGCATATGGGAATACTTAATGCTGTGTTTGTTACTGGCAAAAAGTGAAAGGGAAAAATTAGAACTGAGTCTTTGGGATAAATGACCACACTCTTGGCTTCATGGACCTGATCCTACCATTGCTATTGATGTGGACAGCCTTATTCATGAGAGTAGTCCCACATGAGGAGGATTCCTTCACATGGAAGGAATTTTAGAGCTTTCATGTGTT
Source organism: Mycteria americana (assembly GCF_035582795.1). NCBI lineage: Eukaryota > Metazoa > Chordata > Aves > Ciconiiformes > Ciconiidae > Mycteria > Mycteria americana. Next base: position 86,065,052 of record NC_134365.1, read on the forward strand.
CCTGCAGGCTACGGATTCTTAACCTGGTCTTGTGAACAGGGACTAGTGACCATTCTGTCTTATATGTAGAACAGGGCACAACCTAACTCTGGCTGCAGATGTTGGGGCTGGCAGAGCACAGTAACATTCTGGATGAGGCTAAGAATTAGAAAGTTATACAAATAATTTAGGTTCCAATTCTGATTTCATGCTCTGGAGTAAATTAGAGCTGACCAATTCAGAAACTGATGCTTCAGTCTTTTTTACTGCAAATAGAATTAATTTACCCCTTCTCCTCAGCAGCATTCCATCAGTAATTTCCAACCTCTATTTACAAGAAGGTAGGGCAATTAAAATTCATATCTAAATACACCGTGTCTCTATTTATCCAGTATTGGCACGTGTATAATTTGTAAGAGTCTTAAGTTACAGTTAGCAGTAGCCAGATGAGTACAGAGTTCACAAGGAGCATCTTGCTTTTGGGTATTCCAGAAGTGATCAAGGTATCAATGTTCACTCTTAGCTCAGGTGACAGTATTGGGTATGTGCAACATACTAGTACTGACTAATTTAAAACTGCACAATTTTCCTTCTTACTGTGATAGCATCCTATGATGATGGCTTCTGCAGCTAGTTAGAAGCATACAAAGATAGTAGTAAAACATAAGCAGCAGGTCTTCAAAGAATCCTACAGTTAGGTGTAAACATTCATAATTAGGTATATTTGGAATTACCAGACCTTTATTAAACAGGCATTGGTCACCACTTGCTTTGGATCTACTATGTCCACCAAAGGCTCCTTCATGGCAACATCCCTAATACAGGTCATGTCAAAGCCGTACACATTCTCCCACCCTGTCAATGCAAATGGATGTGTCAAAGATTAGCAGTAATAATAAAAATATTTTTTGTTTCTCAAAGCATCTTTCATTTGGAAGAATTTCTACCATCCCCTAACTTTCAGCTCTCCTCTTTAGCTCTTTGCTCCCTGCCCCAGTTGTCTACGTCATCATTGCTATTTTACAGATAATGCAGTTGTGGCAAAATAACCCCTCAATGTACATCTTTGAACAAGCGGTCCTTGTATTTTGGTATCCCCAAAACCGTGTTATATGAGATTTGTCAATGATTTTCATGGCTTTAGACATTTGAGAGTGTTGCCCAAAATCATATAATATGTCAGGTTGAGACTTGGGAATAGCTGCTAAGATTATTCTATCCTTTCCTATCCATTCTAGTTAATATTGCCTTTTTTTATAGATTGCTATTCAATCAGCAGTTAGCAGGCTCTTTAATTATTTAAGTAGTCTTATTTTCAGCAAGTGAATTACTGACAGGAGTAGAATTACAGGTGTGTTTCAATACTTGGGGCACCCAAATTTTAATCTGCATGTACATCATGACAAAAAAGCAAAATGTCCATTTTCTAAAAGATATAAAAGCCATGCTGATCTTCTATATTTGAACTGTTCTTCTGATTGTTCTGATAAATGTTTCTTGCTGAGGTTTTTTTCTTTTTTTTTTTAATTGAACAAAATGAAAACATTGAAACATTGAAACATTTAAAAGTACACTGGCTTTGCTTTTAAGATTGCTGAACAAAATGAAAACAAAAACCTCCCAAAAAAGTGAAATCTTAGTCTTATGAATCATATGAGTCAAGGTCCATTCAGTGCTCCATCTGAAAGTCTAAACTGAATACTGTGAACTTTTTAAAAAATTGTTTGAACACAAGCAAGGTAAACTGATAAACAGCAATAGTGAGCATATTTGAAATGTCTTGTTTTTTTCAGAGCATAGCATTTGAGCTACCAGTGTTCCCAGAGGACTATGATTGAAAATGTAGTATGAGCAAAAAATCTGCATATTTCTAAATTGAAATAAATCTGGACATGAACAGTTCTTTGATATGTTATCTCTTTATTGTGCTATGAGTTTCTCAATATTTCAGGGGAGCTGGTGATCAAAACTTTCATTTCAGCCATCATGAGCATGTGGGAACTTCAGATTATATTTATAGAAGCCATATGTTTTTATGTGGTTATTCAGAAAAGATTAACTAGGAAACCCTGAAGGAACAATCTATTAACAGAGTTGCTGGGGCCTCCATCACCTGATGTTCTTCAGCCTACATGGGATGCCTTTGAAATATATGCCACAGTCTGTATTAGACAGAGACATGTCGCAGGAGTTAAAAGATATAATTATGTTTTAGATTTTGCAGGAAATCAGAGTAATTGACTACAGTAGTACTCTGTAACATTAATAAAGTTTGAGAAATCAGAAGTCAGATTTTTTTAGAAACCTCATATTGCATTATTTCTTAATCAATGTGATGGTTCTTGAGTGCTTGGAAATGCTCAGCCCTGCATCTCATATGAAGGCAAGACTCTACCCACCTTAAGAGAGAAAAAAGAAAGATGAAAAATTGAAATGTAGGGAGACACCATCAAGGATTTATAAACTGAAAAGAGAAGACAAGATGGTGGTGCAGATAAGTAGTGAGATGGAAATAACTGAAGAAGACACAGAGGTATAAAAAGTAAGGGGGGGAGGGAATCAGAGGTGAAATCAGAAAAGGAAGTGTCTTAAAGGAAAACAACATTTTGGAAGAGAAAAAGAAACCGAAACATTTTTTTTAAATGATGAAAAAATAAACAAGTTGAAAACAGGCGTATTGTCTGTGAGAAAAGAAAAAGGCTCAAGGCATAGAAAGGAGGGGTTCAAAAGCAAGGTGAAAGAAGGCATAAGGGATTTTTTTAGGCCAAATGGCTTTGATTCCTTTACAGAATGGATGCCTCATACATCCTTTTGAATCTGTAAATTTTGTAAGGAATTTAGCTGTCAAGGTCATCACATAACTGAGGAGAAAAATCTAGGCTGTGCTTGAGTAGTAGATATAATTCTCCCTGGCACCTACACAGACTTCTTGTCACTGCCCCACTGCACTGGGCTTGCTTTTGACCCAAAATAGCAGTTTTGACCCATTGGCAGTTCTGTGTATTGGCACTGAATTTGATTGCAGAAACACCAAACTTTCTTTTCTGAGAGGAGCTGAGAGGCAAGGAATGAGGAGTTAGGCATTTTCATTTAAAGGTTGACTGAACCCACTAATTTTACCCAAGCTTTTGCATGTATCCTTAGAACTGCTTAGAAATTTTGTGATATTTTTTTTCCCCTAATGGAAAATGCTTTTAAGTGAAATTGACCAGCTCTGAAAAATAAAAAGTCAGAAAACAAAAAAATAAAAAAAGAAGAGTGAAATAATGTAGAACTTACTCATTTCATCAAAACTATTATGACCAAATAAATCCAAACTTTGGTGACCGGGGGGACAACAAGTTGAACGTGAACCAGGACTATGACCTTGTGGTGATGAAAGTGAACCACATGCTAAGATATGAGGAGTGTCCAAGAAAACTGGGTTTGCTTAGCCTGGGACAGCAAAGGCTAATGGTGGGAATCTACTGCTACCTGCTGCTACAGAAACAAAGAAAAAGTCGGATTCCCTTCAGGTGACAAGGGACAATGAAAGCAAGTTTCAGCAAGGAAAATTCTGACTGGATATTCAGAAACATGTTTACTCCTGAGGGTGCTTCAGCATTTGAACAAGTGCCCAGAGAAGCTATGGAATCCCCATCTCTTGACTCTGCAGGGCAGGGCCCTGAGCGACCAGCTTTAACTGTGAAATCTGGCCTACTTTGAGCAGGAGGCTGGACTAGGTGACCTGCAGAGGTCACTAACAGCACCAGTCATTCAATGAAACTTCAAGGAAAAAAAATGCTAAGAAAAAGTCAATTTTATGCATCTATGAAGTAAAACAAAAAAGTTTAGAAGTTTTTTTCACATCAAAGTAAAATGGAAATTTCTGATCCTTATTTTTCATTTAAAAATTCTCACACAAAGTGTTTTAAAAAGCTAAAAAAGAATTACATTTTTTTTTCTTCTTGACAAGCTTATTAGCAAGATATCATTTTTTCTAGGCTTATTTCTTAACATTTACAATTTATTTGTGTCTTATTAATTTTTCTGTTCTTGTTATTTTAAAAACAAAACCCAGCACCTGGATGGCAATAGAATATTACCAATTTTAATGGCAGTTATGTGGGATGATGTATTTATCAAAACAACAACAAAACTAAATCTCCTAAAATCCACATTTTAAAATAGAGGTAGAGATATCAATATGACTCTAAGCAAGGTCTACAATTTATTCATGCATCTTTCCTTTGTGCACTTTAAATTACTGCAAGTTTCCTGAATTTATCACCAGACTAGAGTTTTCTCAGTCTTCATATTCGAATTCTGGCCTGGTCAGCATGATTTCTTGGCTTTTGCAAAACTTTGCCAGAGAAGAGATTACAGTAGGCCACTATGAATCAAATATTTTAGGGAAATAACCGTAGAAAAGGGTTACTGTTAGGTGTTTACTCACAGTGAATTTTGAAGTCCTTGTACTGTCTGTCTTCAATTGCTACCACGTACAAAGCAGCTCGGTCTGGAAACATTAGCCCTCCAGGTTTCTGTTGATGAATTGTGGGGAAATGGATCTCGTAATCTATTCACCTGACAAAGACATCACATTTTGAACTGCACATACAAAAACCAGACAAGCACCCCTTGCATGCCTTTATTGTTTTCCTTCAGATTGTCATATCAGCTTTAATCTCAGCAACTCTTGCAGCCTGTGGCAATGTCATTAGATAGTGTCTATACAAATTTCACCAGCAGTTAATCAAAAGCAAAGTACTTTCACTGAGATTCCCTTTGTTAGTCTTTTCATTAAAGCCTAAGAAATGACACTTGGAGATGTAACTGTGTCTTGTTATGGTGACAGTAGGAGAGGGAAGGCTTGTAGTCAGAAAATAAATGACGATTGCTCCAGCAAGGAGTATGACATGCAGAGCACCTACCAGCCACTTGTCTCGTGCGAAGATGACTGTGTTTAACATTGACTCATAGAACAGACAGTAACCCATCCACTCGCTGATGATGATGTCTACTTTATCCACAGGTAATTCAACTTCTTCCACTTTACCTTTAAATATTGTGATTACTGAAAAAAGAATCCAAAGAAATATGTTTCACATAATAAAACACCTGATTAAGTTCCTTACTGGTGAATGTCAGGCTGACCTTTTCAATATGATTCTCTTCTTGAATGCCTGTAGATAAGGGGTGACTCCATGCGACTCAATGGATTTTACACTATTTTAAAACTACTTGCAGTAAGTAAAATAATCAGAAGTTTTAGTATCAGTATAAAAGGAAAAACAAAACAAAACAAAACCAAAGCCCAAACCAAATAAAACCCATCTATAAAAAAACAACAGAAAAACAGGCCTTACCTGGTTACCTGCATGATCTCATTTTACATGCCCTTTGGAATTTGCAAGATTTCTAGATCATTGACCAAGTAATGCAAAGAATCCACCTAGAATCCTTTAAACATCCCTGTAACGTTAATGATCTCCTCACTGAGATATTAGAGATTTAAGGAACTAGGATCTAATTCTCATCTGCTTTTCAAACATATTATGCTGGCTTCACAATGAGGAAACTAAGGCTTATTTCTTCCATGATTTCTGGGGAGCTGACTCAACTGAGAAAGTCAGATCTAGCCTGACAGTACACAAACAAGAAAGTTTGTACAAACACGGTTCTCTCATGAAAAATCTTTTTTCATTCCTTTGTGCTTCATGATTAAATCTTTTATAACATACTGGCATTCTCACTCTGCATTTTCTATCTGGTTTAGACTTGCATAACTTTCCACAGTTATCTAAAGTGACTGCTGGAAAATATTGCTGTCAGGTATTTTGTCACCAAATTAGTTTCAAGGAAATTAAAAAGGTTGCTAGAAGTTTCTCAGATCCTCAGAGACACTATTACAACACAGCGCATTAAATTACTGGCAATACTATATACTACTTACAGGAGACTGGGTATGCACTGCAAAAGCAAATAAACAAGCAATTAATAGAACTGGTTGATACTAGAACAGATCTTTTGCTAAAAGGAAAATTAAATGTCCATATTTACTTTAGTTATAACAAATCATTTTGTTTTAGGATCACTACACAATTCACCAATCATTCTTGCATTTTTATATATATCCTATTTACAAATGTATTCCAAATTCTTTAGACAAATAATTTTCAGCTTGTGTTTGTCTGCTATTTATATTGTTTGTTGCAGTGGGTAAAGCCTCATGATTCTGGATTCTTCCTTGATAAGGTAACTGATGCACTTGAAATTCAGGAATAAAGTGAGTAGGGAATATTTTACTTTCCATTACTAACTGATGACCACTGTATTACTCTTAATAAATGGCAATTTTTAATGATGGCAATTTTTATTGATTAAAGTGATCAACATTCAGTTTGAGGAAGACGAAGGTACTTTCATTTAGTTAGAACTAGGTTAGCTGTTTAAGAGTGGAAGTGTGGGTTGAGTGATTTTTAGAACTCAGCCCAGGGAAAATGAGGTTTTGTCCTTCCAAAATACATGTAGTACTATTATTATTCTAAGCAGATGTGGCCACTTTATTTGCATAGCAAACTTTTAATCCAGACTGGCCCCCTAAGAAGTTGGGAACACTCTGATTCAGATTGGTAACACAAAGTATCAGCTGGTAAGAGCAACCTGACTGGAAAAGACCAGAGTTCTCTTCTCCTTCCCATTCTTTAAACTCCTTCCTTTCACAGTTAGTAGCTCAATAGTTCATTTCTTGTTATACCAAAATCTCTTCATGTCTATAAGCTCCAGCCACGAGTTCTCTTTAGTTCTCTTTTCTCCTGAGAACTTTCACTTTTGGAGTGAATTTTAGCACTGTTGACAGCTGCCAGAGTGACACACCTGCAGACTTTGAAGCCCTCTGTTTATACCTAGAACAGTCACAGTCTAAGCAGCAGCAGCAGCAGCACAAGTTCCTCCCACCTCCCTTCACTTCGATGAAACATCTTCATAAGGCACCATGGGGGAACAGCCTGTGCTGTCCCCATCTGTATTGTATCTGTTCTGGAAACAGTGGGTTTTCTCTTGGTTCAGCCCCTTTTGCTGACTCTGCATTTCTCTAAACAGTTGAGGGGGGGAAGAAAAATTTCCATGAGCAACAAGATCCTTTGGCTCAGTACCTGGTTGCATTAAAATAAATGTGAATGTGGGTCAGTGTAAAGTGTGTAAGTGTAAATGTTAGTTCAGTTGTGTCATTTGTTTATATTGGAGACCAAACTGCAGTCGGAGAGACTGCTGAACCTGTCCAGGCAAGTCTCCTGCCAAAGGGGAGGGGTCTCTGCTTCTTCCTCCACAGTTTTTCCAAGGACTTGATCCTTGGAGAAACAGGAGAAAGAAACAGAGATAAATACCTTCTGCAACCCCTGGAGCACACTGGATCCTTCTTATTTATTCTGCCAATGGTCCCTTCACATACAATTCCTGTTGCTGGAAATCCAAACGTGAATTGATTTATGGTATGCTGTTTGTGTAGCTATTTAATGAAAGGCCATTCTGGGAATATACGGGCTCTGAACCAAAGGTGCAGGATAACCAAGTCAAGACCTCATTGTTTTAGTGCCCTACCCCTGTTGTGGAGGAGAGTATTTTCTGGTCCTTTGTTTCCTTCTTTTTTGGAACCAAAAGTTGCATGCACTGGCTGGCCTCCTGTGTCGCTGCTGTTTCTTTCCCACCACACCACTTGAATACGCATGCTGTACAATAAATTCTCCTCCCAAACAGCTTCGTGTTAGTCAGAAGCTGGTAGTGACAGCAATACAAATTAGAGCAGGTCTAAACCAGAACAGAAATCTATTCCTGCGCAGGTGTTAGCATAGCACCAGTGCAGACACAGCTAAAAGTGGGGGCAAATGAGACAGTCTAGCTAGCCTGTAAGCTGCTAGCCAGTCTAGCTAACCTGCACTGCTCTGCAGCAAAGGCAACCTCTTCACAAAGAGCACTTTTTAAAAAGAACTGTCTCTCAGCCTCAGTTAAAAAAAGAAATCCAAAACCCTGATTTTTTAGGTTGTTACAAAGATGTGTGCAGTGATTTGGAGGAGGACTGAAGACATGTTTTTTGTTAAGAGTTTTCAGTATGTTGGGAGTATTTTCAGTATTTTTTTTTCAATTGAAGTGTTTCCACATCCCTGGAAATGTCAACAGTTTTTCTTTCAAGAAAAAAAGTTTTCTATGATACTGTTATTCTGAGAATTGAACATTTTCATTTGTGTGTGTGTGTTTCAATATGTTTTTTTAAAAAAATATTTTTTTAAAGTTGGAAGTCAGAAGGAACTCAGTGAAAAATCTGTATTGATATAGAAAACTTTTTACTTTGAACCTTATTTCAATTTGAATGTAAGTGTGTGTGTGTGGATTCTGTTCAAGAGATAAGGTGGAATTCAAGTGAATTCAGCTCTAATATGGGGCGTTCTGTCTGCTTTGCTAAACCAAACTGCCCGCTGATGAGTCCTATTTGCTTCTGTTGTTTGTGAGCCTAGAACTAAATGTGGAAGTAACTTCTCCCGTGAGAAATTATTGTAGTGCCTAGAATGAGGTGTTTAGTTTTGTATTTATGTAAGTAAATTATGCAAAACTACCATTTACATATAAGCCACGCAACATAAATTAATCGGAAAAAGCAAAACAGTTATCTTCTCTTTCTCCTGAAGAAATTATTTTTATATATGCCTTACTGTTGTCCAAGTGGTTGGCCTTGATAATTTTTTCTGAGTAGTCAGATATGCTTGAGCATTCAATCTAGGAAAAAAAGAAAAAAAGAAAAACAAGAGGAAGAGTAATTATGTTAGAGATCTCAGCTATATGAATAAAACCAAAATCTACTGAAGGCAGCAAAGACTCTACAGAGCATGCAACCATTGATAAAGAGTAAATCAAACCTGTGTGGGCAGGATCATGATCAATGATATCTTAATATTTAAACTGCAGTCTGTGTTTGAGTTAAACTGGCTCATATAGAAAAGATTGTTTTTAAAACTGTTGAAATGTGGGAAAAAAGAGGTCCTAACTACAAAATTACATAATTTATTAATCATATTGTTTAATTTATTCCTGCTACTTCAGAATATTGCCTTCTCCCCCAAAAAAGTCTGCTGAAGGGAATGAATTAGCATGGTGCTACATTTCCTCACACATTTTAAAACAAAATACATTCAAACTTTGTGAATAATATTAAAATTCAAACTGTCGCAATACTGGTCTGAGTCAAGAAGCAATTGCTTTTCTCCGTGAAAAAATCTATCATCTTTGGCAATGCATGTTATCAAAAAAGAATACAGACATTTTACACATAAGAAATGACTGAAATTATTGTATTTACGAAAACATCCAGATCTGCATGTCTTTTCCTATGACCAGTTCTGTGCTTTTACTAGGAAAGGAATTACAAAGTACCTTCTAGTTTTAGATATGCCCTTAAATTTGTTAAAATCTGAGTTCTAGCATAAAAGCCCATGTTTGCAATGACCTTTGATATCTTTTCGAGAAATACTGCATTCCATGAATCTGGTTTTTGTGCCCTTTTAAAATCATGAGGGCCAAAGTTGCTGGTAGTCACCTAATCAGTTCCTAATTTACCTCTTCCAAATTTGACATTAAACTGCCAATAATACTTTGTATAATCCTTGTCTCTCTAATTCCCCTACAGGAATGTCAAATAGAATTATATTATCTCTAGTGAGGTGTTTTATATGTCCAGTGAATTCCATTTAGCATCTAAAAGCCAAACTGTGCTTGACCTCTGTGATGGTACTCACAGATGGCAGGACAGCGGATGGAAGGACACACAAATCCCTTATTCTTTTTATATAGCCCATGAAACAGCTAGACATAATAGCAGTCATAATATCAATCCCTGTCCCCATGGGAACATGAACATTAATTCTACTTAGCTTGCCTGTAGATGTAAACAGCTCCTTAAGATGTCTGATTCAATGGCCTGAACATAAACCAAAACTGGCAGGTAGAAAGGAACACCAGAGTGCCAGTCCAGAGAGTCCAAGGAAGAAATCCCTTGGGGAGAACTCTGTCCTTTTTCTCCATCCAGCTTCTTCTTCCCTTACTGTAAACTGTACAGACTATATGCCTTGTCTATACTTACAGCCATTATAACATACTCGGTTTTCCTGTCTGCCTTCACATCTGTCTGGCATTTTCAATTACATTGCCCATTCTTTCTGCTTGTTTTGGATGATTTTTAAATAAAGCATGGGTATGTAGGTGTTTGGAGGTGGCTTTCCAACCTTTCTAAAGAAAAAGATGCAAAGAAATAAAAAGTTCTATTTCATGAATTACTACGAGTTTCCAAAAATCAGCTTCATTCTCAAAGAAGCAAAATAATAAAAAAAAATACTCAAATGTTCCAGGAAGGAAGACATATTTCAGAAAATAAACTTGCTTTAGGATGGCTAAAGCTGTTCGTCTCTATTTTGACTTGGACTCTATACGGAGGTACAATTTTATTTTAAAAAGCTACTAATTCCAGAAAAAGAAAATACTGAATTCTGTAGGTGAAGAAATAGGAAAAAAATTCAGTGTTGTCAGGTTTTTCCCCAGTTCTCCTTCAAGTCAGTCATCTGCTCAAAGCTGTCCAATTCTATAAAGCATTTGGATTTTACAAAAACTGTGTGTTCCAATAAAATATGTCTGTACGTCAGTTTACAATCATAGAATCATAGAATGGTTTGGGTTGGAAGGGACCTTCAAAGACCATCTAGTCCAACCCCCCTGCCATGGGCAGAGACATCTTTCAGTAGATCAGGTTGCTCAAAGCCCCATCCAACCTGACCTTGAACACTTCCGACAATGGGACATCCACAACTTCTCTGGGCAACCTGTTCCAGTGTCTCATCATCCCCATTGTAAAAAATTTCTTCCTTATATCTAATCTGAATCTACCCTCTTTCAGTTTAAAACCATTGCCCGTTGTCCTATCACTACAGGTCCTGGTAAAAAGTCTTTCTCCACCTTTCTTATAAGCCCCTTTTATATTGAAAGGCTGCAATAAGGTCTCCCTGGAGCCTTCTCTTCTCCAGGCTGAACAACCCCAACTCTCTCAGCCTTTATTCATAGGAGAGGTGTTCCATCCATCTGATCATTTTTGTGGCCCTCCTCTGGGCCCACTCCAACAGGTCCACGTCTCTTTTGTACTCGGGACCCTAGAGCTGGATGCAGTTTGCTTTCTGACCTGTAGGCACACATTGCTGGTTCATATCCAATTTTTCATCCACCAGTATCCCCAAGTCCTTGTCTGCAGGGCTGCTCGCAATCCATTCATCACCCAGTCTGTACTGACATTGGGGATTGCCCTGATTCAAGTGCAGGACCTTGCACTTGGCCTTGCTGAACCTCATGAGGTTCACACCGGTCCACTTCTCAAGCCGGTCAAGGTCCCTCTGGATGGCATCCTTTCCCTCAAATATATCAACTGCACCACTCAGCTTTGTGTCATCTGCAAACTTGCGGAGGGTGAACTCAATCCCACTATCTATGTTACTAATGAAGATATTAAATAGTAGCGGTCCCAGTATGGACCCTTGAGGGACCCTTGAGTTTCTTCAGCTGTATCTAGTTGTGTGTGTGTATATTCATCTCCACTTTCATTTTACTTCTCAGTCTTCAAGCTAATGCTGTAAATGTCTCCTCTTTTACTGGAGTCTTTTTCTGAAACAGTCACCACATTCCCAGATTTCCTTTTCCCTTGGGCTGTGTCCTCATCACCACCTTTTTATCCAAATCAGCTAACATCTGACGTGTCTTCATTTTCTGTGTCTAACTCCTTCTTACCTACACTGTCTTGTTTGTCTGAAGGTACCATAGAATTCAAATAGTTCTACTGCAGTGACTGTCCTGAATTTTGTATGACTAATGACTAGATGAACATCATTGCACAATCTACTGTTATCCTCCCACGATGATTAGGGGTCAGAGCACACGAAAAAGAAGAAAAACTGAGGGGTCTGGTTGTGTTCAGCTTGTAGAAGAGATCCCCCCAATCCAATAGCTATCTTCAACTATCTAAAAAGGGCTTGCAGAGAAAACAAGTCAAACTCTTCTCTGAAGGGCACAGTGACAGGATAGCAATTATGAGCTATGGCAAGGGAAATTCCTGCTGATTGTAGCACTGGAATAGGTGCTAAGAGAGGATTTAGAGTCTCCATCCTTGGAGATTTTCCAAATTGGACTGGACAAGGCTTTGAGCAACCTGATATAGCTTTAAACTTAAGTCTGCTTTGAGCAGGAGGTTGGATTAGATACTTCCAGAGGCCTTCTAAACTAAATCTTTCTATGAGTCAATGATTCTATGATTTACACCTCTTGAAGACCCAGAGATGATTCTAGCAGTTGGCTGAGGTAGTGGCAAGGAATAAGTTCCAACAGTGAGTAATAGGGAATAAGAAGAACCAGACAGGGTAGTGGATTCATTTGAACCTGAAGAAGGGAAAGAGTGAGAAGGAGGAGAGTGACTTCAGTGGCACTGTAGTCAGAAAACCAACACTCTGCATTTGTCAACAGTTCCCACATCATGTTATTTGAAAAATCACATCTAACTGTAGAGAAGAAACTGGAACATCTCAGCTCTGTGTAATAATTCATGGCAAATGTTTGGTTTTTAAAAGGAACACTCACAGTTTCCATTGGCACTCTTTGCCAATAGGACCACAAAGTCTGAATTCGACTGTAAGATTGCCACTGCCAGATCTCTGAAATACCTGCTTTTCCAACATAAATACAACTCTGCAGCTTGCTGTGTGACAGGGTTCATGGTGAGGTAGGTCATATGACAAGAAGGTTGAAACTCTTAGATTACAGCCTCACACCTAAGAGAGTTCCTTTGAGAGCTAAGTTTCCTGGATAGCACACCCTCCAGCTTCAGTGCTGAACAGTCTGTGGGTGAGCGGACACTGGTGTGCCACTGAGCTTTATAAATGCCTGAGGTACAGCCTGAACTGAAAGAAGTCCAAAGCAAAAAACCCCCAACAACAACAAACCTGTGGAAAAGTATTTACTTTTCTTTGACTGGGTGAATTTTCTGCCAGTGAGCTGGCTCACTGTAGAATCAGATAAGCACCAGTGCCAGCACAAGGGAGGGAGGAAGACCATATGGCCAGGGATCTGGGAGATAGGAAGGTGGGGGCACAGCATCATCATTTTGTATATGCTTATACTTTCACAGCACTGCAACATCCTTCCGTGAGACCTGCATTCCGGCATCAGAGAAGGCTACAGGTTTATTCTTGTGAGGCTTTGAGATAGTAAATTGTGTACTTGGTTTACAAGAATTACATTCTAGCTGCCAATTCTGTATATTAAGTCTCATGCTTAAACTCCAAAACTTTTGCCAGCGCCTTCTGATTTCAGCTATCTATAGTTCCGTGCTCTAGTCTGATACTCAGGTGAGGCACTCAGAATTCACATTGGATTTTGAAAATATAAGCCTGAGAATTGAACAGGAGTCCTTGCATTTCATGTATCATTACCAGTAATAAAGATGCACCATTTAGATATTCAGTGACATCAGTGTCTTCAAATGCGCAGATGTAGCCAACTACGTTTTAGTAAACAATTTTGTCAAAGAAGTACACAGAGAAATAGAATCTAGTTCCCTTTTTCTATGTTGTGTTGTGTCTGCAGGGCAAACAGAAGTCCAAAGCAAAAAGCAATGGTATTTGTCATTTTAGAGTCAGTACAAATAACTCTGAATATACTTAGGAAGCAAATCTATGCTCTCTCTAATGACTTCTCTGCAGAGAACTGCACATTCATGCTCCTAAAGTTCAACGTATTTAAGGTAATCATTCCCTTCTGCCTCTGAAAAGTGTTATTGTTGGCACAGAAAACATGCACATACTTTCTTGCATGATTCGCTGGGTTGTAATGTACAGGGAAAAGTGTATTAAAGAAATTTGTTTCCAAGACTACAAAGTTGCAGAACTTAAGAATTTTAAAAAGCAAGATAGTTCCTTTGACCCCTCTGAGTAGGAGTGAATCCCTTTAACATTTTTTTGCAGCCAAGAAGAAATGTGGATATGTACCAGATCACCAAAGATTCCACACAAGGAAAGACATTATATCTTGATTTAGCAAAGACACACTACTGCGGGTCATAGAAAGCAACAGAACTCCACTGAAGTCAGTGTAAATCAAGCCATACAAGAGCTTGGAGAGAAGAATTTCAAACCAAGACAAGTAAGAAAAGGTAAATCACAAGCCAAATTCTTGGGCAAAATGCACAAACTCAAAATATGACAGAAAATCTTCTTACCCCATATACCTTCTTGGCTCCTGCCTTTGCAGCAAACATAGAGAGGATTCCTGTGCCACTTCCAACATCAAGGACAACCTTATCTTTAAAAACATGTTTATTGTGATACATTGAGTTTCTGTAGGTTAATGTGCGCACTTCATCCTTTAACATTTCCTGTGTTGAAAAAAAAAAGCATTGTGTTATTATTTGAAGTGCTTATAGGCATTCAACACTGCTGCTGAATGCATTCCCTTATTATAATTTAAGCGCTATTAGTACACAACCTGAAGAGTTTTTCAAGTACTTTGGGGTGCACACATCAAAGCAACTGTAAAATGCTTGCTACTTAGAATTGAATTATTAAGAAGAAGCATGATATCCTTTGTACAATTTTATTTCTCTAAATATTACTTCACTGTTACAATTGACAACCAGAATGTAATCTAACCACAGCACTGCTTTGGGCATAGACAGAAGCCATACAGAAATCCAAGCTTTCCTTTTCTCCTAAATCATGCACAACCTAGAGCCTCAGCAGAGGGACTTTTTGAGGTTCCTCTCTGAACACAAAAGAAATCATTCCATAAACCTTTATAAGACAGAAGTCTTGATAGCCTTGCCCAAAGTGATGCAGGAAGTCCATAGCAGAGCTTAGAGATACTGTGCTGTATCGTACTCCCTCACTGCTCTTCTGTTCACTCATTTATATGACCAATTTCCAGAAGATATTAATGTATAACCTAGACCACTATCTCACTATTTTAACTATCCACTATCTTCACTATTTTGTCATTGTCTTTGACCACTTTGACAATGTCATTGTCATTGACCACTATCTTCACTATTTTGTCATTGTAAGGTGCCGATTTTTGCTTCATTGATAGCAGCAATACATGCATTTCATTCCATTGACATCTTGTTCTCAAGTGTGCATATATTAGTCAAACTATATCAATAAAGAAGACTGAGGTCAAGATCCAAGTGCCATTTTTAAGAGACGTGTAGGCCATTCAATACACACTTTAATTTTCTCAAAATGCTTCTGTTAGGTCTAGAAGGCTGAACTTTTGCTTATACAACTGCCTTCATTTCCTAGTTTAAGCAAGTAGGAAAATTAGGTTTTGAATTTCAGGATAAAAAGAATCAGTTCACTGCACAGCAGTCTGAAGCACTAGTGCACTGGATTGTTACATATATCAGTTGCTCACTTACCTGTCTTCGCAGGAGACTATATGTACTCAGTAACTGTAGATGAATAAAAGGCTATTTTTATCATTATAAAGCATGGTTTGGTATCAGGCAAAGAAAGAGGCAAAGGAACAGTCCAACAACACTGGAAAGATGATGGAGCACACCCTCATGGAAACTTTCCAAACATATTAAGGACAAGAAGGTGATTGGGAGTGTTCAGCATGGATTTGGAGATGACTGACCACCTGATAGCTTCCTATGGTGAAATAACAGGCTCTGTGGATGAGGGAAGAGGAGTTGATGCTTGTTTATCTTGATTTTAGCAAAACTTTCAACATTGTTTCCCATAACATCCTCATTGAAAAACTGATGAAATATGGACTACATAAACAGACAGTGAAATGGACCGAAAACTGACTGAACTGCTGCTCTCAAAATGTTGTGATCTGCAGTACAAAGTCCATCTGGAGGCCAGTCACTAGTGGTGTCCCCCCAGGAGTCCATACTGGCACCAATACTGTTGGATACCTTCAATAATAACCTGGATGATGGGACAGAGTGCAGTCTCAGCAAGTTTGCAGTTGATAGAAAGCTGGGAGGAGTGGTTGATTCACCAGATGGTTGTGCTGCAAATCAGAGGGACCTCAACAAGCTGAAGAAAGAACTGACAGGGATCTCAAGAAAGTCAACAAAGGGAAATGCAAAGTCCTGCACATGGGGAGGAATAACCTCATACACTAGTATAGGCTGAGGACTGGCTGTCTGGAAAGTAGTGTTTGCCGAAAATGACCTTGGGAACCTGGTGGACACCAGTTTGAACATGAGCCAGCAATGTGCCCTTGCTGCATTTTGGGCTGCACTAAAAAAAGCATCACCAGCAGGTCAAGGGAGGTGGTTCAACACTGGTGAGACCACATCTGGGGTCCTGTGTCCAGTTCTGGGTTCCCTAGGACAAGAGATGTTGGAGCAGATCTAGTGAAGGCCCATGAAGATGATTACGGGATTGGAGCATCTGACATGTGAGGAGAGATTGAGAGAGCTAGGATTGTTCAGCCTGTAGAAGAGAAGGTTCAGGGGGATCCTATCAATGTGTAAAAATATCTGTTGAGTGGGGGAGAAAAGAAGGCAGAGACAGACTCTTCTCAGTGGTAATCAGTTAAAGAACAAGAGGCACAAATGACATGAACAGGTTTTTCAGAGCCTTGTCCAATCAGGTTTTAAATATGTCCAAGGATGGAGGCTCTGTAGCCAGCATTTTACCAACCTCCCAGTAAAGAATATTTTTTTCCAATTAAGTTTGTGCCCATGACATCAACTAGGTCCTTCAGCCGTGGTGGAGACAGCCCATCAGGTTCCATAGACTAATGTATGTCCAATTTAAGTGATCCTTCTCTGTTGAGGGTAAGTCTTCCTCACTCTAGACTTTACCACTCATCTTAGGGGACCTGATATTCCTGAAGGCAAGTCTTACCAGTAAAACCAGAACTGAAGAAGTAATTTTCCATGTCCTTTGTCACTAGATACCCTGCCTCATTAGGCAACAGTCCCACCTTTTCCCTAGTTTTCATTTTGCTGTTAATACACCTAGAAAAGCCCTGCTTTGTTACCCTTCCCATCCCTTGCCAGATTCATGTCCAGATGCAGCTTAGGTTTCCTAACCCTGGCCCTGAAATTACTTCTGGGTCACCTGACACTTCTTCTATCTTTTGTATGCTTCTTTTTTGGTTTGAATTTTGTCAGGAGCTTCTTGTTCATTCATGCAGGCCTCCTGCCACTGCTGTTTGACTTTCTGCATGTTGGGATGGACTGTTCTTGGAGGAGGTGAGCCTTCAAAATCAACCAGTTTTCCTGGACCTCTCTTCTCTGCAGGACCATCTCCCATGAGATTTTTCCAAGCAGATCCCTGAAAAGGGTGAAGACTGCTCTCCTGAAACCCAGGGTTGTCAACAAGACAAATAGCATGGATCCTGATGCTCTCAGGATCCTGAACTTCACTATCTCATGGTCACTGCAGCCAAGCCTGTCCTGACCATCACATCCCCAGCTGGTTCATTCTTTTTAGTAAGTATCAGGACCAGCAGAACACCACACACACCCCACACCACACTACCACCCCCTCATTGATTCAGGTTATCTGTGCCAGGTATTTATCATCATGCATTCCAAAAATGTCCTGGATTGCTTATGACCTGTTCTGTTGCCTTTCAGCAGATGTTGGGGTGATTAAAGTCTCTCATGGACCAGAAATCAGACTCATTTCTCATGCAGACATGAGACTTTTTCAGTTGTCTGAAGAAGACCTCATCTACTTCTTCCTGATTAGGTGGTCTGTAGCAGACACCCACAACAATGTCAACCATGTTGGTCTGCCATTTAATTCTGACCAGCTCTCAGCTGGAACATCATCTGTCCCATAGTTAACATGATTCCATGCATTCAGCTGCTCTGCCTCCTTTCTCACCTTCCCAGTCTGTCCCTCCTAAAGAGCCTGTATCCAGCTAATGTGGCATTCCAGTCATGTGAACAATCTCACAATATCTCTGATCCCTGTGACACTCACTGTAGCCATTCAACTGCACACTGACCTCTAATTCCTCCTGTTCATTTCCCAGGCTGCATGTATTAGTGTACAGGCACTTCACAGAGGCTCTCTGTCATGTTGATTTTCCAGAAAAGGTATAAGACCTTCCCCAATAATGCTGCCTCTTGGTACTTCCTTTTTTGTGTGCTTACACTTGGGGTGTGCCCATTCTGCTCTGTTTTATTGACTGACTATGAGGTCTTGTCCACACCACCCTGCATCTTTTGCTTACCAACTTGGTCCACCACTTCCCCATGTGACTGTGGGTCATCATCTCTTTCCTGTATCATTCTTAGCTTAAAGGTCTCCTCACCAGGTTGGCCAACCTGTTGGCAAAGATGCTTTTGGTCTGGTTTGTCAGGTGGATTCCATCTCCTCCTAACAGACCTCAATCCTCAAAGGGGGTCCCGTAGACCTAAAAGCTGAAAAGTTGTCATTGACAGCAGTTGCACAACCAGTTGTGGACCTGCAGGAGCACTTCTCCTCAAGTCCTTCTTTGCACTGTTAGAATTGAGGCAAAAAAACACCTGGCACACCTTGCTGTTGATCATCATCCTAAGAGCCATGTAGTCATACCTGATATGATCCAGGTTTCATTGGTGCTCATGTGGAAGAGCAGCAGTAGTAATCCAAGGCTGGTCTAAGGGCTGGACAAATGTCAGCAGCCCCTCCACATTTGGATCTAGGCAGATCCAAATGCCTAGACAGCAGGTCAGGTCAGCAGATGGGGGCCTCTGTCCCCTGCAGGACACAGCCTTCCACTACTATCACTTGTCGCTTCCTCCCTGTGCTGCATGGTTCAGGGCCAACTGGTTCTGATGCTTCATTGGACAGAACTTCCTGCCTCTCATCTACAATGACGGCATTGAACCTACTCTGTAGCTAGAGATCTGCAGGTGGATCAGGAGCCTTTCTCCTGTTGGCAGAAGTCACAAATTCAGCCTTCATCATCAGAGAAGTCTCCACTTCCAAACCTGGTAAGTACAGACTCTGACTACACTTCCTTTCAGTACAGTTGGGGATTTAGGCTCTTGTACCTTCAAGATCTTGGAGAAGATCCAGTCAGTCTCTTCCTCATGTCCCTGATGCTGCAAAGTCTGCCAACCTCCTCTAGCAGCTCCTTTACTTGTTGACACAGATCCTCTACCAGTGCACACCTCCTGCAGGCAAGGATGCAACCTCCCACTTCCCAGCCTCAGCAAGAGGCCCCAGGTACTCCCTGCACTCCCTGAGACCTACAGAGCTGCATCCTTCCATCAGGAGCTCAATCTGATTTGAGGTCTCTGATGTGTCTTCAATATTTCTCTTAGGTCTCCTTTCCACTCAATTGTTCCTCTATCTTCTTCCATTCTTGGATTGAATTTCTGAATGCTACACTGGCAAGATATAATTGGCAGATAGAAATCTTCTGTTTATGTATAAACCCCACAAACAATTACTAGAGTAATGGAAATAGATACTGTTTGTTATGTGGTTGTGATGATGTGCTCCCCCCTCCCCCAACTTTTATCTCCCGAAACCCTGCTCAAGCGATAACCACCAGGGGTGGTCGTAATGGGTGCATTACGTGACAGCTGCATCTGGCTCAAAGTGGATTCGGGAGACAGATAACAACACAATAGCCAAGGGCTATTGTGTGATGTGCCCACCTAACCACAGCGAAGAAACTAAAATCTGTGGTCGGTATGCAATATGTGGTCGGTTGACTGGACTATGGGTAAATCATCTTACCCCCATAAATAGTGAGCAGCCCAAGAGCCTTTGGACCTCTCCTGCACGGCAGTGGGCTGCACGCTAGGATCTCCCCTTGAGCAAGGATGCCTCTCAAGGTTACTCCTCAAGGCTGAGAGATTCCTTGCCGCAACAGATCCTCGGTAAGTGACTAATGGCATGCTAAACTTTGAAATCTTAGCTAAGTGATATAAAGCATTGATTGTGCATATATAATTCTTTAGACATAAACCGTTGACCAAGTCTGGGACTCGGATTGGATCCAGCCACACCTAGATCCTCTCTGAGAAGGAGTTTAGAAAGCAAGGGGGTCCTTTCTGAACGTCATGACTCATTGGGAGGGTCTCCCTGACAGTTTTATCTGACCCTGTCCTCTATGCAGTAAATAATCAAGTGTACATGCCATAGAATCTTGTTAAACCACTGTTGCATTTACCATTGAACCTTGTTAACTCACTGTTTTATATCAATAAAGTATACTTTTGTTTCTCTCTTATGAGTGAAGTGCATCACTCCATCTGCGACAGTGGTTTGTGAAAAGTGCCACTGATTTCACATTGTTGGCCTTTTTGCATCCTACTCTTTAAGATCTTGGGTCATGTAAATATAAGATATTAGTGGCTTCTTTAGAATTGGTCTACAGTAAACTTTTTGATGGTAAATATGGTCCACTGTGTATTTGAATTTTTTCCAAGACTGTATTTACTGGAGGCTATTGGGCTATATGTTCCCATTAATGCAGTCTGTGCATTCAAGTAACATGCCAGGAGTCAATAAATTACTTGGCTTCTCATGTCAGTTGAGTAGCTGTTCTGCTGGCATCTGTGCTGAAATATGCAAGAGAACAAAAGACTTAACTTAGCAATAAGGTAGTTTCCATGTGTGGTTGGGTTAGCTTGCAGCCCTCATAAATGCACTAAACTGATGCACTCATGAAGATCACCACTGTACAGATAGCTAATATAAGCTCTGTGGTGAACTCATATATGTAAGGATCTAAGTGGGACAAAGGTTATGAGTACAGGTCTCTAGAGAAGTGGGTGACATCTTTGGCACTTAACTAGATTATACAATCTTCTGAGGAAAGGCAGAGGAATATAATAATGAGCAAGTGGGAGGGGGATAAATAACTAATAAATCAAAGAAAGCATTATTATCATTATTGTTGTTGTTGTTTTTAATAATTGCTGAAATAAAAATAAACATTACCTCATGAATTCCAAAGTGAGCATAGGAATCAAAGTAATAATCCCTGGATGTCATCTCTTCTGGATTGATGAGCTTTGCCATCTTGCCTCGGCCTGGGCAGCTTGGTTGTAATGGGACATGTATGACAGATTGAACTGGCTTTGGAACAACAGTAGGCTGAGGAGGCTGTGATGGGATGGGGCAAACCTAGGAGAACATGGAATATTGTTAAGAGGCGTCATTAAAAGAAAACTTTTCTCTCTATGTCTAGCATAGTGATATTACTGTAACTAGCCGGAGACAGTAAGACCAAAGACACCTGGGGTATCATAAGTGAAATTTAGGCTGCCTTCTGTTCCTGGCTCTTTAACTTATTTGCTCTGTCTTGGAAAATTTCCTTAATGGCTTTTTCCTTGATATTCCTCTGCAGATACCTACATCAGCGCAAAGTAATGGCAAATTATTGGTGTTGGCTGAAGTGGGTGACTCCAAACATTGACACAAGGCAGTTAAAAGCTAGGTTTTCTCCTTTAGTGTCTTTCTGTCAAACTGCCACAGCTTTGTGAGAGGTAAGGTGTAATAAATAAATAGTTCCCCTGCAAAGAAGAGCTCATAATCAAAGGGTTTTGAACACAGTGTTGCCAACAAGGACAAGATTCACAATCAATTCTTAATCGTCAAGTAATGTATCTGGCTGTATTGATGAGGTAGGTCTGAGAATGCTCACAATATCTGGAAGTCCCTGACACTATCTGAAAGTCTCTCAGCATGGCCAGAAAGCACTGTAGGGAGCTGTGTGGGATATGTGATCCCTTAATTTATTTTCCTGTTGTTAGGAGATGCAGGAGTTATGTGTTACCAACACCTCCTGGCCCACTGCTCTTCTTTTTCCTTGCTTATTGCATCTCCAACACCAAAATTTCAATAGAGCCAGAATGCTCACACTCAGATTTGACACCTGTAGCATCTAAGACAGAAGAGAGAATGTTTCACAAACATGAGACACAGACCATGGTCTGGCCCATAAGTACATCTACATCTTTCATCCTTAACATGAAGCAAAATGCTGGAAACTGAGAAAGACTGAGCAAGATGCTACAGCTTCACATGTGCACTAAGTCACCTGCAAATTATGGGTCAACAACTTCATAAATTAAGAAGGTCAATCCTACTTAAAATATGTCATGTCCTCTTGTACTTTTTTTAAATTTTCAGATTTAGTAGTTTCCCAGTGGGGACCAGATTTGCCTGAGCCCCTCCTAGATACTTTCATAAAGTTCACTCTATCTTCTATAGCTTGACACTGCGAGACATCAATCCCTTGTACTCTCTCTGAATAGCATCAATTAGCCTAGTTCAGTTTAATTCAATGTAAAAAAAAAAAACCACCACATTTTTTCCCTTGTTCATTTGAAGATTTAAATGTGTCATCTTTTGATGGTTTCTTTGGTCCATCTGTGAAAAATTAATACTAGTGGTTTATGTTCCTGCAATACCTTTCATCCCCAAAGATCCAGAAGTGCTTTATTTATGTCTTTCCTATTTCTGACATTTTTCACTTTATCACCTCGCCCAGTTCACCTCCCACCCAGAATATAATTTTTCCCAACTGGTATTTGTATTTCTGTCCTGTCTAGTTTTAAAATGTCCATCTGCAGTCATTTCTCTTAAGAAACTATTTCATTGCCTGTTCATTGCTTGTAATAGTCAACCCTTCCAAATTTGATCCTGATACTTTTAATTACATACTTGAGGTTATATCCCAACATTTTTCTCCATTGGTGTACACACTATCAAATTTTTGCAGTCACCTTGCCCTGTAGTCCTTTCTGTATTTGTCTGCTGCATTACAAAGACTTAAACTGTAGATGTTAGGAGTTTTGTTTTAAATGAGTATGAACTCTGTCAGGTCTTACACTTTTCTCCTAAATCTTGTCCTCTGCATCATTTTACAATCAAAATATGTAAACATAACAGTCACTGCACTCTTCATTCTGTTCCTGTCTTAGGTAAGAAGGTCTCCAGACACAGGATAGTACATCACAGGCAATTGCTCAAAAGCTACCTACTGGAGAGAAATTTTTGTAAATGAAACCAAAGGGGTATTAGCATTTCTATTGCTGTCAAACTACAAATTCAGATGTGGTTTGCTGTACAATAGAAAGCATTTTGTACAGGAAAAGAGACTAGTCTTGAAGGTGAATCTTCTGTCTGGGTCTCAGGCAATATCAGTTCTGCTCCTGGCTGCATAGAATTTGTCTAGACAGGGTTATGAGAATAAGGTTTATTCTGACTAAAGCTATGGAATGAAACTAAAGTCAGCAACTCAGGCTAGGTAAGTTGTCTGAATGATTTTGTTTGCTGTAAAGGAATTAACATTGTTATCTCATAGTCTGCAAGACAGCTGAATTCTGCTACAGCCAAGGAGTGGCAAGATAACTTTTATTAAGCTACTGAGGCAGTATTAGACCTTTGACTCACAGTACTTTTCAGGTTTACCTAAAGTACCTGAAGACTTACTGCTCTCAACTGTCCATCTACATCTCTGCCAGAGAGTACATATCCCATGCAGCAGAAGAAGTAGAAGCCTATTAGGTCTGCTTTTCAGTTGTCTTAGTTTGTAGCCAAGCAGCCCATGGTAAAATGTGTTGATGGTGGTTGTGTAACAATGGTAGGCTGTGAATACCATTAGGTCATGTCCATCCTGTGCTATGGGTATCATACCCTCATGCAGAAGGGGTAACAGAAAAGCGGATAGGGGTGGTAGTCTTCTCAGCCAGCAGCACTCTGTCACAGGGACCTTAAATCAGCTGCTTCATTTCTGTTTTAGGCATATGAACACAACACAGACCTTCCACATTAAAATGATGTAATTTTTTGCAGCATCTGTAATGCCCACTGCTATAATTTCTGTGTGTAGCACTGTAATTCTGAAACTGCAAGGCAAGGTCACAATTAGAAGAATAATTTTGTGAGTGGTGCTCAGGAAATCCCTCTGTCATAGATTTGCTATAGACACTGTGAAACAATTTCAGCCAAGAGTAACTCAAGTCCTATGACAACAAATACCTGGGGAAAACATATAAGCACAATGGACAATTACAAAATAAAGAAATTTCACGAAAGTGATTATTTGTATCAGAAACAATAAAGCCTTCAGGTGTACAGCTCTGTGCTTGTTAAACTAGAAACAGCTAAGCTTTTAGGGATGTGGTATAACTGCGTTAGGAGAAAACATGCCTCCAAGAGAAAAGCTATCAAGGAAAGGCAGCTTCCTGTATTCTTTCCAGAACTGAAAAGAATCCTTGATATGATTTACAAGCTTAGCACATATATACCCTACCTGTCAGAAACAACTCATCTTTTGAATAACTCCTGAAAAGGGAAAGCACCTGGGCTGGGGGTAAACCTCATATCATCAAAAAGAATCGAACAAATTCTATCCGAATAAACCATGTTTATTACAAATACAGATTGGAGCCAGCTGCACACAGTTCCAGAACACTGGCCGCTGCTAATGCAGATGAAGTTTGAAAGAATGCACACAGCTGCCTCAGAATCCATTCATCACTGTGCTAAACATGCAGCCCTCTATTTTTTCTATCTCCCATCTGCTACTGAAGATAGAGTTGGGGGTCCGAAAGATCTGAGAAGCAATCTTTTTTTACCATTGCTATGGGGCTTAGGTCCTGCTGCTCTGTACCATTTCAACACTTAAGTCAAAGGAAATTAGGGAAATATTTTCCTACTTTTAAAAATTAAATAAAGTTTCTTTCCTCTTTCTTTGTGGACAAGGTTGGTAGATTACAGATGCATCAAAGGTATTAGCACAGGACCGCTTTTTAAAAAGCTTTGAATTCTTACAAAAGGCAAGACTCACAACCCTCATTCATTTCTCAAAATCTCACATCTGAACATTTTGACATAGGTTTCTAAAACACATATAGGCACTTCAGTGATGGATGTGACTTTCAGATATGTGGAGCTGCCCATGTGCATAAATGGAAACTGTTGAAATTCTTCTTTCTTGAAAACTGGACCGAAGTCAACATGGACTTACGAGGCTACCTGGATGTACAATTCCCATAATGAAAAAGAGAACTCAGTATTCAAAAATTATAGGCTATTTTGAAAATGTAATATATCCATCTGCCTACAGAGAGGCAAGATGGTGAAATATGCACAACTCATTTTTTAGGAGGTTTGTGACAAAAGCTGAGGTGTGTAAAGTAAAAATAAACTTGAATTTCAATGTTCATTTCTTGATATTACTATGGAGACACAGGGTTGGAGGTTAAAATTCCAATCCTTGTAAAACTGTTGTTCAAGGTGTAGTGTTTTCTCCTTGACAAATTCTTAGTCTTTTATGACATTTTTATGGCATTGAAGAAGTTAACAGTACCTTCTGTCTGGAAATGCCTACCCTTTCATTAAGAAACTACACTCACTAAAAATGGAATTATAGTTTAATATGATTCAATTTCAGCATTCTCTTGTTTTTAAACAAATAGTTTTATCATACCTAAATGTTGATTAGACTTATTTCTTGGGCCAGATACCTTTCTGTGTCAAAACTACTAGAATAGAATATGCCTACAACCATTTTAATTAGTCTGAATTTAATAATCTACACCTTTAGCATGCAAGAGATTATCACCAGATACGCAGTCACCATAGCAGTTCTAACAATACAGCTTCTTCCTGCTGCAGATATAAAGGCATAGCCAAATATAAGAGGTATTTGGTATCCTCCTGCCAAAATTTAGGTTTACTTCTACAACAGCTTCTTGGAAGTCATTACACAATGGTACAGGCCAAAACCTCCCTTGACTCCTTTATCTTGTATCCTTTTGAAATAAGTCTTTGTCCCAGGTTTGTGGGACCATATCTTAAGTGATCTTTGGATTGAGCAAAGAATCTGGTCCATTATCCGAGAAGTTTTACTCTGATTTTCTGAGGAAATGAAGCTGCCACAGTATCTTGTCTGTGTCTCCCATTGATAACTTTTGAGCTTGTCCAACCCAGTCTAATTTGAAAGAAGAGTGGAAATATCAAACACATTCATATTCCTATACATTTCTTGAAAATCAGAAATTAGGTAGAATAGCCAATTTGATGATCCACTGAAATTGAAGCAGCCAGATTGCAGTTGTCATTCTTTCTACTTGCTCTAAGTTTATTAAGCTAACTGGCTTGTGTTACATGTGTAATGTGTAGTCTCCAGACTAATAATACTGTATGATCAGTAATGAAGATGTAGGAAGAAGTCTAGGCAGAGGTCAGAACTAAGTTGGGAGATGAGGGGATAAAGAGCACATACTTGCAGGAAACAAGGTTGCATTAGCTTCCCTATCATGGAAAAACCTTTTTATGCTAAGGATGTGATGTTCACAAGGACTGCAAAATGGCCAGGAATCAAGGGGTTCACAGAGACCAGATGAGACAAACATTCAACTGCAGACAGACATTACTGCTTGGAAACAAAGATGTTATATGTGTCTGCATGAGGTACATGTTTTCAGGAAGTAGGGCTTTCAAAGGCCAGTAAAGAATGTTTGCCTTTCGTTGTCAGTTTTGTTTTTCTTAGTGGAGGCTTTATGTTGTGATATTTCTCAAAATCAGGATGAAATAGCCAGTTCCTCAGTTCCTCATTCCTCTACTTTCTGCTTAATAAAAATTAGGCTTAGTTTATTTTAAATTGCAGATAACTATAAGTTCAATGCAACTGCAAATCTCTCTAACTTCTAAAACTGCAAATCTAGCCCAATTCTGTAAGAAAATTGGGAGAGAGAACTGATTCTTAAAACTGCGTGCTTTGAAGCTACTCCTTTTTCAGCCACTTCAAAAAGTCAAGTGCTGCTCTGAACTTTCTACATGGAGTGTGTGAAATGCCAGATCAACCTGCCATAGACAAATCTGTCCATTTATTATCAGCAGGAAATTCATTGTCCTTTACAGACAAGTATCACTTAGAGTACGTTACAACTGTTACATGTTACCCCTAAGGTAATGGTGATAGTAAAAACATTGTGAAAACACTGAGGCATGTTCTGAAATCCAAGGCTCTATTGTTTGCTTTAGAATAAAGCCTCTGTCCAGAACTGAGACTGAGCAGTCATACAAGGAACTTGATTATACACTAAGTGTCCAAATCCTCAAAAATCAAAGTAAAAGATGCAAGCAGGTCTTCAGTATGATAAAGGCGTGGTTGGCATATTTAGGCTGCAGCAGAAATAACACCGAGTAGCAAGAAGGAATGCAAAGATCACAAAGGTTTGCAAATCTGTTACTTGTTTGAAAGTTAAAAAGGAATTTAGATATCTAAATGTAAATACATGATAGGAACTGTGATACCTTTGTGGATCTGACCCAGGGTACTATATACTGTCAGGATTCTTAATGGGGACTATCTATTGGGGAAAAGCCAGAATCTTCTTAGTGACAGGTCACAAATAAAGCAAATTTCCAGTTGGGTATAAGTGAATAATTCTTCCGCCTAATAGATGTTAAGCACTGAAACAAATGCTTAGAGGGTCTGTGGGGTCTCCTTGTAGATTGCAAAACTCAGCTGGAGAAGGTTCTTAGCAGCCTGATCTAGCTTTAAAGTTATCTTTTATCTGAGCAGGATGCTCAACTGGATGACCTCCAGAGGTCACTTCCCCCCATATTATTCTATGATAGTAAGACATGGACAGTTATATTTGTACTATTCAGGAGATACAGGTGGCAATGGCAGGATAAACCTGAGCCTAGTGTAGATTATGGTGTGGGTTATAAATTTGGGTTTATCGATTTGTATACACAATAGGAACAGAACCTCTTGTCATGAGATTAAAGAATGCATACTATGAGAAGAATACGAGGACATGACACTCTGGAATGAAAAGCTTTTGAAGCTACATGTAACAGAATTGGACTGAAATGATAGGAGATGAGATGACAGAATGTAAGGATGGGAGTGATGTTAAGTATCTGTAGCATTTATAAAAGTCTGAGCAGTTCTAGACCATTCTGTGTGCCAGTGCAGGTAATAAAAATGCTCATCATCCAGCCTGCCCTCTTGACTGCTTACGGTACGTTACAGTGCCGCTTGGGTACAGCAGCAAAAAAAAACCAGGTGACAAATTGTAGTTACGCATGTTCATGTTTAATTGAAGTTGTGTTCCTTTTTATAAAGATGGAGATTTTGCAATGCGTGTAGAGTAGAAGATCCAGTGCAGGGCATGAACAGTCCTAGTTCAGCATAGAACAGAAGGAAATATGAGATAAATGTTATTACTATTAACTGAAATTTACTCTTTGCAAAGTACCTCATGAAAGGATAGCAACGCATTATTTTAAAAGTGCTGAGAGATACCTTTCTTTAGGACAAGGCTGCATTTTTATTATCTTTGGCATGTGATAGACCTAATTATTATTGTTTTAGATTTAATGTCACAGACAACTGCAACACCTTCTTGGTTTACAAGATCCCTGTTACAAGGAACAGCTGGAGAAATGCCTTGTGCTTTCACCTATACTCTGTTGTGTAGAGCAGATGGTCTATCATTAGACAGATGTTGTCCATCTGTTTGTTTGAAGCCCCTTAAGCCTCATGAGGAGTGAGCTAAGTTGCATGGTGAGGAGTTTCTCAAGTGCTGGCTAAAGTCTCAAACATGCTTCTACTGAAGTCAGAGAGTTTCGCAGCTTCAGCTCAGTAGGGAATCATGTTTTAGAACCGTTGCCCTCTGGTGGATAATATTAAAAGTGAAATATAGCTGGCAGATGGCTAAATTCATTCTTCATTTCATGGAGTAGAGACTAAGTTACAGCAATCAGTAATCTGGAAACAAATCTCCACATATAACCATGCTGTTCCCTCCAAATATACAGCATATGGATTTGTTACAGGGTAATGGTCTCTGTCACACGAGTCAAGAATCTGAAAGGTAGAGAATTAAATAGAGGAGAATTTTAAAACTCATGAAGGAGGTAAGCTGTGATGTTCTGTGGCTAGATGTTCGGTGGTTTTGTTTCCATTCTTCAGTGTAATCAGGAATGAAAGAGATAGATATACTCAAGCACACTGGTTATTTTGGCACAAGATTGACACGTGTAAGTAAATCTGGCAGGCTGCGAAATAAAGGCTAGACCATCAGGGCTATGGTGTTTCTGAGAGACATTCCAGACTTCTCAGCCTTTTTCTGGCTCAGTACCATATATCAGGACACTTAGGAACAGCATGCTTTCTAACAGAGCTCTTCTGAATTTGGTGCCTTGCTAAGAAGTATGGGCTTTTTGGTTGTTGCATGTTACAGCAGCCCTTCTCCTGTTCCAGAATCCAGTCTGACAAATTGACTCTGGTGTGTAGATCACAGAGCAGCACAAACTGCAACCAGCAGCCTCACAAGGCCAGTGGCTCTCACAGGTTGCAGCTTCTGCTCTTATACAGATTTACAGCTACATCTGACATGGTAATACTCCAAGGTCCTGATTTTCACTGGGGCATCCCATCCCTTTTAAGGATTCATGAAAGACAAATAAAACCAAATGATGAAAAAAAAAAGAAAAAAAATGCTTCCTACCTTCCTATTGTTTTAAGCCTCTCCTTTTCAGACTGAAGAAGGTGAGAATTTAATTTAATTTCATCATTCTTCATTCATTTGGTAGAAGCTGAGACATTACAGCAGTGAAAAACAGGAAGGTGCCTTAATGAGTGGTCCTCAGCCTATCAGTGTTGACTGGGTGAAATTCTGATATCATCATGGGAATGTAAAATTAAAAACTGAGGTCAACTGTGAGAGCTAAGAATGTTATTGCCAGCCATATGTTACATAATTGGTATTACTTCTATCAAAATTCGGAGTGCACCTAACACCTAAAATAGTCATTAAAAGCCAGGGAGCACTTAAATTGACTGATCACCATGGAATACTTTTCCTTCTCTTCCATTCAATTATCCAGAAAAAAAAGCAGGAAGTATAAACTATGTTGTATGTTTTCCTGCAACAGATTTTCCTTCTGAGATTTCTGGTTTTCAGGAGTTTTGACAGATCTCTCCTCTTTGCAGCACTACATCCAAAACTCTCTAGAATAAAAGAAATCAAGATGCACAGATAAAAGATGGGGAAACAGCCTGTTGTTCTGACAGGGCTCTCTAATAAGAGGCTTGCCTTTTGCAGTAGTTCAGAGGGAAGGTTTGAGGTATGTCTATTGGCTGTCTATTGTTGAAAGTCACGAAAGAGGAAAAGCTGATAGCAGAATTTTCCATTTGAATCAGGCTATAGCCTCTGGGAAATAAAGAACTTTTCCAAGTTTAGTGTCATTTTATTTCTGATTTGCCTTTCAGGGAGTTGCACAAGGGGAAGAAATATCTCTGCATTAATAAAATCCATCAAGTCTTCCAGCTGATTTTAAAATATTGGTCACAAACTCAAGGAATCTAAAAATAAACCGTATCAAATTCATTCCTGGGCATTCACAGAATCACAGAATCACAGAATCGTATAGGTTGGAAAAGACCTTTAAGATCATCGAGTCCAACTGTAAACCTAACACTGCCAAGACCACCACTACACCATGTCCCTAAGCACCTCATCCAAACGTCCTTTAAATACCTCCAGGGATGGCGACTCAACCACTTCCCTGGGCAGCCTGTTCCAATGCTTGATAACCCTTTCAGTGAAGAAAAATTTCCTAATATCCAGTCTAAACCTCCCCTGGTGCAACTTGAGGCCATTTCCTCTTGTGCTATCACTTGTTACCTGGGAGAAGAGACCGAACCCCACCTCTCTACAACCTCCTTTCAGGTAGTTGTAGAGAGCAATAAGGTCTCCCCTCAGCCTCCTTTTCTCCAGGCTAAACAACCCCAGCTCCCTCAGCCGCTCCTCATAAGACTTCTGCTCCACACCCTTCACCACCTTCGTTGCCCTTCTCTGGACTCGCTCCAGCACCTCAATGTCTCTCTTGTAGTGAGGGGCCCAAAACTGAACACAGTATTTGAGGTGCGGCCTCACCAGTGCCGAGTACAGGGGCACGATCACTTCCCTAGTCCTGCTGGCCACACTATTTTTGATACAAGCCAGGATGCCATTGGCTTTCTTGGCTGCCTGGGCACACTGCTGGCTCATATTCAGGTGGCTGTCAACCAACACTCCCAGGTCCTTCTCTGCCAGGCAGCTTTCCAGCCACTCTTCCCCAAGCCTGTAGCATTACATGGGGTTGCTGTGGCCCAAGTGCAGGACCTTGCACTTGGCCTTGTTAAACCTCATACAATTGACCTCGGCCCATCGATCCAGCCTGTCCAGGTCCCTCTGCAGAGCCTTCCTACCCTCCAGCAGATCAACACTCCCGCACAACTTGGTGTCATCTGCAAACTTACTGAGGGTGCACTCGATCCCTTCGTCCAGATCATTGATAAAGATGTTAAACAGAACTGGCCCCAACACAGAGCCCTGGGGAACACCGCTTGTGACCGGCTGCCAACCGGAGTAAACTCCATTCACCACCACTCTTTGGGCCCGGCCGACCAGCCAGTTCTTTACCCAGCGAAGAGTACACCCGTCCAAGCCATGAGCAGCCAGTTTCTCCAGGAGAATGCTGTGGGAAACCGTGTCAAAGGCTTTACTGAAGTCTAGATAGACAACATCCACAGCCTTTCCCTCATTCACTAGGCGGGTCACCTTGTCATAGAAGGAGATCAGGTTGGTCAAGCAGGACCTGCCTTTCCTGAACCCATGCTGGCTGGGCTTGATCCCTTGGTTATTCCCTACATGCCGTGTGATAGCACTCAGGATGATCTGCTCCATCAGCTTCCCCGGCACCGAGGTCAGGCTGACAGGCCTGTAGTTGCCCGGGTCCTCCTTCCGGCCCTTCTTGAAGATGGGCGTCACATTAGCTAATGTCCAGTCAGCAGGGACCTCCCCAGTTAGCCAGGACTGCTGGTAAATGATGGAAAGCGGCTTGGTGAGCACTTCTGCCAGTTCCTTCAGTACTCTCGGGTGGATCTCATCAGGCCCCATAGACTTGTGAGTGTCTAAATGGTGCAGCAGGTCACTAACCATTTCCCCCTGGATTATGGGGGCCCCATTCTGGTCCCCGTCCCTATCTTCCAACTCCAGGGGCTGGGTACCCAGAGAACAGTCGGCCCTGCTATTAAAGACTGAGGCAAAGAAGGCATTAAGTACCTCAGCCTTTTCCTCATCCTTGGTCACTGTGTTCCCTCCCCTGTCTACTAGGAGCTGGAGATTCTCCTTAGCTCTCCTTTTGCTGCTAATGTATTTGAAGAAGTGTTTTTTGTTGTCTTTTACAGCAGCAGCCTGATTGAGCTCTAGCTCAGCTTTGGCCCTTCTAATTTTCTCCCTGCACAGCCTCACTACACCTTTGTAGTCCTCCTGAGTTGCCTGCCCCTTCTTCCAGAGTCGTAGACTCTCCTCTTTTTCCTGAGTTTGAGCCAGAGCTCTCTAGTCAGCCAGGCCGGTCTTCTTGCCCGCCGGCTTGTCTTTTGGCACCTGGGGACAGCCCGCTCTTGTGCCTTTAGGACTTCCTCCTTAAAGAATGTCCAGCCTTCCTGGACTCCTTTGCCCTTTAGGGCTGCCTCCCAGGGGACTCTCTCGACCAGTCTCCTAAACAGGCCGAAGTCCGCCCTCCGGAAGTCTAAGGTGGCAGTTTTGCTGACCCCCTCGCCGCTTCTCCACGTATCAAAAACTCTATCATTTCGTGATCACTCTGCCCAAGACAGCCTCCAACCATCACATGGCTCACAAGTCCTTCTCTGTTCGTGAACAAGAGGTCCAGCGGGGCACCTTCCCTAGCTGGCTCCCTCACCAGCTGTGTCAGGAAGTTATCTGCCACACGCTCTAGGAACCTCCTAGACTGTTTTCTCTCTGCTGTATTGTATATCCAGCAGACATCCGGCAGGTTGAAGTCCCCCACAAGAACAAGGGCTAGCGATTGTGAGGCTTCTCCCAGCTGCTTATAGAATAGTTTGTCTGCCTCATCATCCTGGTTGGGTGGTCTGTAACAGACTCCCACCACAATATCTGCCTTGTTGGCCTTCCCCTTGATTCTTACCCATAGACACTCCACCCTATCATCACCGTCATCGAGCTCTAAACTATCCAGACTCTCCCTGACGTACAGGGCTACGCCACCACCTCTCCTGCCTCGCCTATCCCTCCTGAAAATTTATAGCCATCCATCGCCGCACTCCAGTTGTGCGAGTCACCCCACCACGTTTCCGTGATGGCCACCATATCATAGTTTTCCTGATGTACAATGGCTTCCAACTCCTCCTGCTTGTTACCCATGCTGCGTGCATTGGTGACTCTGCATTCATTGCAGAGTCACCTCTATATTTGGTAGTGACAATTGTTAACATTAAATGCTTACTACCTGCACTGATACTGATATTTTAATGTCCCATTTGGCCTGATCGGGCAAGCACTTCTACATGAACAACAAGTAACACTCAGCTATGTTGTGCTGTTCAGGGGCCAAGCTCACACTACCACTTCCAACTCCCATGGTCAGGTTTGGCATGGCAGACTGAGAAGGTTGCAAAGGTGTCATATTGCTGGAACAGCACTGGCTTAAACTACAGTTGTTAGTCTTTCCCTTCCCCTTGTTTTCTGCAATACAAGTAGTCAAATAGCACTAGTCTTGCCTCATTTTTTGAGATGGGATGGAAACCCTCAGATTTATGTGTGGCTGGCTGAGTGGAGCCTTCAAGTCCTGTCAATCCAGCACTAGTTCTAGGACACCTAGGTATTGTGAGGCAGTAGCTGGAACAAGGGTAATAGTTCTTCCTGTGTGCACATGAATACTGATAGTTCAAGGTTCCTGGTTAGTGACGTTCTCTGCTGCTTGGGTAGATTTGGCACTTTGCAATCAAATAGGATGAAGAAATTGTTCCATGCTGTGTTTCCCTGGGAGTAGCTCAAAGCCTATACTGTTATTTAGCAAGTCATGATTCAGTTCCTTTTTCTCCTGTAATGTGGGGCTCAGTAAATAATGAGGCAGTTTTCTAGGACTGCCTTTGCACAAACTAGTTGGACTAGCTGGAAGGAGGATCTAGGTTTCTCACTGTTCTGCCCTTGTTGGAGCCTTCCCTTCTATATGCATCAGAGGGGACTCATCAGTCCCCCTCATCAGGGGACTCACCTTAATACTTCTTTTCTACAGTATAGCTCACAGTGTAGATACACTGCACTGGAGAATACAAAGACTGCCCTTTCACTTCCCTGCAGAGTCTAACATTCAGTGTGCAAGGCCCTATAAAAGAAGCCTCCATAATGTGTGGTGGGTCATCCAGCTAAGCTGATGTAACTCCACATAAATTCTGAATTACAGACTATTTATCATCATGGCTATGAAGCCATGAATGGTGCATAGGGATCTATAGTCAGAACATTAGGGGCCTGTTAACAGATGGTAGTTAGTTGTATTTTATTATGACCAGGCAGTTCAGCTCTTTTGGGGGGGAGGGGGGGGAAGGACAAGATCATTTTCTGAGGCATGAAACCCTAGCTTTGTTAGCAGTTGTTTTCACTTTGTCATCAACTATAAGCCAGGGAAGACACACTACTGTTATCTGGAAGCAGTGAGCAGAAATGTAAAGGTGACTGATGGTTTTTATTCATCTCCAAGTTAAGAGAGATATTCATGTGCCAGATTACTTTAAAACGCCTCACATCACAAGGCACAGCTTGTTGTAGAAATAGCAACAGAAGTTATAGGAGCCTATACTGAAAATATCAAAGTTGAGCGCAGTGAAGAGGAAGACTTTGTTGCAGATCATTGCATAAAGAGTTATGAAGCTACAAAGCCAGAGAAGTGTGAACTTTCCATTGTGATTTTTCTTACTGGTTGATAGTTTTCTTACTATCATTGCTGCTGCATAAGTGCTTGCTTTGCTGAACAGAATCATGGTTCCAGTGATGTACAAATAAATAACAAGTGACATACTGCCTTATGAGAAACTCCTCAAGATGGACACAAAGTGGAAAGGAAACAAAAATAGCTTGGTACTTTAAAGCTACTTTACATCACTCTGGCAAGTGCATGAAAATATGTTATGAAAAGGGAGGTGGCTACAGCTCCCATTATCAATGCTCATGATGTGTTTCTGTACCACTACCAGCTGTAGTGGTACAGCTCATGAAGTAGCTGTACCACTGGACAGCTCTTCCCTGCCCCATCATCATCTTGACTGACTCTCTAGTGACAGGTAACAAGAACCAGAAAGTGCTAATCAACTATAAACCCAGTTATTTTTAGGCCCTTTCTCAGGATCAGGCGGTAAGCTGAAATTCACATGAAAAAGTAGAGCTCTGCTATTTTTAGAGGCTAATTATTAACAAAAATAACCAGAGTATTCTATCTGTACAAATTATTTTCTTAAATTAGCAGAAAATTTAATGGAAGCCCTCCTCTGCTTAGCAAATTTCTAATGCACTGATCCCTGAAAGTCACTTTGCATCTGATATCCCAGTCATTCTCTTCCCCTCTCACTGAGCTTCAGACGTTTCACAACAGTTCTCGGAAGACATTATATTCTGTAGGCTTTGCTGAGCTTTAGGATGGGGGAGGGAGGGAAATTTCCAATTGATCACCCACTCCACGTCCTAGCTAAGCTTTTGATCTATACTTCAGTATAGTTTCAGGTGTAGTTCAGCTCTAGAGGAGGTCTCTGCCTAAGAAGTATCCAGGTTTATCCACTATTACTTTTTAACCTCTGCAGGATAAATGAGGACAGAAAGGAGAACAAGGCTGAGAAATGGCAGTTCCTGAGCTGAAGTGCCAGAGGAAATCAGCACACTGATTTACACAGTTCAGTGCAGCTTCAGAACTACCAGCAAACAAGCACCAGCATTGAACAGAAGTCCCACATTTGGCACTTTCATTTGTCAGTTAGCAAAAAATAGTCTGTTTCCCTGCACAGAGCAAAGACACCCTGCCACTTCCTTTGGAGCTGTAGCTCATTGGGTCTTAACACATTATAGCACAGATTTTCTCTTGATCACCTGTCATAACCAGGCTGGCAGGTTTTTTTGTCCTCTGGACAAAGTTTGTCCTCTGGTCTTTTTGTCCTTTGATTTTGAGTCCATCTCACTGTGTGACTTTGAAGGAGTCAGCCATCTCTTAGCATGGGTTATCAGAGTACTGCATCCTCTTGAGACCAACTAAACCCCTAGAGGTGGAATGTGACTCTCTGAATCAACTCCTAAAATGGAAGAAGGCTGACTGGAGATGGGCAAGGGCAATGTGCTCATGAAACTCAGGGAATAATGCAGAGTGTAACTGACCACAGCTGTTGCAAAGAAGCTGACTTTACCTCAACACAAAGGGGACCAGATGGTGCCTTTGTTTCTTGATAAGCAACAGTTGAGTGGATCTAATGCTCCCCGAGTTCGTTAAAAGAGCGTGAATGTTTCCCTGAGACTTGCATGGGGGAAGGGATTACGTAGCTCAGCCCAAATTAAAGAATAAAAGTTGAACAACTAACAGAACAATTTCAATGAGAGCAACTGGCTTGAGCTGCCTTCAACTCACCTGTTCCTTCCCAGTGACTGGGGACACCCAGTGTCATGACAGTGAGCATATTAAAAAAAGCAGTAATGGGAATCACATTGGTATTAGGATTGAACTGCAATTGCAATTCCTACACTTTGCTAAGTGTAACTTACATTTGTATTGTGTTTTCAGTGCATTTTGTATCACTCTACTAAATCAGAAAACCCATGTAACATCAAATGTCTTCATGTAGTCTAACAGTGTAGTCTAACAGGAGCTGGTGGAAGGTCAAGGCTTACGAAAAGCTGCTAAGGGGGATTCAGGCTGGAAAGCAGAACGTCTAAACAAGAATTACTGTCCCTGGGAGAGAAGCACATCCTGGAGAAATATGTAAGCTAATTAAGATGTTTTGGGAACCATCTGAAACAACTAGTAGAAGTGTGATAAGAAGCACCCTCATGCAAACTATCCTCATTATAATACTAAAAGTCACACCCCTCGAGCTGGAGACCCAGGCCCAAGCAGAGACCCCTCCCCTTTGAATGTGTGCAGAATATTAAAGTAGCACTGTAGCTTTAAGTTGAAATAAGAGAAATGTAGACCAATAGAAAACTGCTTTGTGTAATTACTTATGCATATGCATGACTAGACTGTATAAATACTGTACCTGTATGACCAAACTTTGTGCTAGCTTTGTGGAGCTACCACCTAGCACCCATCTCTGCACAGACATGAAATAAAAATACCTCTCCCCTGTGTGTATATTGGTGTCTTGCACACCAGGTAAATGACCTCACACTTGTGGGATAACATTCAAATAAGACATTAATAAGACATTTGATATTTAACATTACACCCTCCATACATGGAATATCTAAAAGAAACTGGTCAAGAGACTATTAGACTTTTAACACCTATCTGCAACTAGTATTTTCTTTTGTAATCATTATAATAAAACTCGTGTGAGGACATTCAAAGCTTTATTTTTATCAGATGTAAAGGGCCCAACTGTAAACAAATCACTGGGGAGAAAACTGGCAGAAAGCCTTTAACTTGTACCCCAGCTGCTAAAACAAAAATAGTAGCTTTTCTACCTTACAAAGCACGGTTAAGTGTATGGTGGGAGGAAAGTTCTAACTCTGTTCTCTCTTGGGCACCTGGGAGTTCAGGAAGACACTTCCCCTCAAGATTTACAATGAAGAGTGCATCTTGTCTTCCCTCTCCAGGCTTACCTTGGAGTGAGAATGTATGAATTTTATACTGAATGGTTTCAAGTTAGTTAAAGTATCACAGTCTACCTTGAACCACCTCCACTGCTATTCATTAAGGGGCTGCCTCCATCCTGGTTTTTGCTGTTACCACTTGCCTTCCCTTTCTTGCTGTTGCCATTTTCATAAGGGGTTGGGTGTTTTGTCTCAGCACTTCCATTGATGCCGATTCATAAGGCAGCATATGTTACTGTGTGCTGAGAGCGGGCGCATGCTTGGCTAAGACTGAATGGAAATCCTTGCCTGATGTATGAAGACAATATAGAATGCTTTGTCCACAAAATCCAACCTGTAACTAACAGTTGTCAGTGCCTCTTTGCAACAACCAACTGCTACTTGCACCACACAGTGTCAGCTGAAGCTGAATCCTTCCTGCAGGTCTCAGGCATGCAAGGGCAGCCTGCATTCTGCTACCCCATTTCTGTAGCTGCCACACACCCTTTCATGCTTTTCTGTTGATATCCTGTGTGGGTCCTCATTCTTCCTTTGTGAAAAGCTTTGGCTCTGCCTAATGCATTCACAAGAGCGCATGGGCAGCAAGACTTGCATGTACGTGCATGAGTGGTTCATCTTTCCCTTTACTTATGCAGTAATAGAGAAGTAATTCAAACGATTGCTGTAGAATCACTACAGACTGAAGAAGTGTCTTCACACAGAAGAACTGTAGAGCTAAAAGGAAATTACTAGAGACAACATGAGCAGAAAATGTAACTGAGAGTAGAAAGATCTGTATAATCGGGCATCTGTTCAAATTAGTCTTGCATTGATGCTGTGTAAATAGGTTGATTAGCATGAAGACTGATGATCTCTGATTAAAGTGCTTCTGACCTGTGATTTTCACGGATTCATGTGACTTTTCTTAACCTGAAAAGCTCAGAGAGTCAATCTCAGCTTTAGAAAGGTTTTTACTATTCACAGTTGTGAAGAAACCTTGAAAACACTGAGTAAAAGTTTCCGGGTACTGAAAGGCCTATAAAAGGAATGCATTGACGCAAATTCAGTGTCTTTTTTTAGCCAGTCTTATCACCTTTCCACATACAAGGTTGGCATTATTGTTCTTTAGCCACAGTATGGGCACAGCATGATGTACAGCAATAAAAAATTCTTTATTGCACCAGTCCCATCTGTGTTCTGATGGTGGATGGAACAGGCCTTCAGTTTCTCTTGCCTTTTGACATGCTGGTGGATGGGCCAAAAAAAAAATTCCATCAAAATCTGTGCATTGTCTAAGATAACTGTGAGTCAAAGGATAGGACTGAAAGTTTCACTTGCTAGTTTTCTGAACATTAATATGATTTAAGAACCAGGAAAAAAAAAAAAGAAGACAGAAAAAGAATAGAAGCAAAAATAGTGTTTCCCTATAGCCTGCTGCTGGCCACGTCACTGAATTCAGATCTGCCAAAGCTGATTTATCTTTTTCATCAATCTCAGGACCACAAGAACAGCATTTGGCTCACTCCAGTACTACTCATACCTTATTCCCAAGAAAGAAACCTCTTTCCCAGTCTGTCTAGTGATTGTTGGAAGCTACAATAAATTAACATGGAGAGTGGGAGAAGATTCAAGGTGATTCAAGGTTTTATTGACACAGAAGAGTGCTTTTTTTTTTTCCTTTTTGGAACATATCAAGCTTCTTGGGATCCTGTTTCTTTAAATATTTCTCCTGTTCATGGAATGATTAGCAGCTGAGTGGGATAGAGGAGAAGAAGCATCAGCTCTCACTTCTGAACTGGCTGCACATTCAGAATTAATGGGGAGGAAGAACTTTCTAACAGGAAGAAGTTTCTGAAAATGTGAAAAACACAGAAAAAAATGGGATTTTCTGTAGGAGTATGAATCAGGTGAATATGTTTTCAGGACTGTCATACAAATGAAAAAACACTTTTTTTGGTCTGTTAATATTACTGAAGGTTGGCAGCCAAGCCACCCTAGGCTTTGTCTAAGATCAACAGAAAGAAAGAAGCTTCTTTGAAGTATGATGCAGGTTTGAGATGGGCAGAGTTGCCATTCAGAGGTGTTTGTCTGTTGATTAGGCAGGACAAGTAGGCCACCAACTCAGACATCTTGTTAAAGCATTTGAATTTACGTGAGCAGAATCCAGATCCTAGTTCACCCATTTAAAGTAAAATAATAAAAATAGAAAATAATAAAGATTTGTTGACCTAATGATAGAGAACATCAGGACCCTAACCAATGACTTGTGCATATTTGTTGAAATAGAATGGAAAACAAATTATTGTCATCAAGAAGATCCCAAAAGAGTGACTTGAATAACTCTTGAACCTTTTCAGGAACTTGAGCATTACAAAAGGCTTGTAAAAATGGGTTTTCTTGAGACACTGAATCACTGGAGGTAAAACCATTCAGCACCAAATAAAAAACTGCTTATTTTTTCCTTTTACTGACATTATAGTAATTTTCAGCAGAATTCTGATGCATGATGCGAGTCAGAGGAATGCACTGTTCTGCCATCAGCAGGACGACTGACATAAATTGTATCTCACAAGCAATAAGGTTTCTTTTGAAGACCATACCATGAAGAAAGATCTAAATGATTAAAAGACAAAGGAAGAACAAAGGAGACTGACAACAGTATCTCCCCTACCTCCTTAAAAAGGTCCAAATAAATATAATCTTTATTCAACCTAGGATTTCTCACTAAAAACAGATGATTAAGTAGGATTTTGATCTTAAATTGGTGTCAGAGATAGCGAAGTCATATCCAGCAGTTAAAAGACTTAAACTAATGCAAGGCAATAAAAGCTAAATATAGAATTATTGGCAAGTACATAAAGTAATTAATTGTCTTGATTTCCCTTGTTCTGGATTGTGCAGATTGTACAATCCAGCAACTGTAATAAATCATTGGTCCTTTTCATTTTATTGAGACCTCGGTTCATCAGGTGTAAAAGAAAACATAGTCAACAGAGATGTGAACATATTCAGCATTTCACAGGACTGAATATTTGAGGAAACCCAGGGACTGTGTTCCTTTGTTACAGATTCCTAAATTTATCGGATTTTTTAAATATCAACCAAGGAAAGAACAAGAATGCAATGCATAAAATATATACATAAATCTTTTAGATTTCCAATTTTATTTATATCTTGTGCTTGATTTCATGGGATCACAGAATCACAGAACAGTTGAGGTTGGAAGGGACCTCTGGAGGTCATCTGGTCCAACCACCCTGTTCAAGCAGGGCCACCTCAGGCCAGTTGCCCAGGGCTACATCCAGATGGCTTCTGAATATCTCCAAGGAGGGAGACTCCACAGCCTCCCTGGGCAACTCCTGCCAGTGCTCAGTCATCCTCACAGTAAAAAAGTATTTCCTGATGTTCAGATGGAACCTCTTGTGTTTCAGGTCATGCCCATTGTCTCTTGTCCTGTCACTGGGCACCACAGAAAAGAGCCTGCCTCCATCGTCTTTGCATCCTCCCTTCAGGTATTTATATACATTAAGATCCCGCTGAGCCTTCTCTTCTCTAGGCTAAACATTCCCAGCTATCTCAGCCCTTCCTCATATGAGAGATGCTCCAGTCCCTTAATCATCTTCATGGCCCTTTGTTGGACTTTCTCCAGTATGTCTATGTCTCTCTTGTACTGAGGAGCCCAGAATTGGACACAGATCTCCAGGCGTGGCCTCCCCAGTGCTGAATAAAGGGGAAGGATCACTTTCCTCAATCTGCTGGCAATACTCTGTCTAATGCAGCTGTTGCAGGGCACAGAGTAACCCTTGGTGGAATAAGGGGCATTCTGATCAACGTCAAAGCATCCCACAAACAAATAACAAATAGAGATAGGTTGCCAAACCACAATAGGCCACCAAACTCCCACAATAGAAGTAGATTGCTAAAATAGCAATAGATTGCTCAAACTACAAAAGGCAGACTTACATATGCTTGCTTGCTCTGTTGGAACATTACTCGGTACATAAACAGGTTGTGGTATTATGCTACCTACGTAAAAGATGAAGGTGAAGATGTATAAAAGTAAGACCAAGTGTAAAGCTAGCAGGATCTCCAGCCCATTGGCACTTGGTTGCATCCAAGCAAGGAGACCTCTGTCTTGGTATGTAAATCTTATTATTTAATAATGCTTGCTCAGGCCACTTAATATTTTATTATTCACTGTGTCCGATACCTTTGTATGATGTGTATATAGTAATAAATAGTGATTAATATATCTGCTCCTTGTGGCCCTGCAATTTATTGTCAGGGGCTTAATGTAAGTAATCTGTGTGCAATCCCAACTATTCCTTATTGGCCCAGGCCAAGTAGTGGAATAAGTGATCTACATGAGGCCGATACCCGCAACAGCCAAGGATACCATTAACCTTCTTTGCAGCAAGGGTACATTGCTTGGTCCTGTTCAACTTGGTGTCCACCAGGATTTCCAGGTCCTTTTCCGCCAAGCTGCTTTCCAGCTGGGTGGCCCCCAGCATATATTGGTGCACAGGGTTGTTCCTCCCCAGGTGCAGGACTTTGCACTCCCCCTTGTTGAACTTCATGAAGTTCCTGCCAGGCCATTTCTCCAGCCTTGATTTGCTTATTCAAATTTATTTGGATGCAAAATCGATGTTTGAGCTATTTTCTGGTTTTATTTTTCCTCATGATTTGAGATCACCAAACAAGGAAATGGATAGAAACAGGAATCACATACCAGATTTCCTGTTTCTGGCAAAAATATTAATTCTCTGTTGTTATTTCACTCTTCCTATACACTTATAACACACAATCCCCTTAGTGGAGCTGTAAGTGGTAGTGGCTTTTAAGAGAAACTTTGACGCCCAGTGGCCTCTGTGTTTTTAATAGGGATTAGACTTTCACACCTCTGAAAAGTCTGCAAGTAATGAAAAATGTCAGAGGCCCTAAATATAACATACAATATGGAAAATATAAATGGTGCTTTATAGAATATGATTAATATTGATGTTCATTATCATGACATATCTTATAAGAAAATGTATTGCTAATGACTTAGGAGAAACTAGCTGCTAGAGAACTGTTCTCATTCTTTATACAAAAGGTACTCTGTGTACACAGTACAATTCAGAATTGCTAAATCCTGTTTAAAATTGTCACCATAACTAGGTACCTGTAGCATTTATTTCTGTCCTTGTAAGATTGTACTGATCATGGATTTATGTACAGATATAACTCTGGCTTCC
Organism: Mycteria americana; assembly: GCF_035582795.1. NCBI lineage: Eukaryota > Metazoa > Chordata > Aves > Ciconiiformes > Ciconiidae > Mycteria > Mycteria americana. Next base: position 86,107,910 of record NC_134365.1, read on the forward strand.
AAGAAAGATAGGTCTTGATCATACATAATGAAGAGAATAACAGTGACTTCATGATTACTATTACACTGAGATTCTAAATAAAGCAAAACAGATTATCTTATTTTTTAAGACTTTAATGACTTAATACATTATCCGTATTTGGCACAGTTAATCTACAATGCGCAACTGATTTTTCCATTCATTCTCTTACTGGATCTATAGTTAACTGAAGTATTTCAGTACGGCTTAGAGTCTTAATCTACTTAATATAGGGTTATCATATTTGTCTATGATTGGACAGAAATAGTATATGTTTCAGGAAATGTCAGACCTGCTCACAGACAATTCTGGTTTGTATGTGCTAAATCCAGCGCATTTGTGAGTCATCAAACTTACTGTACAATATGCACAGTAAGTCCCAGATTTGGTTAAATAACCTATAGACTTGGTTTAAATTATACTACAAGTTTAAATTATACTAGAAGTCCCAGACTTGGTTTAAATTATACAAATGTGTGTGATGTTCAGAACAATCATCATTCAAAAATACAGGATTCACTTGGCCATTCCAACTGTAGTATAATCCCAGGTAAACTTTTCAAAATCCCTAAATTTAACCTATACAAAATATCTGTGCAGAACTAGAAAAAATGTCTAAGCAAGTACAGGCATATAGTATAGCTAAGATGAGGGCCAGGATTTCAAAGGTATGTGGAAATGTATGTGGAAGGAGAGTGTTGCTCCTTTAATGGTATCTGATCAAGGACCTTTTCCAATGCAACAGGGACAATAAGAAAAGGAGGAAGCCATGAACAAGAACATATGGGGACGCAAACCTGGTAAGAGAGGCAGTGATGAGAACCAAACCTGGTCAGTCACATCAATTGATAAGGGCACATGAGAGTGTGAGAAAGTTTATTCCAGCAGTTCAGCCGGAATAATTTATTCAGAGGTTATCTGACTGGGGACCTGTCAGTTGGGAAACTAAGGGGAAAAGGGGGAAACCAGAAACAAAATACACAGAGACACAGACCTGACAAAACAAACATGGAGGCAACAGCAAGGAACAAACCTCAGCATGCACACTGGCTGATGGGCTACCAAGAAACCACAGGTGCCACTTCCAGGAAGATCGGCCTGGACTTTGCAACTGATGATATTGCATACTGGGGGACCCCGGACCGCAAGGGGCGCAGGAATCAACAGAGCTGTGCAGAGCCGTGGAGTGGGGGGATGCACAGGGGAAGGGAGAGCAGGGAGGAACAAAGAGGGGGATAGACAGAAAGGGCTGTAAGAGGGGCCGGTTGGCTGTAAAGAGGGCTGGCCAGTACACTTGTCTGGCTGAGCCTGGTGCCTGATCAATGCAGTCCAGCCTAGTTTCTTGTATCTTCTTATTAAATCTTTTCTTAAACATCTCTGAGTATGCTCACTCTCTGTCCCATATGAATGTGCGCTGCAAGGACGTGTGCCAGCTACTGGTGAGACCTGTGTGTGCGTGAGGGGAATTTGGTGCCAGCTCCTGGGGTCAGACCGGGGAGTGGACGCCCCTGGCCTGTGGCCCCAGTGACTGGAGCGAGCGGGGTCTCCGTGTCAGCTACTGGAGCCAATGAGGGTCTTCAACCCCCAGCCACTGGGGTGGGAACGGTGTCTGTTGCCAAAACCAGCTGTCAGGGGGACAGTGTGAGCAAGGCGAGGAAGGAGCTCAGTGCCACTGGAGTGGGACCACAGGCCATTGCCCGTGTGCCTGGTGCCGGCTGTGGGGGGGAGAGTCTGTGTCCTCCCCAGTTCTGGTGTGCCTGGAGTGTGTGCGCATATTCACCAGCAAACTTTAAGCTGGACTAGCCAGTGACTAGGGGGGCCTAGGGTCCAGGCCAGGGTCCCCCTGGCCGGGGGTACATGCTGGTATGCCCGGGGAGACTTGTGAATGTGGAGTGCATGAGGGACAACTGTGTGAGTGCTGAGTGTTTGCATCAAGCACCAAGCTGGACCAGCCGGCAAGTTGGGGACCCTGTGGTGTGGGTAAGGGTGCCCAGGATCCAGGCAGGGGTGCTGGGCAGGCAGAGGGGCCACGTCAGTAATCAAAGGATCAACAAACATGTGTGTGCTTGTCAACTTGGAGAGTGGGGTGTGTGTGCCTACACTAGTGACCTTCTGCCTCTGCCCACTGAAGAGGAGGGGGCGACTTAGCGGTCTTTTATGTAAGCCCTGTATGTAGGTGCTGTTGAAGGCAGCACCTTGTCTGGGGCAGCCTGTGCGAGTGGCCATGTTGGTGTGCTCTGCGTGTGTGTGTGCATCCTGCAAACAGGAAAACGTCAACCATGTCCCTTAGCCTGGTCAGAGGCCCTTGGGTCCCCGGGGCACTAGGCTGGACTCCAGTGGCCAAGCAGGAGAGGCCCTGGCTGGAGGAGGTGTGCTGAGCTTCTTAGATCACTTAACAGTAGGCAGAGAAATACTCAGAAATTTACCCCTATGGTTTTCAGAAGTACCCATTCAGCTCAGTGTCTTCCTAGTTGCTGCATCCCACTCTCTGTAGCCTCCTCCTAAGGGCTCAGCAGTGTGATTCAAGGCCTAGAAATGATCAGCTGCCCAGATGTGTAACCTTTGTTCAGACTCCTGAGAAAAATCCTAAATTGTAAGAGAGGGCTTTGACAAAGCCTGTAGCATAGAGCCATGAAAGATAAAATAAGGTGAAATACAAATTTAAAGTTCAAGGATTCAGGAAGAAAAACAATAACATGAAGAGATATAACATGCTAAAGGAGTCTAAAGATAGCAACAGCAACATGAAGCATGACCATGAAGTAACATGAAACAACACGAACGTTCCCAGCAGCAGCAGAATCTGACCCTTCACCACCTGCTTCACGATTACCTGGCCAGCAAAGGTTCTTTGTATGTCTCATGTTGGCAATGATAAGCATATTAGTGCTTTGCCTAGTAACTTGTTAATCCTAACTGCCTTAGATAAGTTAGACAATAAATAATTGCTTTGTACTTTTGAGTTGAATATATTCTGCCTACAAGAGATTCTCTGGGCATGAAAGGTGCTTGAACAGTGTGACTCAGAATGACAGTAACAGTGCCTAAATTTCTGAAGACATTTTGAAGAAAATATATTTTAGAGAACCAGGCTTTTACATATTTCTCAATGTATTTTTACTGGCAAAAACGTTCAAATCAATGACCTCTGTGAGAGTAACTAAACTGCATTTTATGCATTTTAATTGAGTTGGTCTGACTTGCAAGTGTGCTGTCTTATTCTCTGACCTCTGAGATATGTAGATGTTACAGAATTTAAGAAAACAAGACCAGTTATATTTAATTGCTGAATCAAAGGTGTGAATGCTTGGAAGTGATCTAAACTGAAACAGACAAATATTTTTAAATGCTCCCTTTCTGAATTGGGAGTTTGTGTTCTTAACAGCTCACCAAATTAGTTGAATTTAAACTTACTTTAGAGCTTTGTTAGCACTATATCTGAAATGTGAGCTTGTTATTTCAACTCGAAATGGAAGGCTATATCTTCCTGTAATTCTCCAGAACTAAACTGAATTTTATAAGACCACCGATACAGAGGAAGACAGTGAATATAAAGGATGTTACTGAATGAAAAGCTAGGACTTTTCTGTGAAACTGCCTTTTTAAACATAAGAGTTTATCTGTCAACAGACAAATATATCAATCTATCTATATAAACATTTTATGTGGTATAAGACTTTAACCAGGTTTTATAATTTTAGGGTATATGAGCCCACATTGGCACAATAGTGTCTTCTCTGACATAGTTCTAATAACACTGACAACCGGGGTGCACAAAGAAATGAAAGTCACAGCACAATATGCAGTTTGAATTTATGTAAATATAAACATTGTGTGTATATGTATATGTATAAAGACACATAACATGATAAGTAATTTTGTAAGTAAGCATATTAATGTGTGTTTAAGGAACTGCATACTGTTCTGTGTGGCTGAAATGACAAATGATCACAATGTTAAGGCAGTTATTGAATTATTAAATAGCGTAGTCTTCTCATTCAGAACTAGTGTGTATTGCATTTGCATTTTAGTTCTAAGATGGGGAGTACAGTAACTTTCTTGATTTGAAATAGTGTCAGAGTAGAAACTGTTGTGTCAGTGTAACTGGATATCTTTTTGGTAATTCATTAATGTTTTTGTAACGGTGATGGGATTTTGTAACTGCATTGAAGGACCTAATTAAACTTAAATCTCAAGTTTAAAAACCCCTCGTAAAGGAAAGCTTCTCGTAAGTCTGCTTAGTAACGGACAATGAAATATTAATCTTTCTTCAGACTGTTAAGGCAATCGTATGTACTTCTGAGACTTACTAGTCCTCATTTATAGCAAGGATGACATAGATGTCCTTAAGCACTCTGTAAATTTAGCCTAATGAAGTACACTTGCTCATATTTGGTCATTAAACCTTTGGTTTTGGTTTACCTTGTCTGAGAAATTTCATTGTAAGAGACTGAGATTAATAACCCATCAACTCCAGGCTTGGGTAGCATAGTTGTTCTCAAGAGAGCTGCAAATACCACAATTGACTTCAGTGTGTTTTCAGCAGTTATTTAAGAAACTTGATATGTATCTAACATTCAGAACACAGGTAATCCTACTAGTTCCAGTGGAATTACTTTTGCTCCATATTATACAAGGTGGATGAGGAATGTTTTTAAATATCCTGCCAGTATGGAACTTGATTCTACAATAAATAATCATGCTGAGTACTACTGACACACATGACCAAACCAGTGTGTTCAGCACTTCTTGCATTATTAATAGAATATTTACTGAAGTGTTCAAAGATCTTCAGCAATTTATGTTAACTCCAACAGGTTCTGAACTACACCTAGTTAAAAAGATATCTACATAGTGTATTTCAAAAGCAGTTGTTGATAGTCACGTTGATATAAATCAGGCTTGTATAGCTTTGTGTTAACAAGAGAATAAGCTTTTGCTATTTCAGACACATCTTTTAAACACAGTTAAGAAAGGGATACGAGAAAGTATACTCCTAATATTTTTACACAATCATGAAACAGAGTGATGAAAACTCTATTCTTGAGCAAAAACACTGATAACTCATCCTTTTAAATAAAATTTTATATATAGATGTGAGCTGGTTTTGAATCTATATAAACCATAAATAATTCTGCTGAAACTGGTGCATTTACACAAGGGTAAACCTGTCTTGAGATCAGAATGCCTTTGTTTCCAGTAGGCATGGTTAGAATACTCAGTTTTACCTGGTGGAAATAGATCTTGCAAGCATAAATACTTTTGCCTTCCACTTTACAAAGTGACAAAGACATATTTTATGAGCACTAAGGTGCATTATTGGCTTTCTGTTGAGAAAGGAACAGGACTATCAGATAGAAAGATGGCACAGAGACTTTTTGCTTCAATAAAATAATTGTATTGAGGCTACATGAAAGCATGTCTTCTATTAAAAAAAAAATCTTAGAAGAATAGTTTCACATTTTCATTAAAATCTCACAGTAATAAGTGAAAGCACCTTATTTGCTTAAAATCCGTATCTATCTTTGTCCCCCGTTAAGTTTATCTACTTAAACAAAAATTCTCTTTGAAAAGGAGGACAGAAATTGAATGCCAAATACAGAGAAAACAGAAGCATAAACCCAATTTTGAATTGTCCTAGTTTTACAAGTTCTAGGCTAACCTTCATTAAAACTGTATACACACTGTCACAGTACTAGTATTATATTCATTAAAGAATGTTTGAAAAATCTAGTAAGTGTGAGACGGAGTCTGGCACTGGAGGCTTGAATTAACCTCTTGGTACTGAATGAGAAATGATAAGTAGCAGGACACATGCTTCAAATGGCCTTGAAAATGACAACTTTTTGATTTAATAGAATATAAAGATTCAGCAGATTAGATATTAATAGAAGGGTAATGTAGTTAAAACAGCAAGCTAGGAAAATGATCTTCTCAGTAATATGTCAAGTTCAGCAATGACAATGTGACTGTGATCAAATGTGAGGTGAGGTGAGGTGAGAGCCAGTGTGAGTGCCTGAGGTGGAACTGTGGTGAGTTGGAGCTGAGCTGCTGCTCAAGATCCTGACACAGAGACTAGTGAGGAGTGTCACATTTTCTCCTGGCTCTGCTCATTGGAGTGGTGATTGGGGTGGGTCTCAGAAAACAGTATGTGTGTGTGCAAGGGTATGAGAGTGGGTGAAAAGCCTTCACTGACAGAATCTATCTTCCTCACAGTATGGTAAGTCAGTTATTTGTGAGAATAACCATTGATTAACCATTTGTGAGACAACACTGGTAAAAGCAAATTTCAATGGAGAATTTCAAAGAAGCTTTAATACACACACCTTGATAACTAATTAAAAACAGTCTTGTGTTTTTCTGTGTTATGTTCTTTCCCCATTCATGGTTGGTTGGGGTGAATCACAGGGCTAGAACTACATACTATGTCTTCTTATTCCATGACTGACTAATGTAGTCAAAAAAGTCAATGCTGTTTTTATTCTCTCTGACAGAGAGATTGAGGTTTGCATTAGACCTTACCAGCTGTTGCAAAAACCTCTATTATTTCCTTATTTACAAGCTGTAAAAGGGTGAATTGATTCAGTCTCCTGATAGCGTCCTGCTACCTCCACCTACAGCTCCTTGATTCCTTACATTTGTTGAATCCGACAATGGGACAATGAAGCGCAACAAGAAAATATTCTGCAGGTACATAGGCACCAAAAGGGAGGCCAGGGAAAATGTGGGCCCATCGCTAAATGGGATAGGGGCCCTGGTGACAAAGGATGTGGAAAAGGCTAAGGTACTCCGTGTGTTCTTCACCTTGGTCTTTACTGGTAAGACCAGCCTTCAGGAGTCACAGTGTGATTTGTGACTTTTTGATAGCAAATTTAAGTATATATTTCTATTGTTCCTGCTTTTATGGAAATGAGCGGCTACTCTGGATGTTGACTGTATTTCCCTATCTTTCCTTCCTGCCTTCTTCCCTCCTCTTCCTTCCTTCCTTTTCTCCCTCCCTTCTTCCCTCACTGTCCACCTGCCTTTCCCTCACTTCCCTCACTGCCTTCCCTCACCTGCCTTTCCCTCACTTCTTCCCTTCCTTTCCCTCACTTCCCTCACCTGCCTTTCCCTCACTTCCCTCACTGCCTTTCCCACCTGCCTTCCCTCACTGTCCACCACTTTCCTGCCTTTCTTCCCTTCTTCCCTCTCTCTCCTCTCTTCCCTCCTTCCTTTTCTTTTCCACCTTCACGAAATAAATTCATTATCACCTTTGACCACCAGTAAATTTACAAAGCACATTCTGTTTCATGCATGACTAAATATAGTATTTTCCACAACTGGGCTTTTACTTGAGGGCAACTTCATGTTTGCCACTTCTAATCCCAGAAATCTAAGAAATCATCAGATTTACACAGAGCTGAAAAGGATTTAGCTGAAATTTTAGTCTGCAACATACTTTCTTGCACAATAAAGTATGTTCCCTTTTTTGTCTTCTCTGCCCAATAACTGTTCTTGTACCTCAGTTTTATTATTTCACATCCTTGGTTTGCTTCAGGTTTGCATAGGATCTAGTGGGTTATATCAAAGTCAATGAACTGAAAGGGTAATGATGGCCCTTACCTGTTTTTTAAGGCTCAACAATACAATAGGCAGAGCATCCCTAACAATTGTTGAACACCGCCTACTGCCTGTAAATTCAGCTACTCCTAATTAAGTTTAAAACATCATGACTCCTAAGGAGGCAACTATATTATAATGTGGCTAACACTATCTCATTTGATTTCCTTCTGAAACAGCTGTTCTAGCTGTACAGATACACAAGATGCAAACTGTGGGTAAGAAGCAGTGCTGCTTTTCAGATTTGACCTCTCTCTTTCTAGGAGAAATAAATAAGAAACAACTAACCCAAAATACCAAATTAAAACATGCCAGATACACAGCTGGGATCACTCACAAGGGATTTCTGCAGAATACACTTTATTGACATTACCTGGCCATGTGCATTTAATCAGTTAGTCTTCTGCTATAAAGTTTTTTCAGTTATGAAAATATTCTTCCTTTCCATTCTCGTAACATTTCTGCACGGCTTTTAGTTAAAAGGAGGTAAGCAAGATGCTATATAATACAATGGTCATGGGACTGAGAGGATGACCTGTAAGAGATTACTGTGTGCTGAGCTTGTTTGATTTGTGGAGAAGGAGGCTAAGGAGCAATCTAATAGCAGCCTGCAAGTACCTGAAAGATAGTTAAAAAGAAAATGGAGGCAAACTCTTCTCAAGAGCAGCAGATGAGATAACGAGGTGCAAAGGTCACAACTTGCAGTTTGGGAGGGTCAGATAGGACAATAAGAAAAACTTTTTCACTGAGAGGTCTGTGCAGCACTGGGAGAGGGTGTCTAGAAAGGTAGTGGAATCTTTGTGCTTGGAGATTTTCAAGGCTTGGCTAGAGACAGCAATGGCCAACATGATCTAATGCTGGTGACTGTTCTACACTGAGTGTGAGGTTGCACAAGAAGTTCTTTCTAACCAACACTTCTGTGTTTCTGCAGTGACACTGAGTGTGATCCCTATTTATAAAGGACTCAGTGGCATTACTCCTGATATATCCCAATGTAACTGAGATTAGAGTAAAAAAAAAGTATGTATCCTGTACTTCAGACAGGGTAATGTCTAATATAGGGCACAATCATGAGGTATGCGGTCCTCAAATACTCCTCAGAAGGAGTAATGGGAAGGGTTAATTACTTCCCTATTTGTCACTAAGGAAGAGAAAATCAGTACCTGGTCTTTATCCCAAGCTGGGGTCAAGCTTCAGGGCAATGGATTGATGAATAGTACAAGGACACAACTAGAAACTGAAACAGATGGGAGGGTCTCCTCTCCTCCTTTCTAAGTGAAAAATTAAGGTCCACAACAGAAATAAGTTTGGACTGGTGGTTTGTTGTTGGAAGGCCCTGGCTTGGTCACACATTCTGGGCTCTGAGACTGGGTTTGAGCTTTCTGGTGCTATTAGAAGTGATGAAACATAAGCTGTATGGCCAGAAAAGGACAAGAAGGACAGAAGAACTGCTAGGCCACATGTGTACATTGAAGGAACACTTCAACACAAATCCTTGGAGACTGCTATATACCACTGCTTCCCAACCAGTATATGTTTACTTTCATCGTACTGTTACAAGAAAGGGAAATGCTACTTTTTCTTTTAAAAAGGGGAGGGGGAACTGTGACAGCATGGTTCAGATACACTTGGATCCTTGGACAGGACAAGCAGAGCACTAGGAACTTAAGTGTATGGTCCAGACCAGACAGTAAGCTGAATGTGAAGCTTGCCAACTGCACTATGATGAAGAGTTTGCCACTAGGAAAAGCTGAGGAAGACAGTGGTATAAAACAATGTCTTAGAAAATACACACCTCCATGTCCCCTCTTCCAAAGTTGGGGGTTTTTTCCATCCTTTCTCAGAAAAGCTTAAGGAACTCCTTTTCTGTGAATAATGGCTAGAAAAGGTGGTAATGCCCCTTTTTAAACAATAATTCACCCTGGGAGGAAAAGACCCAGGTACAATGCAGTCCTCAATATACGCAAACTTTCAAGAGCATGTCTTAACTGCAGGACAGGATATTTTAAGTGAGGGAGAATAGTATTCTCCTCACCTTCTTTATTGTGTCTCTGTCTAAAATTTTAGCTAAACATTTTATTCCCACCATAATTTCCTTGCAAATATTTTGTTACTGATATCTTCATTTTGGAAAGCGAAGACATTGAGATTTTATTTATGATCACCTAACATTTCCCACTCAAATACAAAGCAAAATTATCTTTAATTTCTGCACTTAACAGAGTTTTCAGAAAAGCAAACTTGGCAGTGAGCGCTTCTTCAAGTGAGTCTGCCTTATTTCCAATTCTGGTCTCTAAATCTCCAAATTGTTGATGCAATAAAATGAAGCTAAATAGATCTCCTATTCCAGATTTTCAAACTGAGCTTCTATTTTTAGAAATATGCAGATTATAGAAAAGACAAAATTTTACATACTTTTTAAAATGTGGATTTTTTGAGATAGATTTTTCGCAGCCAGGACCTGAAAAACCTAGTTTATAAGAAATAAATAAAGCCATCATCCTTCATCTTTCTATACCTCTTAAATATCCGTTTAAAACTGAAACACTAAGAGTGAAATAGTGCCCATCCTCTCACAATCACTGTGAAGTGAGAAAGTTGTCTCAGCTCCCATGCAACAGCTTGAAAGCAATAGCATGCCAAGAGATTCCATGGAGCCAGTCAATACCTGTTCAAGAACACAGGTAGGCTGTGATTAGTCAGCAATTGCTCCATTCTGGCATGGTGAAGATACCCTTATGGCCATCAACTCAGCCACTTAGTGGGTAATCTCCTCTTTGCTTCCTTGAGATGAATGCTTCTTGTTTCTGTTGCTTAGAGGTTATTCCCAAAGAAGAAAGAAAATTATGGCAAGGACAATCCCATTTTATCCTAAACTCTAGACCAAAATAAAGCTGTCATTAAAGCTAGTGAGCAGGACAGCAGGCAGCAGGATTCTGTGTGGAATCAGAGGTAGGAGCAACCAGTTTCATGATTCATCCCCTTTAGCTGTTCATCACCTCATCTGTCAATGGACTGAACTTAGTTGCAAACTCAGAAAGGCTGAGGCAAAATCTTATGAAAAGATTAGGCTCAATGCGTTTTTACCTTTACATATTTCTCTCCTCTGCCTGTACCAGTAAGGGCACAAGCCTTCATCTTTCACGATCAGGCTGAGGGTAAAGGCACATGAGTCAGACTTGCTAAGCTCATTTTCAGCATGGAGGTAGAACAATTACAAAGGTGGTCATCTAAAGAATTTCTTGCACTCTTCTCTGAAGAGTTTGGTGCTTTTCACAGACTGACATTGGAAAAAACAGTCATTATGGCAACTTCTGTGCAAAGTGCTCACTAGCAGGGAACCTCTCTTTTAACATTGCCACAATATGATCTGGCCCATGATGTCACCAAGATGAACCATACCCTTCCTAAAAAATACCAGTCTTCTTTACACTAAAATGGTGTTCACTAGAACAACCTTATACTGGCAGAGGATGATCCACGCTAAGATACCTTTATTCTGAAACTCTGCTTTGAGTGATTGCTGTTATTCTTTATATAATGTTATTTGATCCTATTTATACTATTAATGCCAACCAAAAGTTATTTCTTGAATGGGGCCAAAATATTATGGTCAATGTCTTGAATTCTTAGTATTAAATTTGAGAAAGGAATAGAATGCATTTAACTACACTGAGATCTTCAGCTGAGTTAAATTAATGTTCTTCACAGCTGAAGTTGGTAGGAGAAGATGGCTCAGAGCCATATTTCTACTCCCTCACTCCTGAATTGGCTAGAAGCCAAAAAAGCCCCCATGACTATATTAGAGCTACCTTGTTACTAGCCTAAGTAGCATGGGCTACTTAGTCCTAGTAGGAGCATTGTACAGGATCAAAAGATGGTGAAGTGGAATATTCCCTGCTTTAACTCTGAGCTGCCTCTATAGCCCTTGGGGATTTGACTACACCCACAGTGAAAGATTCTTCACTGACATCATGGGTCAGCTTTCTGACTGCCTTGTCAGCAGTGCAAAACATCTAGAACATGGGCCACTGGTCTGGTCTCTATAGCTTACCTATACTACCTGCACACACCAGCTACCACAACTTTTCCCGTTCAGAGTTATGTGATGTAGGCACGTGGCACACCACTGAGTGAGGTTGAAAGGTATGTCATAAGCTGCTTCTTCAGCTAGATGACACCATGCCAGATCTGTCATGACTTCTGTTAGCCTAAGAAGTACACCACATAGCAGTGCTATTTCTCTCTTGGGTAAACATCACCCACTCATTAATGTTTGTTCATATATGGTGTTCTAAGAAATTTAATAACACGAAATAATAATCTTCTACAGCACCTTTCACCAATAAATTACAGAATTCAACAGTATGAACAGGAAAACTCAGAGGGATTAGATTATATCTCCAAGATCATCCAGTAATAGCCAGGAACAAAACTTAACGTTTACTGAATAAATTCAGTCCACTGTTCTCTGTTAGGCACACTCTTGCTCTGCTTCTGTTCATTTGTACTTTGATAACTTACTAAGGAGAAAATCCTCTTCCTACTCATGAATCACAAACAGAAGCTCATGATTCAACAGATTTTGTAATCTCTTCTCCCCTTATTAGTGGTATGGCTGGATTTCATACAGATAGGACATTGTAATCTCCCCACTTCTGATAACAGAGCAGTTACTTTCACAGACCTGGATCTCATGATACTGTGCCAGTTATATTAATTTGTATGGGGAAGCACATCTCTTATGCCTGTTACCCCAAATCTTCAAAAGAATTTTTCTTTCTAACCAAAACCCAAGCTTTGTATAATAGGACATTCAGGGAGAACTCTATTTTGCTACCATTAATAAATTACCTAATGTCTCTATTCTTAGTAGTGAAACAGGCATCTTTTCTCTCTACAGATGCTGTGAAGTCTTCAGCGTAAGGACTGCCTTTTATGAAGTTACTATGCAATTGCATTGTACAAAACCAGCCCAGTTTCAGGTTCTAGAATTGTTTCAGTCAGCAACTAACCTGTTACATGTAGATGTATATGTCTCTTGGATGTGCACATAAACCCTGGCAACTTTGTGCTATTCCCTTCACCTGGCATAGGTCCACAAGCTACATTAAGGCACACTTCTTCTGAAATCTCACTTCTTTCAATTTGTTTCCCATCGCTGGTATCAGGCCTACTATTAATATGGCTTCCATTTAATACATTTAAAATAAAAAGACCCAGAAACCAAAAATCTACAGCAGGTCAGCACCATGAATTTTGCAGAAGCTTCGTGCATGTGTTCTATAAAGAACAATTTCTCTTTCACTTTGTTTTCTGTCTGAGTGTCTTTAATTATTTGGAGAGAACTCAATTCTGGATCTGTTATTTATGCAAACAGTCCTGTTTTATTTAGACAAGTCTTCTTTCATGACTAAAGATACAGAGGTTCATTTTTATATCTTGAGGAGAGATTCTACAGCTTTTGTTCCAATGGAACTTCTCTTGAAGTTCATGGGATGGCCAAGGAGAAAAAAGATTTTCTGAATCTTTTTTTCCCTGTGCACTCCAAACAAGGATCTGAAACCAATCTAGCAAGCTTCCTATTAGTGGGACCCCTATGGCCTTCACTGAGCCTCTAAATAGAAAGGACTTATGGTTTTATTCCCCTTGACTTTTATTTTTATACAAAGCACTGTGTACTCTCAGGCTGCTATAAACACATACAAAAAACCACTGGTTCCACTTAAACTCTGGCAGACAGACTGATATCAGGCTGTTATCAGTACAATAAAATTACAAAACTATTCTGAGCCTGATCCAAGATCCAACAGCACCTGTGGCAATGCTTCCATTCACTTAACTATGTTTTGTATCAAAATATAAGGCTATGGGGATACTGGTAATGTAAATGTCTGTACAGTCTGGTACCATGGGAGCACACTACTCTAAGTTTCCTGGTAACACGAGGTGCCCTCCTTGACTGAAAAGTAATGCTAGTGAGCTATTGCTTTTCTACTCTCTTGTATTCTTGTTTGAGGAAACAGTGACTATTGTCTTACTGTAGCTTTGGTTTTCCCTTGTCTGTATTTCACAGAATCACAGAATCGTATAGGTTGGAAAAGACCTTTAAGATCATCAAGTCCAACTGTCCAACCATCAAGTATAACACTACCAAGACCATCACTACACCATGTCCCTAAGCACCTCATCCAAACGTCCTTTAAACACCTCCAGGGATGGTGACTCAACCACTTCCCTGGGCAGCCTGTTCCAATGCTTGATAACCCTTTCAGTGAAGAAATTTTTCCTAATATCCAATCTAAACCTCCCCTGGCTCAACTTGAGGCCATTTCCTCTTGTGCTATCACTTGTTACCTGGGAGAAGAGACCGACCCCCACCTCTCTACAACGTCCTTTCAGGTAGTTGTAGAGAGCAATAAGGTCTCCCCTCAGCCTCCTTTTCTCCAGGCTAAACAACCCCAGTTCTCTCAGCCGCTCCTCATAAGACTTCTGCTCTAGACCCTTCACCAGCTTTGTTGCCCTTCTCTGGACACGCTCCAGCACCTCAATGTCCTTCTTGTGGTGAGGGGCTCAAAACTGAACACATCATTCGAAGTGCGGCCTCACCAGTGCCGAGTACAGGGGCACGATCACTTCCCTAGTCCTGCTGGCCACACTATTTTTGATACAAGCCAGGATGCCATTGGCTTTCTTGGCCACCTGGGCACACTGCTGGCTCATATTCAGGTGGCTGTCAACCAACACTCCCAGGTACTTCTCTGCCTGGCAGCTTTCCAGCCACTCTTCCCCAAGCCTGTAGCATTGCATGGGGTTGTTGTGGACCTTGCGCTTATCCTTGTTGAACCTCATACAATTGACCTCGGCCCATTGATCCAGCCTGTCCAGGTCCCTCTGTAGAGCCTTCCTACCCTCCAGCAGATCAACACTCCCGCACAACTTGGTGTCGTTTGCAAACTTACGGAGGGTGCACACAATCCCTTCGTCCAGATCATTGATAAAGATGTTAAAGAGAACTGGCCCCGACACAAAGCCCTGGGGAACACCGCTTGTGACCGGCCGCCAACCGGAGTAAACTCCATTCACCACCACTCTTTGGGCCCGGCCGTCCAGCCAGTTCTTTACCCAGCGAAGAGTACACCCGTCCAAGCCATAAGCAGCCAGTTTCTCCAGGAGAATGCTGTGGGAAACCGTGTCGAAGGCTTTACTGAAGTCTAGATAGACAACATCCACAGCCTTCCCCTCATCCATTATGCGGGTCACCTTGTCATAGAAGGAGATCAGGTTGGTCAAGCAGGACCTGCCTTTCCTGAACCCATGCTGGCTGGGCTTGATCCCTTGGTTATCCTCTACATGCCGTGTGATAGCACTCAGGATGATCTGCTCCATCAGCTTCCCTGGTACCAATGTCAGGCTGACAGGCCTGTAGTTGCCTGGATCCTCCTTGTGGCCCTTCTTGAAGATGGGTGTCACATTCGCTAACCTCCAGTCAACTGGGATGTCCCCGGTTAGCCAGGACTGCTGGTAAATGATGGAAAGGGGCTTGATGAGCACTTCTGCCAGTTCCTTCAGTACTCTCGGGTGGATCTCCTCAGGCCCCGTAGGCTTGTGAATGTCTAAGTGGTGTAGCAGGTCACTAACCAGCTTTGGCTCACTAGCTCAGCTTTGGCCCTTCTAATTTTCTCCCTGAACAACCTCACTACACCGTTGTAGTCCTCTTGACTTGCCTGCCCCTTCTTCCAAAGGTCGTAGACTCTCCTCTTTTTCCTGAGTTTGAGCCAGAGCTCTCTAGTCAGCCAGGCCGGTCTTCTTGCCCGCCGGCTTGTCTTTCGGCACCTGGGGACAGCCCGCTCTTGTGCCTTTAGGATTTCCTCCTTAAAGAATGTCCAGCCTTCCTGGACTCCTTTGCCCTTTAGGGCTGCCTCCCAGGGGACTCTGTCAACCAGTCTCCTAAATAGGCCAAAGTCTGCCCTCCGGAAGTCTAAGGTGCCAGTTCTGCTGACCCCCCTCGTCACTTCTCCAAGAATCAAAAACTCTATCATTTTGTGATTACTCTGCCCAAGACAGCCTCCAACCATCACATCGCTCATGAGTCCTTTTCTGTTCGTGAACAAGAGGTCCAGTGGGGCACCTTCCCTAGTTGGCTCACTCACCAGCTGTGTCAGGAAGATATCTGCCACACACTCCAGGAACCTCCTAGACTCTTTCCTCTCTGCTGTATTGTATTTCCAGCAGACATCCAGTAGGTTGAAGTCCCCCACAAGAACAAGGGCTAGCGATTGTGAGGCTTCTCCCAGCTGCTTATAGAATAGTTTGTCTGCCTCATCATCCTGGTTGGGTGGTCTGTAACAGACTCCCACCACAATATCTGCCTTGTTGGTCTTCCCCCTGATTCTTACCCATAGACACTCCACCCTATCGTCACCATCATCAAGCTCTAAACTATCCAGACACTCCCTAACGTATAGGGCTACCCCACCACCTCTCCTGCCTCACCTATCCCTCCTGAAGAGTTTATAGCCATCCATCGCCACACTCCAGTTGTGCGAGTCATCCCACCATGTTTCTGTGATGGCAACTATATCTTAGTTTTCCTGGTGTACAATGGCTTCCAGCTCCTCCTGTTTATTGCCCATGCTGCGTGCATTGGTGTAGAGGATTTGTTGTCATCATTTCTTTAAGCTCTTTAGGCTAATAAACTAGTGCTATGGTCATCAGAGGGTAATTAAGGGAATAAAACCTTTCTCATACAATGTCCATGTTCTTTGTCTTAATGTATTTTTTTAAACTGCCCTACTACTGAAACAGTATACTTGCCATGTTTGATCAAAGTTTGAGTAATGCTCTGAGCTGTGGTAGATTTTAAAAAAAAATTTTTTTCTACTATGAAGCTGTAACATAAGTACTTGGCTCAAATCAATCTGAGTAAGAACCAGAAGGTTTTTGGAATGATTTGGAAGTGGGGCATTTTGACCATTTGCTAAATGTTTTAACTCTTCATCTCCCATTATAGCTGACATTTTTTACATCATGCCTGTCACCACAGCATCAAAGTACTTCACAAATATAGTGAGTATCAAATCACGCATATTACTGATAACCCATTGGTTTCAAATGAAGCAAATTTATACCAATTCCTAATTTCGTCTGACACTGTGATAATTCCAAAAGTGAGATGCTTTGTCCTGTATTTCTTCTGTCACAGAACATTTGCTAACTTCAGGAGAAAGTTACAGAAATACAGGCTTGAAGGTCAAACTGGTATCATATGACTTTGCTAAATATAGATGCTTGACGAGTGAAAGAGCTTCAAAGGTCTTGGCATATTTTGCTTGGTGTCCTTCTAAGTCTGCATGTATGCAGACTACTTCTCACAATACATAACAGATCTTAACATCACAAATATGAAAATTACCAAAATAGAAAATATCTTGGCAGGTGTTATGAATGTATCCTTTCTGATTTTCTTAAGGTACAAGCGCAGCAGGATATGCCTAATCTGCAATATTTTCACTCTTATTTCACAAATCTGTCACTGATGGATACTCTGAGGAGAGGAAGCACAGCGTTTTAATATTCTCCTAACCTGTATGCAGTACTGGAATGAAACTGTTGTTGTTAAGAAAGCCTTTTCCATAAAATGACATGGCAGTGTGTGCAGCATTGCACAAGCAGAAAGACAAAGGCGGTTAAACAACAAAAACGTACTAATAGTGAATTGAAATAGAAGATGAATATTTAAAGAGTTCCTCTCACCTATTTTCCCCATCTAAAGACAATTTCCATTGAAAAATGGCTTTGGAAGGAACTGGCTGTGCTTGTACATTTCTCCTTAAAATACTGCCCAGGATCCTGGGACCTTTAATGCAATATGTGCTGTCAGTACTACGACAGCTTACAGATGTGCAGCCAGACTTCTTGCTATTTATAGATGCCTCTCCTGCAAACAGTACTCTATGGGGCTGTAAGGCAGTAGCAGGCACGTTCTTTGATTTAGTGCTTACATCACATTCATTTAAGAAAATTCTGCTCGTCACCTGGCATGGCAAAGGAGGCATATTTATGAAGGTCAAGCAGGGAGAGCACTATTAGGAAGCGAAATGTGGAATTCATGAGGGAGCAGGACACCTACTGGGAGGACTATCTGAAAGGAGGAGCCATTTGGCAGAGACACTGAAAGAATACAGGGGGGAATAGTCATGTGCCCACGCACACTGAAGTGGTGCTTTTGTTCTTTATTACCTCTGCAGGGCAACTGGGGAGGAGGATCAGTGCCACCCGTGCATGTAAGGGCAAAGCTGTTGAAGTTGGTTGGGGTGCAATGTCCTTGAGGGTCTGTACATGGCTGTACTGCATATCACTTAACCATGTGTTAAGTGTTCAGTCAGAGTGCTAGGCACAGTCTATTAATAGAAACGGGGAGTTTAGCACACACTCGCACTTTCGCCTGTCTCCCAGAGAAGCTGTGACTGCATCCTGCATCCTTCTGCTTTTCCAGATCTGAGACTTCACACACTGCTGTATCCCTTGATAAGTCTCAGTGAGGTCAAGACAGCCCTACACAAGTAAACACGGGCTGCTCAACCCCAATGTTGCTGAGATGGGAAAGGCTGAGGAAGCCGCAGGTAATGCGGAGGGGGGGAGGATTTCTTGCAGAAAACCTGGAAGCTCGCAGGGCACCCTCTCGGCCCGAAAGCAATGCAAAGCTATTCTCGGCACTGCTCAGGCCAGCCGGGCGCAAGGGGGAATGCTGCTCCTGCCCTCCGCCCCCGCCTCGGGCAGCTCCGCTTGGTAATACCCAGAATGCTGCAGAGATACGGATACTCCTGAAGTCCCCCGAACAATCCTAGCAGAGGCTCCACGGCGTTCTGCCAGGGGAAGAGCACTCAGAGCTGGCCAAGGTGCTGTCGCAAGAGCCCTTCTTTGTCCCTTTCAGCCTCCTCAAACACACAAATAACCGGCCCCCTTCCTTACCGCCGCACACATCCTCCTCTCCTCCCAGTCCCCCGTACCCCGTACCCCGCACGGAGCCTCACCTCCGCCCGGCCCGCGCCGGCCCACCCAACTTCTCGGGGAAACAGCCGTAAAGCGGCGGCTTCCGGGAAGCAGCCCGAGCGACAGGAGGGTTCAGCGGGATGCAAAGTTCTCTGCCTAGGGGAACGGGGGGGGCGCATGCAGGAAATCATAGCACAACGGAGGTAGGGGCTAGCCGAAGGAGCCAGGAAAGTTTATCTGCACTTAACTGCTGCTTCTGCTAAGGGACCTATGCTCGGGGCTGGGGAAGCTCGGGCGCCGGGCTCTGCCTCGCATCCTTACCTCGGTGCTGTCGGCAGCGTTCTCCGCCATTTTCCTCCTCAGGAGCAGGCAGCGGGAGGAGTGTTTCATTCCCATAAGAGCTAGCCAAGGGGTTGGGGCTTCGGGGTTGGTGTTTTGTTTTGTGTTTTCAAAGATCTCCAAACACTGGTGTGCGCCAAAGGATATAGAGAAAAAAATTATGGAAAACAGCAATAAATCAGTCAGCTTTGTCCTTTCTGCGTCGTCCACGGGAATGTTTGTCTCCTCTTAGCATCGGGAGCTCCTCGGGCACTTTCAAGTCCTCCTCTTTCTCCCCTCTCCTCCACCTCCAGCGAGCTCTTGGGATGGGCAGAGAGAGGCGGCACACACTCTTCAGGTTAAACTAAAAGGCTGTCGGGCTGTGAGTCCTCCCCTTCAGAGAAAGCAGTCGGGCTAAACAGGAGAGAAGCACCAGCTAAACTGAACTTGGGCGTGCAGTGACCAGCTGGGCATCTTTGTGTCCTGTGGCTACACTTCCAGAGGCGGAGGGAGCCAGAGACAAAGCAACAGGACAAGGAAATCATAGCCCTTTATTTTCCTTCTTTGGGCTTCTTTCTTTCTCTCTATGTCCCAGGAAACTTCCTTTAAAGATGGTCACAGAATTTGCCACCCTCTTTCTATGAGTGCCTTCTGAAATAGCAATCCCTCCTCCTCCCTCCTCCCCCCTTCCCTTCCCTCTTCCCCTTCCCTCTCCCCCTTCCCTCTCCCTACCCCTTCTGCTCTTGGGCAGAGCTTGGTGCCCTTCTCTGGGAATTGTATTCACGTGTCTTTTGTAGAAAGAAACATTATATCAAGCTCCCCCCACCCATCGCCTACACCCTCTCACACACAAGCACGCATTCACACGTATGCACATACACGTTGTCTCCCTCTCACACAGACATGCACAATTTTTTTTCTTCCCCATTCCTCCTCTTCTTTTGAATCAGCAACACTTTTCTTTGCAAGGACTGTCGGCAGGGCTCTCAGAGGGCAACCGAAGAAGCCTGCTCCAGCTTCTTTCCTCCGAGTTAAGTAGCAAACCTGCTTTCTTAATATATCTTCTCGTGTGTGTGCTCCCAGCTTTTGTTTTACTTCAAGTTTTTCAGCAGGATTCACACTCCGTCAGATAGCCGTGACCTGTAGAAATATAGTCCCGATCCGGATACAGCTCCTGCTGAAAGGGGTGGGAGGGGGGCGGAGAGAGAGGTCTTGCTGAGGAGGAAAGGGGCTAAAGGTGTTTTGAACTTCTTTTTAGCCTTTTCCTAATGACATCTTCCTCTGTGGGAGTGCATTGCCACCTTCCCCACACGTTTATCTTGCTTTCACTCCTCCGGGAACTTTCTAGTTCTGAGTTGTCAGCTGGGAGGATTAGGTTTACCTCACTCGTATTGCTGTGGGTAAGGGCGGGAGAGGGGGCGTATTACATAATTAATCCTTCCAACTTCACTTTCTGCAGCTCCATCTCCAGCCCACTGTTCTCACGTTTCTGTTTTGTTTTTATACGGAGGAGGTGAGAAAATAATGCTGGTGTGTGGGTGTGTGTTGCTCGAAGGATTTCAAGGACCAGAACAGGATTGCTGCTCTCTGAACAGTTTGAAATAATTTCCTCTGGGGGTGCCAATGGAGACCTGAAGAAGAGCTTTGAAAGATTACTTTCGATGCATATTTTAAGCACATAGCCAGCTCAAATGCTACATCAGTAACAGATTATGATAGATCTGGGGTTTTGAATTTTTGTCCCCTGCAGCCTATTTTAATGTCTTTTAATTAGACTTTATCCTCAGCTGACCTCTGGAATACTGACATACCATGACATACTGCCAGAACAACAGGAGGCACCTGGGCACACAGAAGGCTGGAATATTCCTGGGGGTGGGGGAATGGAGATAGAGAATGTGAATTAAAGAGCAGAGAGCAAAATTATTTTCCTACCCCACGAGGATGAGGAGATGGGGCCAAGAAAAATAAGCAAATTTCTCCCTTTTACTTGAATGACCCTCACAAATTCTTTTTCAGACACATATCAGTAGGTATGCAATAGATTTCAGGGATTCGTAATAAATCACATAGAAGTAAGCAACCCAGGGAAGCAGAAGGTGTGTGGTATGCTGAAATGTCAAGTGACAATGAGAGTGTGCCATGTAGGGCACAATGGTACTGTATGAAAAGGTTTCAGAATGGGAGAGTATGTTATAGACACACATGCCATACAGCTTGAGACTGGACCTCTGTGAGATACTTTGCAAAGCCATTTGATCATTCAGTTTTTCACAAGCCTCTGATTTCCTGCTAGTCCTTTCAGCTCGCATTTATTCTACTACCTCAAGTTCTTTCATTAGCTCCACACCACTGCTAATTTTTTTCAATAATCATCCACAACTTAGTTTATAAAGTAGAATTTTATTTCACACCTTCTAGGCATGAGGCTCAAATGATGACAGAAGTGGATGCAGGCCATTCCTCCTTTTCTTTGGGACATTCATAGAGCTCTGGAAGGTCTTAAAACCCTTCAAACATGAAAACCCTTATAGCCATTGCTGATAGAAGCTATTTTAGAGTATTCCAAAGCTACCCTCACAGTCTTGGGCTATGGAATTGTTTCTCATCAGGTCACTTCAATTTCTAGGTGGAGGAATAAGGAAAAAAAAATAATCTGCAAATAAAAATTTAATGTCTCTGCAATATTTGTCACAATGTTTTTCTCTGCTATGTCATGAATATCTGGTGGTTAGTAAGTGCATGAAGTTTTAGTCAGCATGCATTTGGGCTATCCTACATAGTTTTAGTGTGTCTTCTCTATTTTCAGGTGATACACACAGCTAAACTTAGCCTAGTTAAATCTTCTAGAACCAGTGTTCTATATAGAGAAAAAGAATTAGATTTTTCCAAACTACTCCAGGACATATTTTCCAGTTTTCTCTGACAGCTGGGTCTGTATTTCTGGTACAGCTCAATCACTCTTTAGTCAGCTAAATGAGGCATCAGATTTTCAAAAGCACTCAGCAACTGGCAAAACTGGCAGGCAGAGATTTAATATATCCTTCCTTCTTCTGCTTCAGATACTGCATGACTTGCCCTGGCACCTATTCTTATCCTCCTCCACCTCTTTGTCAACACAGATGATACCTGACTGCTCATCCTTGAATGTGGTGCTGATGCTTTACAGATACGAGGAAAACCTTCCAGTCTCATGGTTTCCAGCATAAGGATGAATGTTTTGGTCCTGAACTCCTTTGGAAATCTGCCATGTGGCTGGTGTCCTCACTCCTCCTTTTATGTTCTATATGTGATTGATTGAGGAAACTGCTTTGAAAACACACACCATTTGCTCTAATCTGTTTTATTCCAAAGGGAAAATTATTTGTCCTTTGGGACTTTTTTTAATCAGTCATGGGTAGAAGTTATTCCTTGCAAGAATCAATTAGCAATATCAGTTAAGAGGCTGAAAGCAGCATGTTTACACGTACAAATATCTGTGTGCACAGACAGATACTTGGCCAGTCCTTCAGTTTGAATACGGGCCTCAGTGCAAGTTCCTGTTGGTACTGAAATTCACAGGAACACTGAAGTTGAGGAATATGAGCTTCCATACTGTTTACAGGACACATTCTGCCCTCAGACATGTGAATACAAATCCTGCTGACACCTGTGGTTACCTAAGGGTGAGAGTTGGCCATTAGAACTGAGCTTTGGAACATATTTCTGATCCCCTGTTTTGTTAGATCTCAAGAAAAAGAGTACTGTAATGAAGAAAATGTCATGGTAGTAAAAGTGCATTTGTAACAAAGCCAGGAGATGTCAAAAGCATCTTCTGAATTTAAATATATCATGTATAAGTACATGTGAAGGTCACAAAGTATTACAAATTGAGTGGGGTGGTGCTGAAGAGAAAATGGAGAGGGAAGCATTTATTACTTCAGATTTCCAATAATAGCAGCTGTGGTTGAGGCTGCTTTGCTACTTGCTGAGTGTGGCAATAATACTGTGCTGGCCCTCAGAAGATTCAGACTTGTTGCCAGCTTTGTCATTAGCTGGGATGAAATCCAAATGTCTGCATTTGAGGTGGGATAATCCTGTGCATCGGTACAGACCGAGAAATTGCATAGCAGTCCTGATGGAAAGCATCTGGGGGTTACAAGGTGGAGGTGGAGCTATGTTGAATATGACTCATCATGCTTTCTCACTGCATAAAAGGCAAACTGTATAATTATCTACATTAAAGAGAAAGTGACCAGTAGAGCAAGGGAAGTATGATTCTCTCTCTACTTGGCACTGGTGAGACTGCGTCTTTGATTCTGTGTCCAGTGCTGGGTCCCCTGCTTGAAGAGGGATACATTGGTTCAGTGAAAGACTGCTATGATGGTCTCTTAGGGCACTAACCTCCAAGGAGGGTTGGGCTTGTTGGGTTTGGTGAAGAAGAGGTCAAGGGGCACCCGGTAGTGGTTTATGACTAGCTTTAAGGATTGTAACTAAGGTGAGCCAAACTCCTCTTGGTGCAGTCTTTTGATTTGAAAAAGGGCAAGCTTCAAGTTGTGGCTTGAGAAGTTCAGATTCAATAATAGCAAAAGAAGTGTCCCTCCACATAAAAAAGCCTAACCTTTCTTTGTGCTTTATACATCAAGGAAAGCCTTTTTTTTTCAGTTGCACATCTGTGCCTGAGGATAACATCAGTGAAATATGGGATCTGCTAAAGATAAAGCTAAGGACATACATGAACAGGAGAACATCTTTTTCCTCTGATAAAAACTTTCTCCCCAAAATAGTTTTTTGGGGAAGAAGATGGAATGAAGTTGCTGCTGTGATGATTCCTATTGAAGTAAGTAAGAATTACTTCAAACATTGACAATTTGCCATCGTTTCAAGTAGGAGGCAATAGCAGTACTCCAGTTGAACAATGGACATGACATATAAGGATGAGTAAGGAGAGGAAGAGAAAATATAAATAAGGAAGGAGGTCAGGTGGAGGACTGGCAGAGAAGGTGAAAAAATGTGTAGCAAAGTTCTGCATAGGGGAGCACAGGGTAGCTGTTGGAGGCAAAGAAAAGCAGTGATGAAAAGGCTGAAGACAGGAGAAGGCAAAATAGAATAGCACTTTATGTCACAGATAATATTCATATGGCCTGGATTAATGTTAAACTGTTACATTTATTACACTGGAATGTTCTGTCATATAAACCAGAGTCCTTCCACTGGATCTTCCAAAACCTCCTGCCACCCCTGTTTCTGCAGCTTTGACCATCTCTTCCCCAATCACTTATTCATAGGTCATAAGGAAAATTAAACCAGGAAATTTCACCTTTCTTAATACCTTGCATCTTCATGAAAGGAGGAAGACAGGGCATAATCAGCCTGGAAGAGACTTCTCCCCTTCTGTTTGACCTCAGACTTCAGCAGAAAGACTGGACATCAGGTGCCTTTCTTCTTTGTTTTTTGTTTAGAAAAGTGGGGAAGGGCTTTACGCAGAGACTGGGAGCAACCATTGGGCTATAAATCCACTGCCTAGTTGGATGAGAAAATACTGTAGCAAAAATCTATTCCTGCTCCAAAATCCCCACCAAATTTTGTTTGTTATCTGATCAAAAGAAGACATGGCGCAGGATCCTTTTGTAGTATCACTTTGCATTGTTCTTTCAAGTTAATAGCACTATACAAATTGATAACAGCTGTGATTTTTGCCCTTTAAGTGAAAAACTGCCATAACTGGTGAGGCAAGGCTAACTAGTTGTCATCTTTTTTTTCTCTTTTTCCTTTTCTTCTGCAATCTTGAGAAATTTACTGGTTTTGAGTGATGTTAGTTCTTTACCTGTTATTGAAGGTAATATTATTGGTCCGAAAGTCACAGTGATCTCCTCTGCCTCAAAACATGCATTATGTTTGGCAATCTCTCCAATCTCTTCATGCGTCTTCTATCCCCACTATGTCTCTCAAAAACACCAGTAGTTCAAATATTTCTGTTATTTCCTGCAATTCACCCATGTTCATTCTGAAGAGTCTGAAGTGAATTCTAATTGACACTGTGTAAAATATCTTATTTTATTTATGCTGTTCCTTCCTGGTCCTTTAGCTTTCCTCATTAACTTGTTTTTCCCATGTATCATCTTCTTCTTATCCTTCTTCAAGAACATTAACACATTCCAGCCTTCTCCTGGGAATCACTGCAGTTTTCAACCACTGATGTTAGGTTTGAGTGAGGAAGGAAGGGTCTATCAGAAGCTAAACTGATCTGAGATATCCCCTGCCACAAGCCAAGAATATATGTCCAGGGCTCAGATAATTCAGTGTGAAATTATAGAAACCTTGTCATGAACTGAACCCTTAGCTATGCTTACAGATATTGAAACACCAGAGAACTACCTTATCCCTTGCAGATTCATCACCAAAATTTTTATATTTTTCTAAGGTTGTAGACTTCATTTTATTTAACAACAGAAACTCTATTTTGCAGTCAAAAAACTGAAAACTTAATCTAAATTTAACAAAAATGTTCCTTCCTTTTTTTTTTTCATTGTGAGTGCTAAACTCTTAAAAAGTTGTAACTGGGTCAGCTGGAAGAAAGTCCTATTTTGACAGCTTCTATAAAGGCCACCAAAGTGGGTCTCCAATCCTCTATGGATTAGAGGAGCTAAGCAAGCTATTGAGAATTGAGATTACTCCAATGGCAGAGATAAATGGGCATAATATCATGGTATGTTGGATGCTGACCTGCATAAGTGATAATACAACCTTGTTCAATTTCCACCTAACTTTTTGAACCATTACAAATCACATGCACTCAGAACAGACAACAAAATAACTCTGAAGTTTGATAGCAAAGTCATCTTCAAGTTATGAGGAGCCTAAGAAATATTATGCAAAATACTTTTCCATATAATGTAAGAAAAACATGGGTATACTGAGTGCCACACTGAAGGGCCACAAAAATTATTAAGTAACTGGAGAGCTCTCTCATATGAAGACAGGCTGAGCGCACTTGATGAGGCGGTAAAGATGGAGCCAGACTCTTCTCAGTGGTACCCAGTGAAAGGACAAAAGGAAATGGGTACAAATTGAAATACAGGACATAAAACCATAAGAAAAGCCCCATTTTTACTGTGAGGGTGCCCGAAGATGTTTTGGAGTCATCTTCCTTAGACGTATTCAAAACCTGACTATAACTGGCCCCAAGCAACTTGCTCTAGTTGACAATCTTTTGAGTGGGGGGTTGGACTAGATGATTTCCAGAGGTCTTTTCCAACATCAGTGATTCTCTGATTCTGTGTGATTCTGGAAGATCTATGAAAATCACTTAGATGGCTCTGTCAGGTCTGGCAAATAGCCGTCTGTCTTCTTGCTTTCTCTTCCATGTTACTCCTGAAGCCTTGAAAAGAGAATGTATGTATGTACACTCTTGTACCAAGGTGATTTGATAAGTGCAGCCAATGCTTTCACAGAAAAAATATGCTGAGAGAAGTGAAAGACTATTGCTTGCATTCTATTCTTGAGTGCTCAAAGGAGAGAAGGCGTGTAATTTTTTTTGAAGAGCTAAGCATCATTATAATGCCATCCCCCATAAGCTATCAATGGGTGGAGAATATTGCATCTGGGCACACAGCTTATCAGAAAGAAAGTGAAATAATAGTCTCAAAATCATGAGCCCATCTTTACTGAAATGATATGCAAATCAACAGCTTCCATCCTATCTTGTCACTTTCTGCTCTTGTGTGATAGCTTTTAAGAAACTTCTTTTCTGAGAAAAACTCTACCTTCTGCCTTATATTGTTTGCTGGAATCTGAGATGGATGTTCTATATTTAAATAAAAGACACATTTCTGCCCTGCTTTTCTCTTCTGCTGGATTATAGGATGCTTAGCAAGTCTGAGGTGAAGACCAGATAAGTAAAAATGTCCCTATTCATTCAAACAAGATGTTTTGTTGCTTTGTAAGTATCAAATCTTAGTTGTTTCTTTTCTTCTTAGGCTACAGTCTGTGCTTAAACTTTAAATTGCTGTGTCACATAGGGTTAAAGGAATTTAACTAGACCAGAGATGAAGTTGCAACAATTGTACTCCGTCATCTGGGTTTCTGTCACTTTTGGTTTTCACCCATTCTCAAACTTCCTTTCTTTTTCTTTTCCTCTCACCTTTGTTGAGGAATAGACTATTGATTTCTTGCTAGATTGGAAAATGCTAGAGGTATTTATTTCCCTTCTTCAGTGATATGTACTGAAGCACTTTGGGAGCACTCTTGTAAAGCATTTTAACTGGAAGATCTATGAAAATCACTTAGATGGCTCTGTCAGGTCTGGCGAATAGCCATCTGTCTTCTTGCTTTCTCTTCCATAACTGTCTTATACAGTAAGTCATGCTGCTATGTGTCTCACTTTTTCCCATTGTGAACAATTTTCTTCAAACACATGCACATGTGTTCAGCTGTCACTGTCAACAAGCAACCAACTGTAACTATGATAGTGGGCTGGCATTTTTTTTTCTTCCCAGTTCGGTATTTTCCTTCCTCTTCCATTAAGGAAAATTGCCAAAGTGCTGCTGCCTCCCACTAAAACATGAAAAATAAGAAGGTCTGATCAGTACTGCATATATTTCATAAGCTGAGAGCAACGTAGCTTATTTTCCAGAACGAGTTTAGAACTTAGCAAAAGTGAGGTCATACTTCTTTACAATGTTGCCTGATGATGGTACCCAATAAATTAAATACAATCAGGCCAGGTTATAGTGTGGAGTCAGCACTCTGAGGTGCCTAAGATGATGACTTTTCTGGCTGCAAACGAAGCGCAGCCTCCTGGATTATTGATCTGGTTGTGGATTTTGGCAATTGATATGGTTGTGGACTTTGGCAGAATCTAGAGATTCTGCTAGTTCATCTGTGGCCCCTGACAGAGAGAAGATCAGTTTATACTAAACTCTGCATCACAGATTTTTTCACATCTAAACACACATCTAAATAAAAGAGAAGATGGTAGAAGCAAAAGAGCCAAAATTGAGAAGTACATAAACTTTATATGTGGTATACTTGTATTCTCTTTCAGGGAAAAAACATTTCATGAGCAGTGCTTAATGGTTTTGCTTGTAGTGTTCAGAAATATGCTTGATATAATAAAAAACCTCTGGAAATACAGATGTATTGGGTATCATTTGTTGAAGTTAACATCAGTTAGTACAGCAGAGTTGTTCACAGTTTGGATGACAATGAAAGCTTGCTTCTTCTTGAAGCTTCCCTTCACTGAAAAGGGAAAGGGAAGGGGAGCAAGAACATAGCTAGTACTACTAAAGGCAAGGCAAAGCTTCCTTAAAGAAAGAGCTTTTGATACTAGCTATTTTTGTTACAGACGTGGCCTAAAGGAATCCATCAAGCTTGGAACCTCATTGTTCTAGGTATTGCCCTTCAGATCCTGCTTTGGTAGTTTGCCACTAAGTAGATGAGAGCAAAGCGTTATTTCCCTGATTCTTGCTTTACCGTTGTGCCACAGAGCTCAAGTGAATTACAACAAATTCCAGAAAGAGTGGGCCAGAGCCAGTTTTCAGGTCTATTTCAGTAGCTGACAGGATCTTCCTGTCCATAAACCTAAGAACTGGCATGCTGGAAAAAACTTGAAACAAAATTCAAGCTACTAGATCAGAACAGTACATAATTAAAAATGGAGGATTTAGAAAAAAAGTGTTGCAGAATTAAAACTCTTGCGACTAAGCTAATTTGTGTGATCCATTCCGTTTCATTAGGAACACTACCTACTACAGTGTGGAAACAACAAGAATAGAATGGATGGGTTTAACAAGAAGTGCAAACCACTGCAACTCCAAATGAAAATGTTCTTATCTTTACTGCAATCTTGGAACCTGCAAGAAGTTTGACAAAATACGTAATCTCTTAATGACAAAAAAAAAAAAAAAAAAGAAAGTGGCACAATCTCCCCCTTGCACCTAGTAAGTTCTGGAAATATATAAAAATGATGATTTATAAGTAGTAAATCCATGTATGTACCAGCTTCCAAAGAACCACCAGCTTGGTGAGGAGGAGAAAGGAAACCTACAGGAATCTAAACCACAGAGGATTCATGTTACAAGTAAATTTAAGGCACGTTTTTAAAATGGCATATGAAAGGTCATGTTCATTCTGTAAAAGCATGAGCTCAGGAGGAATTTGAGACATACTCGTCTCAAAAATAATATGCTGTTCTGTGTCTTTTGCTGGGAATTTTAATGGGAAAGCTTATTGAAGTTTCTAACAGCTATGGGTGAAATACATACATGGTTAAAAGCATTAGATTTTCATCTTGTCTCTGCCCCAATTTACTAGGTGATTTTATCTATCTTGCAGTTTTGCAATCTATACCATTAATATCTAAGTTAATATTAATCTATAATATTAGCCTGCATTTTAGGGTGTGGAGAATTAGTTGATGGCTGTACATGCTTTGTGTCATGTTTAGAGACAATACAAAAGTCTCCCTAAGTGCAAAGTATTATTTAAAGCACTTCTTACATGTGACACAAGGATGGGAGAGACCACCTGGATTATCATTTCAGGTACTGTAATGGAACGTCATCGGGTATTACGATGATATTTGTAATATCACTGTAAACACCCATACACTGTAAACTTATACTATACTAGTCATCCCATACACTGGAAACCAAACATGCGTCCTTGTCCAGTACAATCTCACAATTTGCAGTACCAAAGAGCAAAAAGTCCTCAAACTGTGGTTTGCAAAAGGAAGAGAGCAGAAGAGATCGAGCATGTGGTCAAGAGAGTATTGTCAAATAGAGTAGCTTAATGTAGCCTAATCTTGGGTTACTCCCTAGGGCTGAATGTATTTTATATGTTTTTAGATTAGATTTTTAAAATTATTTTGCCTCTCTGAGTGATACTCTGCCATATCTAAAAGGTGGTTTATCTTCAGCACAACTATAGTAGTGAGTGAAAGACAAAATTCTCGTATCTGAAAACACACTAAAAGGAAAGCAATTGTGTATGGCCCTTGTGGCAAGATTTATGGAATTTTAAATTTTAATTGTGATATAAGACTGAAATTCAAATTTTGTCCTCTAGTTTGTGACCATTGCAGAAGCCTGTGAAAACTATAAAATATAAATGTACAAATCAAGATATTCCAACATGGCTTGTCACTGCGCTCTCAAGCCTGGTCATCCTGACCTCTGAGCCATCAGTTCCATGTATACTCACAGCTAATTTAAAATATGGTTGTTAAAAACTAACAGTTCTGTATATGTAGTGATGATGATTAGTATAGTATAAGTACTGACTGTTACCAAGAAGTGTGTTGCTGATGAATAAGTTTAGAAAAAATTTAGTTTTACAGTTTACAACTGGTCTGATTTCTCAGTTTTCTAAGCACTGTCATTCCAGCAATCTTTAATTCCCTAACTGATATATAATATACAGATATATTCATTTGCAACAAGTGTAATTTGCAACAGTGACAGTGTAGCTGTTATCTATCTTGGCTGTGCCAGTGTGCATACTCAGCATAATCATTAATTCTCTAGGTGATTGAGGAACTCTACAGATAGTTTCTGCTGGCTGAGACAACTAATTTGAGACAATGGATTGACATGATATGAGGTGGTTGACTGAACTCCTAGTTGCCTTCACAACAAAGTATTTGACAAACCATTGCAGAAGCTCTCCAAGTGGGAATTTCAGATAGTCCTGGAGATGTCCCCAGGCAGTTCCTGCTGTGTATAAGCCAGTTGACAGGCACTATTAGTATGGTATTGTCTCAGAGATGCCCCCAGGTACTTGCTACTGCAGAATTGACCAAACTGTACATAGATAAGATACTTGTAATTAGTCATTAGAACTGTTCTTGCAGATACAGAAATGGCTGCACACAACACTTAAGACATCTAGACTAGGTGTACACACATAAGACTCTGTGTGCCAGCTGTATTGTAAGAATTCAGCAGAGCAGCCATTCAGTGAGTCTCATCTGATTCAGCTGAAGATGCCTTTGCAAAGACACTTGCAACAGAGACTTACAGTGTCACTGTCTGGATACCAGCTGACCAACCTGTTTGAGAGATTTAATTTCCTACGTGAAAAACCAGTATTTTTTAACAAACAATCTGTCTTATTGTAGTCTAACAGTGTAGTCTAACAGGAGCTGGTGGAAGGTCAAGGCTTACAAAAAGCTGCTAAGGGGGATTCAGGCTGGAAAGCAGAACGTCTAAACAAGAATTACTGTCCCTGGGAGAGAAGCACATCCTGGAGAAATATGTAAACTAATTAAGATGTTTTGGGAACCATCTGAAACAACTAGTAGAAGTGTGATAAGAAGCACCCTCACAGGAACTATCCTCATTATAATACTAAAAGTCACACCCCTTGAGCTGGAGACCCAGGCCCAAGCAGAAACCCTTCCCCTTTGAGCATGCACAGAATATTAAAGTAGCACTGTAGCTTTAAATTGAAATAAGAGAAATGTAGACCAATAGAAAACTGCTTTGTGTAATTACTTATGCATATGCATGACTAGACTGTATAAATACTGTACCTGTATGACCGAATTTTGTGCTAGCTTTGCGGAGCTACCACCTAGCACCCATCTCTGCGCAGACATGAAATAAAAATACCTCTGCCCTGTGTGTATATTGGTGTCTTGCACACTGGGTAAACGACCTCACACTTGTGGGATAACATTATGAAAGTCTGTAACATCCATTCTCAGGTACATCACCTCCATTAGAATGTTCACTGACAGAGGGGGAAATGTGTGGGGCCAAAACCCCATGAGAAACTGGGACTTTGGCTCAGAAGCAAACTTCCTTACAAAGGTAAATATGTACTGAGCATACTTATGTATGCTCAGTAAGGTAAATATGGTAAAGGTAAAATAAAAATAAAGGTAAAAAGGTAAAAATAAGGTAAAAAATAAAGGTAAATATGTACTGAGTCATACTTATGTATGACTAGAATGATTAGATTGGTGTTGGAGGCCCAGAGCTTGACCTTTGATATACTGCTATGGAGTTGTTAGGAATGTAACTTTTATTAGTTAAAATGCAATTAAAGAAAGACATGCAATTATTTCCATTGAGACTCCTACTTCAACATCACAAGGATCAATTCGAGTGTGCATGCCAGAGTGGAACAGTGGCTCAAAAGATTATTAGAGGAACAGGGGTTTTAATTCCTAGATCACAGAACCAGAAATTTGCTGAAGCTGCTAGTTATAGAAATGGTTGTCCTCTAATGGGCATTTATGTAAACCAGTGTATGAAATGATTTTGCAAGCTCAAGATGCAGCTCAACAAGGCAGTTTTCTCAACAGTAAGGCCAGTTGTCTATTGTTGCCTTTTTTGTTTGCTAGCCCACTTGTCTGTGTGGATGCAGGTTGATGCAGATCAAGGCACTAATTAGAATTACAAAACCAATCTTTCTTTTCTTTTCTTTTTTTTTTTTCCAGGGGGTGTGGCATTGTGCTCTTGAAGGTTTACTTTTATTTCATTTCATTTACTAAACTAATTCATGTATAGCTGAAAAAACAGCTGAACTAGCACAATGTTGGGGCTATTGGAAGGTAGGTCCAAAGGGCAAGGTACAGAAATTTTGCCTTTAGCACTAAGACAAATGTGACTAAAGCCACAGCTTCCATCCTGTGTTTATGGCGGAGGCAGTGATTCATTGATGCCTGTATCAGCAATTTCAGTAAAGATTCCAATATTATTCTGAATATGCCAGTAGGTTTCTGTACATGGTCACTGAGACACTGACTTTCTAACTTTTGATATGTTATTCTACCATCTGAGGACTGACTTATTTCAGAATGAAGGATCGTGAGGTTTCTGATAAAATCAGCTCCTTGAAAGGAATTACCATATGAACACCACCAGGGGAAGGTGTGGAAATAGCACCTCGGGAGGGATAAGAAAGGGGAGTTTTAAACTGCCCAGAATTTGCATCCTGAGTGTTCTGCTGCTGTGTGTAATACTGAAATGCTGAAGTTCATTGTATTGATGCATTTCTGCTAATTATTTATATTCTTATTGCTCCACCTGTAATATTCTGCATAACCAAGAGCTCCATGGATGAATCTCAGCTTCGTTTTTTCAGATTATTATATTTATTTTCCAAAATTTAAACAGACATCCAAATTTCCATGCAAGCGAAAACATCTGTAAGCATACCCCCGTGCCTTCATGCTGTCCCCAGTTTTGTGGTGTTTGGGGAAAACTCAGAATGCTTGAGGACAAGTTGTCTTTTCTTCAGTTCCCTTGTATAACTTAAGGGACTTTCTATAGCCCTTCAGACTGTTTACAGCTCCTGAAAGCTCCCTCAGGCCCTTGATCACAGGCTAGATACCACAAGCATGTACTAAATGGTATTAAATGTCACTGTTTCCCAAGAGACCTTGAGCCTGCTGGAGGTTCTCTGTACAGGAGAGAACTCTGGTCTAAGTCACCATTTATGGCTGCTTCAGTGGGACCAAGCGAGTGGAACAGAAATAAGATCATGGCCTGTCGGATGTTCTTAGGGTAGTTTCTTTTTGAACTACATTTCTGATGTAGAAATGTTGATAGACATTTTTTCAAGTTAATAAAAGCATTAATACTTTTCTTGAATAGTTAATTTCATTTAAAGTGTTCCTTCACTGGCTGAGAACTGGAGCATAGTATAAATTCTGGGAGCCTAGAGATTTGTAAGCAAGCCATATATTTCTAAGGAGACACATACAACTAAACTGAAGACTAAATGTTCAGCTAGTAGGTAGAAAGGTAAAGGTTGTTGCTTTATTCAGAAGCAACCTGAAAATTATACTTCTGAATCCTGGTGAGGACAACTGCTAGGTTGCTGAGACTATGGACCACTAGGCAGGTTGTCTTGCATCTTATGCCTGAAAAATCATGGCCACAAATACTAGTATGCTTTCAGGAGCCAAATATGAAATTGTGTCTAATAACAGTACAGATACTCCTGAGGATAAGAAGTGAGTGAAAGATATTAGACAGGAGCGAGAGAGAGGGTTTGTAACCAGATGTAACCAAAATGATCAGGTTGTTCTTTTATAACTAAGCAACATAGAGATAGGAGCGTGACAGAAAATACTTTAATGTTGTGTTTATACATATATGGCTATGGATATGCTGCTATGCTCCCAGTACAGCCCCAGCCCATCCTGACAATGAGTCGAGGAGTAGTTAGAATAAATGGTTTGTGTTAAGGGTGCCAAATCATTGTTAGGGACCATGCACCATGAAGAAGGGAAGCAAGTTACATAAGCAAGGTGATATTGCGCATGTCCAGAAGAAGGGGTCAACTAAAGGACACACCTGTACAACCACCAAGGACCACCAGAGACCCCCACGGAAACCCCTCGGAGTTCAAGGATGCATGCATAATGACCATGCAAATATGATAATTAGTTATGGGAAATAGAATGAATATGCATGATCATTCCAGGAAATTTGATGCATATGTATGTAATTGGACAATATAAGTTTTGGTTGATGTAACCTGCAGTATGCACGCTAGGTGGAACGATTCCCCGTGCATCCGGCACTGTAATAAAGAATGCCTGCCTTTTAATACTACATTGGTGTTAAGGAGTTTGATTCCTGATTTCGGTGACAGCATGATATCTTCAAGGATACAGCGACTATTACAAAATCATGTAGAGATCAGTGATTATTATTGCACAAAAGGAGACTGAAAGAGTTCAGTTTGTTTAGTATACCAAAGCAGAGGCTGAGAGGAAAGCAACTACTCTATCAATACACTAGGAATAAACAGAAGACCAGGGAAGCAGTGTCTCAGCTAAAGGACAAAGCTGACACAAGAGCGAAAGGTATAAAGTTGCCATGATTAAATTTAGGTTAGAAATTAGTAGTATTCCTCTGAGCAGGAAGTCTGGAACACCCAGCTACTAGGGACAGCAGGGCAAGCAATCTGCCTAGTTTTAAGACAGGACTCAATATGTTATGAGCATTTGCTGAGATAATATAAATGGATGCATATTTTTTTACTTGCCATACTCAGCACTGAGAAGATAATATAAGCACTGAGAAGGTATTATAAGCACAGAAGAACTCAATGTCAGGTTGTTGCATCCAAAAAAGAATTCCAAATTAGAGGCTGGAGGAACTTTTACATGATTTTTCTATTTTATTTTGAACAATGTAAAACACAAGGCTACAATCAGCTGGTAAATTTTGCTATTCCTGCATAGAGAAAAGCACTCATTCACAATACTTGCAAGTGATTAGCTCTAGGTACTTCTTTAAGATTCCCCATGTGTAAGAAAAATTTTCTGCCACCTCTGAAAGAAACAACTCCTGGTGAAGTAGCATGGCATGGCCCAAAATGTAACAGCTGGATAGAAGCCTCCCAGGTTTATGGTGTCTAGTATTTTGGATTCAGGTGGGGGAAAAACAATTTATGTCATGCTGCCCATCAACACCAACATCAGGACTTTTCCACATAACGTCAGCTCAAACTTTACCATACAGCAGATGAAGACTCTGGAATTCCCTAGTGACTGAGAGGTGAGTGGGGCTGGCAGGAATACAATACCCACAGCACTGGCATAACATCAGTGAAGACACTGCCTTTGAAATAAGGCTGCTGGTTAAAACATGGCACTATACTTTGAAGAGGCTACCGTCCATTCCTCTCCATGTTGAAGGAATATATGAACAGTCTTGTTGACCTCCACAGCAGAACTTCAACTGTTGACTCTCCAGTCATATGCACAGATTTATGAAATCAAAGCGTAAAAGACATGAAAATCCTTATGCTTTTTGTACAGTAGGGCAGTCAGTGCATATTTTCAGGGCTTGTCCATGGGTCGCTACTAAGAAATTTCCCTTTGTGGTAGATATCACCTCTCCACCTGTACATGGATCTTGTAGAGCACCAGCTGGTGGGGACTTTTTGCTTCATTATTGTGCTGTGTTCCTACTGCCAGTAACAATGAGATCATTACAGTGACACATGATAAGCCACCCTCTGTGCCTGAAAACCAACTGAATATCAACATCATCAACATTGAATTAAAGACTGGCCAGAACATGAAAAACATGTCAGGGTGAGGTGGCCTCTTGTTCAGCCTCATTGATCCCTAGGTCCACAGACATGTTCAAACTTCTTCATGGTGCCCACATTATTGGTGCAGCCCACTCCCCTAAAACTCATCTCACCCCAGAATTCTTAGGACACGATCAGCAAATTTGTAAAGTGGGAGTGTAAGCCTGTATTTTTTTTTAATTTAATGTTCTTTCTAGTCACATTTAAACTTGCAGTATTAATTTCATTCTCTTATTTTAAAAGTGTATTGTACAGGAGGGTGTCCTGGTTTTGGCTGGGATAGAGTTCATTTTCTTCCTAGTAGCTGGTATAGTGCTGTGTTTTGGATTTTAGTATGAGAATAATATTGATAACACACTGATGTTTTAGTTGTTGCTAAGTAATGTTTACGCTAGTCAAGGACTTTTCAGCTTCCCATGCTCTGCCAGGTGCAGAAAAACTTGGAGGGGGCACAGTCAAGATAGTTGATCCAAACTGACCAATGGGCTATTCCATACCATATGACGTCATGCTCAGTATATAAACTGGGGGGAGTTGGCTGGGGAGTAGCAATCAGTGCTTGGGGACTGGCTTGGCATCGGTTGGTGGGTAGTGAGTGGTTTTATCCCTTGTTTTTTTTCCTGGGTTTTGTTCCTCTCTTGCTTTCTTGTTGTTTTCCTTCTCATTACAATTTATTGTTGTCGTTGTTGTTGTTGTTATCATTATTCTTCCAGTTATTAAACTGTTCTTATCTCAACCCACAAGTTTTCTTACTTCTGCTCTTGCGATTCTCTCCCCCATCCCACTGGGGGAGGAGGGTGAGCGAGCGGCTGTGTGGTACTTAATTGCCGACTGGGGCTAAACCACAACAGTCCTTTTTGGCACCCAACGTGGGGCTCGAAGGGTTTGAGATAATAACAGATTAACCAGAGCGTATTAAGGAATTTAGATCTGTTAATAGTTGCGGGCCATGATATTGATTCATCTGTTCTCGATATTGGTTTACCTGATCTGCACCATGCTCATTTTTTTGCTGTACATGTTAAAGATTGGTGTTGTTTTTTGCAGTTTGCTGTGCTCTGCAATGATCAGTGATGTTTTGCCTGTGAGGTTTGTTATTAAAACAGTGACCTTGGGTTTATTTTGGTATCTAATTGTCATACTGAAACCATTACTGTACATCGGGTACCACCTTATGGAAACAATTAGCAATTATACTTCTTCCTCTGAGAGGTTTTTTATGGAGGAAACACAAAATGGCACCTTTGCTGCTTTCTTCTACAATGTTTCCTCCTTCATTACAATAACTTTTCAGTATCTATCATCTTGAACATCCTTGGGTAGTTAAGATACATCTATTGGTATTGCTTGGGAATATTGTTTCGGTTTTGTCTAAGATTAGTAAACAATTTAAGAATATCATCCAGGGATCTGCCCCAAGGCCAGATAGTTATGAATGGCAGGGTGTGTGGAATAGCATGGGCAGATGCCTAGGACGGTGGGCACCTCCAGTGTTTTGGAACTTCACCCCTGAACAAGTGCAGAATCCTGAAAAATTAGTAGAATAGTTGGAAAAAGTATGTTGTCACCCTGACAATTCTAATGAGATACAAATCACCGCAATGTGCTGGGGCCTGGCCCATACCTACCGAACCCTCTTTAACACTATTCAGAACCCTCAAGGATCTGGTGACAAAATGACAGGCACTGTGGCTACACCAGTCCCCCCTGCAACAGGCACTGCGGCTATTCCGGACCCCCCTGCAACAGGCACCGCAGCCACTCCAGCCTCCATGTGACAGGCACTGCGGTTCAACCAGGGAACCAACCCATGTCAGTATCAGTTGCCCCTATACACAAGAAGGAATCCTGGAAGCAAAAGTCAGCTCGTTTAGAAAGGGAAGATGAAAGAGCAGGGCCATCACAATGAGATGGAAACTACCTGATCCCTATCCCTGAGTGAGCTGCAAGATATGCGAAAAGATTTCAGCCGTTGTCCAGGCAAGCATGTTGTCACCTGGCTGCTCCAATGCTGGGATAACGGGGCCAGTAGCCTGAAATTAGAGGGTAAGGAAGCCAAGCAGCTGGGATCCCTTTCTAGGGAAGGGGGCATTGACAAAGTGATTGGAAAAGAGGCACCAGCCCTCAGCCTCTGGAGGCAACTCCTGTCAGCTATGAAGGAAAGATATCCCTTTAAGGAAGATGTTATATATCGCCTCAGGAAATGGACCACCATGGAGAAAGGTATCCAGTACCTGAGGGAATTAGCCGTGCTGGCAGTGATTTATGGTGACCTGGATGACGAGCAGTTACCCGAAGATCCAGATGAAGTCCAGTGCACATGACTCATGTGGCAGAAGTTGGTACGGAATGCACCACCGTCGTGTGGCAACTCATTGGCAATAGTGAACTGGAAAGACAGAGAGGGTCCAACAGTGGATGAAGCGGCTAGCCAGCTCCGGGAATACAAAGAAAGTATCTCTTCCTCCCTTGTCTCAGCAGTGGAGAAACTGTCCCAGAAGGTCCAGTGACTTGAAGAAGATAGGTCCTACTTTCCACCTGTACAGACAAGTATCTCAGCTATTAGGAGTCAGCATTCCTCTGCTCCAGAAAGAGGATATAGAGAGGTAGACACCATGGGGCACCTTACGGTTTTACCTGCATGACCATGGAGAGGACATGAGGGAGTGGGATGAAAAATCTACCTTGACCCTAGAGGTGCGGGTACGTGAGTTGCAAGGAAAAACAATCACCAAAGGGGGTTCTTCCAGGAAAATTGCTGCTCCGGTTTCCAGTGGACAGTTCCCCAGACAGAGTAAGAGGGCTGATCTTACTCCTGATTTTAATGAAGGAGCTCCTGACTTGTATGTACAAGAAATGGGTAATGAATATTATGACCAGGACTAGAGGGGCCCTCCCTCCAGCCAGGTGGAGGAAAGGGACAACCAGGTTTACTGGACTGTGTAGATTCGATGGCCTGGCACATCAGACCCACAGGAGTATAAGGCTCTAGTAGACACTGGTGCACAGCGTACCCTAATGCCATCAAGCTATGTAGGGGCAGAATCCATCTGTATTTCTGGATTGACAGGGGGATCCCAACAGCTAACTGTATTGGAGGCTGAAGTGAGCCTAACTGGGAATGAGTGGCCAAAGCACCCCATTGTGACTGGCCCAGAGGCTCCGTGCATCCTTGGCATA
Organism: Mycteria americana; assembly: GCF_035582795.1. NCBI lineage: Eukaryota > Metazoa > Chordata > Aves > Ciconiiformes > Ciconiidae > Mycteria > Mycteria americana. The sequence goes on from NC_134365.1 coordinate 86,147,063, forward strand.
GACTACCTCAGGAGAGGGTATTTCAAGGACCCAAAAGGGTACCAGTGGGCTTTTGGTATAGCTGCTTTGGAGATGGAGGAAATTAAACAGCTGTCTACCTTGCCTGGTCTCTCAGAGGACCCTTCTGTTGTGGGGTTGCTGAGGGTTGAAGAACAACAGGTGCCAATTGCTACCACAACGGCACACCAGAGTCAATACCGTACCAAACGAGACTCCCTGATTCCCATCCATAAACTGATTCATCAACTGGAGAGCCAAGGAGTGATCAGTAAGACTCATCCAGCTTTTAACAGTCCTATATGGCCAGTGCAAAAGTCTAATGGAGAGTGGAGACTAACAGTAGGCTATCGTCACCTGAATGAAGTTGTGCCACCGCTGAGTGCTGCTGTGCCGGACATGCTGGAACTTCAATACGAACTGGAGTCAGAGGCAGCCAAATGGTATGCCACAATTGATATCGCTAATGCATTTTTCTCAATCCCTTTGGCAGCAGAGTGCAGGCCACAGTTTGCTTTCACTTGGAGGGGCATTCAGTACACTTGGAATTGATTTCCCCAGGGGTGGAAACACAGCCCTACCATTAGCCATGATGGCACTGCCATGATGGCACTGATCCAGATGGCACTGGAACAGGGTGAAGCTCCAGAACCTCTGCAATACATTGATGACATTATCATGTAGGGCAATACAGCAGAAGTTTTTGAGAAAGGGAAGAAAATAGTCCAAATCCTCCTGAAAGCCAGTTTTGCCATAAAACAAAGTAAGGTCAAGGGACCTGCAAGGGACCATGTTAGGAATAAAATGGGAAGATGGACGTTGTCAGATCCCAATGCATGTGATTAACAAAATAACAGCCATGTCTCCACCAACTAGCAAAAAGGAAATACAAGCTTTCTTAGGCATTGTGGGTTTTTGGAGAATGCGTATTCCAAATTACAGTCTGATCGTAAGCCCTCTCTATCAAGTGACCCGGAAGAAGAACGATTTCAAATGGGGCCCTGAGCAACGACAAGCCTTTGAACAAATTAAAAGGGAGATAGTTCATGCAGTAGCCCTTGGGCCATTCCAGGCAGGGCAAGATGCAAAAAACATGCTCTACACCACAGCAGGGGAGAATGTCCCTACCTGGAGCCTCTGGCAGAAAGCACCAGGGGAAACTTGAGGTCAACCCCTAGGGTTTTGGAGTCGGGGATACAGAGGATCTGAGGCCTGCTATACTCCAACTGAAAAAGAGATATTGGCAGCATATGAAGGGGTTTGAGCTGCTTTGGAAGTGGTTGGTACTGAAGCACAGCTCCTCCTGGCACCCTGGCTGCTGGTGCTGGGCTGGATGTTCAAAGGGAGGGTCCCCTCTACATGTCATGCAACTGATGCTACATGGAGTTGGTGGGTTGTGGTCAGTGGGTTGCACTGACCACACAATGGGCTCGGATAGGAAACCCCAATTGCCCAGGGATCTTGGAAGCAATTATGGACTGGCCAGAAGGCAAAGATTTTGGAATATCACCAGAGGAGGAGGTGACGCGTGCTGAGGAGGCCCCACTGTACAATAAACTACCCGAAAATGAGAAGCAATATGCACTGTTCACTGATGGGTCCTGTGGTACTGTAGGAAAACATCAGAGATGGAAAGCTGCTGTATAGAGTCCTATACAACAAGTTGTAGAAACTGCTGAAGGAGATGGTGAATCAAGCCAATTTGCAGAAGTAAAGGCCATCCAGTTGGCTTTAGACATTGCTGAATGAGAAAAGTGGCCAGTGCTCTATCTCTATACTGACTCATGGATGGTGGCAAATGCCCTGTGGGGATGGTTACAGCAATGGAAGCAGAACAATTGGCAGCACAGAGGCAAACCCATCTGGGCTGCAGCATTGTGGCAAAATATTGCTGCCCGGGTAGAGAACCTGGCTGTAAAAGTACATCACGTAGATGCTCACATACCCAAGAGTCAGGCCACTGAAGAACGTCAAAACAACCAGCAGGTGGATCAGGCTGCTCAGATTGAAGTGGCTCAGGTGGATCTGGACTGGCAACATAAGGGTGAATTATTTATAGCTCAGTGGGCCCATGACACTTCAGGCCATCAACGAAGAGATGCAACATATAGATGGGCTCATGATCGAGGGGTGGACTTGACCATGGACACTACTGCACAGGTTATCCATGAATGTGAAACATGCACTGCAATTAAACAAGCCAAGTGGTTAAAGCCTCTGTGGTATGGAGGGTGATGGCTGAAATATAAATATGGGGAGGCCTGGCAGATCAATTATATCACACTCCCACAAACCCGCCAAGGCAAGCGCTATGTGCTTACAATGGTGGAAGCAACCACCGGATGGCTGGAAACATATCCTGTACCCCATGCCACTGCCGGAACACTATCCTGGGCCTTGAAAAGCAAGTCTTATGGTGACATGGAACCTCAGAAAGAACTGAGTCAGAAAATGGAACTCATTTTTGAAACAACCTCATAGACACTTGGGCCAAAGAGCATGGCATTGAGTGGGTATATCACATCCCCTATCATGCACCAGCCTCTGGGAAAATCGAATGATACAATGGACTGTTAAAGACTACGCTGAGAGCAATGGGTGTTGGGACATTCAAACATTGGGATACACATTTAGCAAAGGCCACCTGGTTAGTCAACACGAGGGGATCTGTCAAGCAAGCTGGCCCTGCCCAATCAAAACTTTTACGCACTGTCGAAGGAGATAAAGTCCCTGTAGTGCACATAAAAAACATGCTGGGGAAGACAGTCTGGGTTACTCCTGCCTCGGGCAAAGGCAAGCCCATTCGTGGGATTGCTTTTGCTCAAGGACCTGGGTGCACTTGGTGGGTAATGCAAAAGGATGGGGAAGTCTGCTGTGTACCTCAAGGGGATTTGATGTTGGGTGAGAATAGCCAATGAACTAAATGGTATGATGTTAATTGCTATATAATACTGTATGTCATCACTTCTATGGTTACTATACACCGTATCAACGGTATTTAAGTAAGAATCACCCAGATTAATGAAGAATGAACTTTGATGAAACCAAGCAAAGTGCAGCAGTGATGGAACCAGAACTGACTTCAGCATGCAACAATCCAACACCACACACCATCTCTCCTGCCCTGAAAGACTGTTATGACAGATGGAGCCCAAAGTCATGGACTAAATGAACTCAATGGACATTTTAGAGGGATGGCCCATAGACCAAGGGAATGATATCTGTGTGTATATATCAAAAGACGGGAAAAGTGGTGGTGATTAATTGGAATGTATTAGAAAGGGTAGAACCTGGGCATGACATAGATAGTATAGAATAAGGGGTGGATACTGTCCTGGTTTTGGCTGGGATAGAGTTAATTTTCTTCCTAGTAGCTGCTATAGTGCTGTGTTTTGGATTTTAGTATAAGAATAATATTGATAACACGCTGATGTTTTAGTTGTTGCTAAGTAATGTTTACACTACTCAAGGGCTTTTCAGCTTCCCATTCTCTGCCACAAGAAACTGGGCACAAGAGCACAAGAAACTGGGAGGGGGCACAGTCAAGATAGTTGATCCACACTGACCAAAGGGCTGGAAGGGGACAAATAAACCCTAGAAGCCCTGGCTGGTGGGGTTTTTGCTGTCCCTAGAGAACCCCAGATAGCATGGCAGGGGAAGGGTCAAAGCCATCCCTGGGGAAGCCCTGGAGAGCCTAGTGATGAAAGATCCAGGTGAGGAAGGGACTAAGCCACTCCTGAGGAGCCCTCAAGGCTGGGCAAGCTTGTTGTGGAAGGACCCAAGCCACCCCTGGGGAGTGGTGGAGGGCTTTATGGGAGTCTGTAGTGACTTAATGTTGAGGAGTTAGTGATCCACATAACAGTTAACCTGAGTAGGCATAAGCCTGTGCTGTGCTAGGCTGCATATATAGCTAGGCTGCATGTATAGCTTGGCCATCAGGCCTGTGTTACGCTGCGCAGATCCCTTGGCCACAGGATAGCTTAGAGAGTTTATTGTAATAGAGGAGCCTGTAGGAAGCTCCCACTCTGTGTTGGCAATGACACCACCTGCAAGTCTTTGTCTTTACCTAAAAGTGCACATAAGAAAGGTCACTCAGAAATATATACTTCTGGCACTAGTACAGGCAGGAGTGTCTAGGGAGCAGATAGATGGCAAACCAACTCCTTGCTTGTGGGGCTTGTATAAATAAGTAGAAGCAAAGAAGGGGTGAAGGAAACTGTAGAGCACTGGAGCAACACTCCCACCTGCACCACCCTCTGTAGACGGTGAAGATATGTCTTCATTGTTCCCATATACTCTGACCTTTCTCCCTGGAAACAAGAGTAGGGAATGGGTGGTGCATCTCCAGTATGGCTAATAAACACAGCTAGCTGGGCAGGAGTGTCGCCCGTATGTTCCATTGCACTTGTGATATTATAATGTAATATTATAATGTAATATTATATTATAATTAATATACATAATATTATTGGACTTATCACACCTTAAAGCAGGTCCCATCGAACACCAGCTACATTGGAGCTGCCATCATAAGCAACAACTTATAGCTCTTCTAGGTACCGTGAAGATATTACCTTAATTCATGGAAATTCATCCTATTACCCGAAAAATAAACTGATGCATATTAACATATTCAGGGAGGTGAAAGAACCAGCCAGAGAAGTTTTTATAACCTTGCAACTAGAAGGATATTCACTATTTATAGCTAGAGTGTGTTAGGAGCAAAATATATCATGCCAGTTCTGACAACATGAAAGAGCTGAGGCTGCTGAAGTTCCATGCCCCCAAGTCCAACCAGCAGCAAGGCTGAAAGTGTATTCCCAGTAGGCCCAAGCATACAGAGCACATGTATACAACACATATATACCCATATAGATGGTCAGCCACACAGATCACAGAGAGACACATGGAGCACTCACATGAACAGACAGCACCAACATATGAGCCCCGAGGCTGCACCCCCCCTTCACTTGCTGGTACTGACCATCTCATACACACACACACACACTTACACACCCAGCGCTGGCTGGGACCCCCCTGCTCCCAACAGACAAGCGCCATGTAGCTCCCAGACCACTTCACCTACACGCCAGCTAGTCCAGCTTGATCTTCACTAGTGCTTACACACTTGCTCACACACTTGCATTCACTCTAGTTGCTATTTCCACAGACACATGGGCTGCTATGACCCACGGTCCCACTCCAGTTGCTAGCACTTAGGCCCACTCACTCCAGTCTCTCCAGTTGCTGGTATCACGGACAAACAGGCCCCTCCAATCTGTGATCTGACTCCAGTTGCTGCTCTCAGACCCCCATAGACACTGCCCCCCCCCCCCCCCCCCCATCCCAAGCTGAGTCCCTTACCCAGGAAAAGAGTTACAAAGGAATTTAATAAGAAGGTAGGAGAAACTGCACTGATCAGGCACAGGGCATGGCAAAACAAGTGTACCAAACAGCAAACTATTTGTATACAACCAGCCCTTTTTATCGCCCTACCCATCTATTTTCACATGCTTGTTCCTCCACGAATCATGTAAATTAATCCCTTCTAAACATCCCATAATATGTTTTGTGCAATTCCAAAGTTCTCTTCCTCTGCATCCTCTATTGTATACCACGCCCTCAGGCAATAAACCCTCCCTCAAGTTTGAAAAGGTGATTGGAGAGTTGCTTCTGATGACACATCTTGATGGGTTTCACAGCTGAACAGTGGCGCTAATGGCCCTCTTGGGGCTGCCACAAGACAGGGTTTCCATTTCACAGGAGTCACTGTTCTTCTCTGGGCTTGTAGAGATGTGCCTTTGATGGGTTGCTGGCTCTCCCTGCCAGAGAGGCCAGAGGTTGTAGTGAGCACCCAGTATACTTGAATAAGACTTTGGTGGTCCTATCATCTCTAATGTCACGGCTACTCTACACTTATTCTCACAACCAATACTTGTTTTACTTATCACTATTCTTGTACTACTAATTGTAGTAATCACTTACTGAATCTGCAACTTTACAGTATCTTGAAGGGACAATCAAGGGACAATCAAGGGATGGAATCCCATCTGAATCCCAATCCTTTCAGCCCCAGCTGAAAGGGCACTGAACTTCAGACCTGGGCCCTAGAGGCAGGACAGCCTCAAGGGGAGTGGAACATGATGCTGGCCTGCCAGGCCTAGGAGGTGTGTGGGACTGCTGAACTGCACCAGCCTGCTGGGCTCCGGAGGAGGGATGACCTCAAGGGAGGTGGGGTACCACACTGGGCTCAAGAGGCGGGGTGGTCTCAAGGGGAGTGGAGCACCACACCAGGCCCTGAAGACAAGGCAGTCTCAAAGGGAACTGGCCCACCTACCAGACCAAGGAGACTGGGCAGCTTCAAGGGGCCCAGGCCTCCCTGTTGGGCCCCAGAGGTGGGATGGCCTTGAGGGGAGCAGAGCACCACACCAGGCCCTGGCTGCAAGGCAACCTCAAGGGAAGTGGGGCATTCTCCTGAGCCAAGTTGACCAGGCAGCCTTGAGAGGAACAGACCTTCATGTCAGGCCCCAGAAGTAGAGCAGCCTTGAGGGAAGCAAGCCTCCTTGCTAGACCCTGGAGGTAGGGCAGCCTGGAGTGCCCTGGAGAACAACAGGCCTCTCTGACGGACCTCGAGGCAGGGCAGCCTCAATGGGAGCGGGACACCACTCCAGCCTACCAGACCCCAGAGGCAGGGCTGCTAAGAGGGGAGTGGGCCCCCCGCCAGGCTGGGTACACCAGGTGGCCTCGAGGGGAGTACAGAGCAACCTCAAGGGAAGCAGGGCATCATGCTGTCCCACTGGGCCTCAAGGCGGGGCAACCTTTAGGGGAGTGGGACACAACACTATGCCTTGGAGGTCCCCCTTGCCAGGTCAAGGACACTGGGTGGCCTCAAAGGGCCAGGCCCTGGAGGTGGGAAAGCATCGAGGGTAGTGGCACCTAGTCCAGGAGCTGGGGTGCCCTTGACACAAGTGTCCTCTCCAGCAGATCCCAAGGTGGGGCAACCTCGATGGGAGTGGGGGCACCATGCCAGTCTGCAAGGCCCCAGAGGCAGGGTGTATGAGAGGGGAGCTGGTATCCCCACTAGGACATAGAGGCAAGGTTGCCTTGAGAGGATTGAGGAACCATGCCAGCCTGCCATGCCCCAGAGGTGGGGCAGCCTTGAGGCCTGGAGGCAGGGTGCATGGGTCTACAGGGGAGCATGTAGAGCCAGGGGAGCATGGCTCTACACCAGCCTGCCAGGCTGAAGAGATGGGATGGCCTTGAGAGGAGCAGGCTTCCCCCTTCACCCTGGAGGTGGGGCAGCCTCAAGGGGACCAGGACTCCTTGCCAGATTCCAGAAGCAGGGCAGCCTAGAGGGAAGCAGGGCACAATGCTGAGCCCTGGAGGTGGGGTAGCCTGAGAGGACCAAGCCTCTCTGCTAGGCCTAGGAGGCAGTGTGGCCTCAAGGGGAGCAGGGCACCGTGCTGGCTCACTGTGCCCAGGAAGTATAGTGACCTCAGTGAGAGAGGGGCAACATGCTGGTCTGCCTGGTCCCAGAGGCACAGCAGCCTTGAGGGGAGCAGGGTACAACTATAGCCTTCTGGATCCTGCAGGCAGGATGGCCTTAATGGGAGCAGAGCGCTATGCTCAGGCTGCGCAGCAGCCTTGAGGAGAGAGGGGCACCACAACAGGCCACTGGGTCCCAGGAGGGCAGCAGAGCACCATGCCAAGCTTCCATAGCCAGGAGGTGCTGTGACCTTGAGGGAGCAAGGCACCACACTGGCCTTCCTGGTCCCAGAGGTGGGGCAGTCTCAAGGGCAGGAGCGAACTACATCTGCCGTCCAGGGCCTAGCAGCACCACACTGGGCCCCACAGGGGCAGTGGTCTCAAAGGGAGTGAGCCTGCTCCTAGAGATGGCGTGGCCACTAGGGAAGTGGGCCTCCCTGCTGGGCCAGGGAGATGGGGCAGCTTTGAGGGGAGCAGGGCACTATGTCAGCCTAGTGGACCCTGGATGCGGGGTATCTTTGAGGGGATAGGGCCTCCCCACTGGGTCCTGAAGGAAGGGTAGTCTCGAGGGGAGCAGGCCTCCCAGCCAGACCCTGGAAGCAGAGTGACCATGAGGGGAGAGTCCTCCCTGCCAGGTTAAGGAGATCAAGTGGTCTTGAAGGGAGCAGGCCTCTACTTTAGCCTGCCAGCCCCAGAGGACAGGCAGGCTCAAAGGGAGATGGCCTGTTCTTCCATCCCTGTCCACTAAATGCTGGTGAGGATACACTTGGAATGCTGTATCCAGTTTTTCTCCTCTCCTTCCAGTCCAAGAAAGATGTGGAGAAGCTAGATTGGTCTAGTGGCGGGTTAACACAATGGCTAGGGGTGTTAGAGCCCATCTTATAGTTGGGCTCTATTGTTTATAATTACATGAAGGGTAGTTTAGAAGGATGGCAGAGCAAAACTCTTCTAAGTCAGGGTAGATGGTACAATAAGGACCAAAGGGCTACAAATTGCTTGGGAATTTCCCAAAACTTGGGAAATGCTGGTTTGAACTTAGGGGAAACAAAAATAGTCATCGAGTAGGACAGCACTGGAAGATGTCACTCAAAGAGGCTGGGTAATCTCCATCCCTGACCACTTTCAAGAATCAGGTATGCAAAACCAGTCACCTCACAGAATCACAGAATCACAGAATCATATAGGTTGGAAAAGACCTTTAAGATCATTGAGTCTAACTGTAAACCTAACACTACCAAGATCACCACTATACCATGTCCCTAAGCACCTCATCCAAACGTCTTTTAAATACTTCCAGTATACCTGGAAGTGTACCTGGAAGTATACCTTCCAGTATACCTGGTGCTCTGCTGCCCTCAAATACCCGATACAGTGTTGGCAACAGTCCCACTCCAATAATCACACTGGGGTGGAGACCTCCAAGGTTCATTCCATTCACTGCTTTTGTGGTTCTATGATTCTTGCATCATTAGCTGCTGTCTAAGTGTGTCTTTATTTCACTGAATCTTCTTGTTATATAACAAATATTATTAGTGGCTTCAAGCTTAAAATTTTCTTACTTGCATCACAAATTCATGACAGAAGAACACTAGTCCACTGACCTTAGTGTGGCACGAAAAGTCATATTTGGTAGACTAGTATAGACAAATGGTGTTTATGAAACAGAAATAAACAGAGAAAGAAATGGAAATAGTTCATTTTAAAGTGTGTATGTGAATGAATTTCTAAATACCTTTGAGTATTAGGAATATCTGGGATCAAAAAAAAACATTAAGTACACACTTAAACATTAAGCTTTGTTCCCATTTAATTTATGTGCCTAAGCATTCTTCCTGGCCAGGTTCTTCTAAACTGAGACTTAAAAAATAGGATATGGGCTTAATCTTCTAACCTGTCATGATGTAAGAATGATGTAACAGGTTTGTTAGTGAGACACTAGTGAGCATCAGCTCCACTGACCACAAGGCCAATTAAATAAATCACCTTTGTCTTATTGTCCACGTACAGTGAACTGGGGAATGTAAGTAAAAAGAAAAGTATGGACAGTGGAATGAAACGTATGTTTCAAACTGTTCTCGTCATCTAACAAATTGCTATAGAATACCACAGAGAGTATCTGTTAAAATATGGCTAATAGAGAGACTCCAATACGAGTCTTAACTATATTTTGGTTTCTTGGCACAAAATATTTTAAAATTTGGCTTTTTGTCATAGAAGCTTTCAGTTTCAAAGGTTTCCAAGTGAAAAGAGTAATCAGTTCCTATGACAGAATAAAAAAATCTGTCAATATCACTAATTTAGATTTAGAAGTTTTCTTTTCCAGGTTGCAGTTGATATTCCGTATTGACATCTTAAAACTCAGGATTTGCATTTTTCACAACTAGGCACACTCTGTTGCCAATGTATGTTAAGTAATGTCACTGTATATTTACCCCAGGGAATAATACCAGACCACTATAGTTGAATTCAATTACAGAAATGATGACAAGTCACTTTGCACCTTAAAAAGAGAACATCACATTCCCAAAAGCAATGAAAAATTAACTCTGCTCATCATGCTACATGTACTGCAAAGTAGACCTGTGCCATGCCAAATTGTATTATTTGTGTTAATTGTATTACTATGATCTTTTTCTTGATTAAATCTAAGCCAGTAGGATATGGTTTTAATTGCTAAATGTTGATGCAGCTCAATTTTCACTCCCTGCAGCCCTGCCCCTTCTCTTTAAGACTTGCTAGGTACTTTCTGCTTGGTGTCGGCATCTGCTCCCTTCCTTTCTCCAGGTTCCCCTTGTTCCACGCAAAACCTCTATCACCTGCTACAGTTTCTGGCAGATGAGTGTGGGTAAGCTGACCTTGAACAGAAATTAAAGATATACTACTTCAATAAAAAATAAATGTTGATTTTAACAGTCAATTGTAAATTAAAAAAAAAGACAAATGCAGCAATCCTAATTAAACATGAAGGGCCTGATTCTCAGATCCCTTGAGCTAAAGGTACAAAGCACAGGCCAGACAGCACCAGAATGTTTCACATACACCACTCCTGAGGAATCGCTATCATTGGAGCTAATAAGAGGTAGGGCTACAAAAGCCTTCCACTAGAGGATGGTGAGAATGCTTACTCTGTTTCAGGATTACACATCTTAATGAATTCTTTTAGGCAGTGAATATTGGTTACATAAGGACTCTTGCTTCACAGGGGAGATGAAAGAATCTCTAACTATCTTAAAATGATAAATGAATCTTTTCTTCCTGACTTTTTCTCTTTTTGACCTATACAACTTATAAATCCCAAGAAATCTGTCTAATCTGTTTATAAAGTGTCATACTAAAATCTATGCTAGAGAATGCAGACTGATTGATGTTGCCATTAGAGATAGTAGATCTCTGTGTTTGCTGATATGAAAGGGTTCAGCCCTGGGTGGTTTTTTTCCTAAGGACTTTAAATGGGAATATGTGTTTGAGTGAAAAAAAATAATCATAAATTTAAGACTTGTTTACTTTTTGAAAAACTGTAGATAATTCTGTCCCTCCTCCCTTTTAATGGTTCCTTAGCCAAGCAAAGCATATTGATAGCTTTCTCCATGGATTCTTTCTCCATAAATTAATCCCTCCAAACAGACCCATCAGAATTTTTTTCTTTCTCTCCCTTTAGACTCTTCCTTTCTGGGAATATTTGTCTTTAAGGACATGTCTAGAACTGTCCACAGGACAATTCTGTCAGAGAGAGAGGGAGAGAGAGACTACTGCTGTGTGTTATCAAAGTTCAATATCACAGGCCTTTTTTTCTGGCATATTCCTTTAAAAATTTGTCTAATTTTTAATTCTTCACTTTAATATTCCTGAATTTAATACTGTTGAACTTCTTTCTGAATATTTCCCAATCGCATATCTGCCTCTAAAGTTACGTTTTCTGAAACCTATTCCTTAACATACTCCTAACACCTTTAGCTCCCTTTAATATCTTCTGGTTTTATAAATACTTTGCAACACCTCATAAAATAGACTTACTTTTGAATTTGACCAAATCCATTAACCCCTTTCCTACAAACATAATCAAGGACAATGAAGAATATAACCACAGTAATGAAAACTAAGCAACTCTGAGACTTCTTAGTGATCCTTAACTTTATCATGTTTCATTTCAGAGCCTCTTATGTTTCATTCCCACACCAATACAGTACTTCCTTTCTATATCTTAATCTCCCTTTGAACGCAGATTTGCTTCTTAAATAAGAACAGTGCAGAAAAATCTGCCCCAAAAGGAAAATACAGACATGGCAGAGAAGAATTCTAGACTCTAAGGGTTCTACACTCTACTGGTAATGATAAAGTTTTGGCAACTGATGCTAGTCCAATGAGCTGGGAAGTTATAAAAGGCACTTTGTTACCTGGAGAACTACTGTTGTTAGGAACTGTTTGTGACTCCAAATGTGCAGGCATTAACTGATGTGAATCAGAGAAATCTTTTTTCTTTGAGAAAACAAAGTCATCGATTGAAAAATCACTTTCCTTGGAAAAAAATGTTGGGATGGGCTCTCTTTTTGACGAAAGGAACTTTTGCTACTGACTATGTTCATGCATGTCTGAAAATGTAACTCTCTTAATTGTAAAAACCTAAACTGTAAAACTGTGAGTTAAATATTAGGATTCTGTCAGGAAAAAAAAAAGAGGTTGAGATTATGTAATCCAAATAATGTTTGGCTTTTGATGCCATTGGAAGACTTTTTTTTCTCTTCAGGTGTAACTAGGCAAATTAAGCTTTGATCATAATTTTTCCAGATTTACTCTGAGAATTTGCCCCTAAAAATAAACTCTGAAATTAAATAATTCTTCACGAGTGTTATGTTCTGCTTACGAACATTTTAAAATGAGATAGAGCTTCTCACAACCTCATAAAAAGCCATCAAAGCCAGTGATGATCAGATTCTGTGTAGAATACATCAACTGACAATGTACTATTCATGTGTCTCACTGTCTTCTGTTCAGGTTTCTCCTGTTCCCATCAATCCATCAGTTGCCTTTGGCAACTAGTTCTGTATCCTCTAGATACAGAAAGAACAGTCACTTCATTTGAGTTGGTTCATCTAGAGCTGCTTAATGTTTGATTGGCCAAAATGGAAAAAATGACAGATGTTGTTCAAAAAAAACAACCTCAAAACAAACATAGTTTTTATTTTCCATTAGATCAGGCATGGTGATCCAAATCAATGTATTTCTATCCTGTAACTATAGCTAATAGTTATCTTTCTTACTAAAGGATTCCTTTTCAGTGCACGTAATTTGATAAACTACTTGATTCTTATATAGCCAACATCTTTACAGCAGCTTCACTCAAGCATAAAATCGATTAAAATCCTTTCTTTGAGTTTTGAGTTGAATTCCATTTTTTTTTTCAAAATGCTGCTTAGTGTATATGATGAATAAGAAAGTTTTTCATCTACATCTACCAAATAGGAAATTCACCATTTCTAAAGACTAAAAATGGCAAAAGTAAGAATCTGATCTGAGTGCTTTAACAATCATGTTTCAATGCATGATTGCTTTAGCAAATTTACAGAGACAATGTGTCTTCTTGGCTAGTGAAAGAAAGGACTGTCTTATACAAACCTAGGAAAAAATCATCCTTATAAAAGAAAGTAGTGAAACAGTACAAAATGAACAATAAGATCATGTGAATCAAGGTTTTCTTCTTCCAGATACTGTAGACACACTCAAAATGAGTTGTTTCATTTATCTGGATTTAATTTATTCTACTCTGCAAAACGAGATGAAACAGTCTTCACTTACAGGTCTCACTAAGGTATTTCCAAAGGTGATTTTGTAAGCCTATTTATGCTGATGTTGCAATTCTAACATGAAGTAGATTTGACCATTGGTAGCTGTGGATCTGCAGCAATGCTAGATAGAAAAAAACATGTTACAGTCAGCTGAACCTGTTTAAAATTAAGAATTGCTTTAAGCTTTCTTTGGGAAGCTGGAAAAAGGCCAATAAACTTCCATGTGCAGGCCCCTGATAAATCTGTGGGGACACAAATTCTGAGCTGGAATCCAGGGTTTGCACAGGAGCACAGATGACATTGAAATTTAAGACATGATTCGTATCTAAGTTTCAAACTGTAATCGCTCACAGGGTAAAAGCAGACAAAAATCCATTTACGTGTTTGCAGAAATTGCATATTGCTTTATTTACAAGAACACAGTTGATTTTCTCAGTGGCAAACTTAGCACTCCCAGCTCCCTACTTAAGTCATGTGCTTAACTGCAGCATGACTCCGTGTGGTGGCAGGAATAAAACTTGAGTAGTTAGCAGAAAGGCCTTAGATGAAACAGGCTCAGAGAGTAAACAGAAGTATCTTGAGCAAGCTCTGACAGAATTGAAACAAGACACTTTTGCAGAAGAGAGGTAGGAAAGTCTGCACACCTGCTTCCTTTTTTACTATTGAATGATTTCAGCCTCCAGAGCTGTCAGGCCAGTACATGACACAAGTCCTAAAATCCACTTAAAACAGCCAGCTGATTTTCATATAAATGTGCTTTTGCTTGACTTGCCAAGAGTTCTGAGGGTGTCTCATAATTAAGAGGCACAATTACTTTGCTATACAAAGCATCCTATGCTTTTTTGACACCTGCTTTGTAAAGTGTCTCTCACTAGGGGAAAATCCAGCAAAAGCATTTTGTTCATTGTGGCTTCCACTTTAACAGTTATTCAGAATTGCCTTGCAATATGCTAAAATGTAATTTTTTTCATTAAAGGCAAATAGTCTTCAAGTATTCTCTATTCTCTGCACTTATAATAAATGTGTTGGGATAATCATTGGCTTTTTATGGCAGTCCTTTTTGTACACTGCATTACACATATTAGCTATAGATTTTATCTTGGCATTCAGCATTCCTACACAGTTTCTTTGTCAGTTCTTTTTCTTTTATAATGCATCAAGTGTCAGGATTACTGTCATATGCATGTTTGATATGAGCACAAGGACAGGAAAGAAAATGAGGCTAAGGACCCCATTTTTCTTTTGATAGTTCCTCCAGTTTTGTTAGGAATGTGAAAGTATCATCAAGAAGTGAGCAACTGAAGAACACTCTCTACTGTGAGAAGCCTCTGATGTTATCTTCATTAGCTGAGTCTCTTCCATGTATTTGGGGCTTTGTTTTTTTGTTATTACTTATTTTTACAGAGTCAATTTTGATGCATTTAGGAATTCTGAAGCCATTATCTTTTAAAATTTCTTTTTGAGATGCACCAAAATTTCTCCCCCAAGGGTAATAACATTTTGGATTAAGAGTCAAGAATCTTCTGCTTTAAGGACACTCTTCAATATCTAGGGACAAGAAGTGCTGAAAAGATGTTAACGTATTGATATCCAGAAGTAAAACCATCTAATCAAAGTGCTGTGCCAATGATCCCCGTTAGAAAATATATACAATCGAAGTCTTTCATTAAGCACTTCTATTTGGAAGTTCTTAGGCATTTGGTCTTATACACTTATTAATTAACACAAACTTATGTAATCATGCATAACTAATGATCTTAAAAAGTTACAGAATGAGATATCTAACTTGCCTTCTTGTAATGTACCAGAATTTTCATGCTTATCTAAAGGGATAGACAGAATACCACTGGTCATTTAGGTCTCAGTGCATTTGAATGAATCTGTTTGGTGAGCTGTCTTGAAAGTTTCTAGAAAGGGAGCTTATGCAATCCTTGCTAGAGTCAATGCATCAAAACCCGAAGTCTTCCATCTTCATGTAATTCCATAAAGCTCTAGCAAGTCAGTATTTTTTTAAAAAAGAACTTTCTCCAAACATGTCTGTCTTTTTTTTTTTTTCTTCAGCAACTTCTTCCTTTTTATTCTTCAAATTTTTACTCAGATATTGACATGGTTATTCACATTTGACTTACCATAAATCATGCTTCTGGTAAGCAAAAAATAATGTCATAATTTATATTATTTTATATTACTTACTGGCTTTTTCTTTTTTTTTTTTTTAATAGGAATCATCATTTATTTATTAAAAGTATAAAAGCAAGACTAATTAAACGAAGTAACAACATGTTTTTGTGACACTGGATTCTGTCTTTTCAGAGTACCTTGAGCTGAATAATTAGTTTGGGATGTGGCCAATGGGAACTGATGAGTGCTCTGTTTTTCCTAAAGTAAAACCACAGGATTGGCAATAATTGATTTCAAAGAAGATTTTTACCAAAGGTCTGGAGGCAAAAATTTCTTGTTATTGACAGAATTCAGACTGGATCAATTTAGACCAAAGTCAGGTGTCACAAAGAGAGCAGTGCAATGAAGTTCAAAAGGAAAGTACATTTTGTGCTTATCTTTTTAGACTGACAATACGAGAAAGGCACAAGAGGCAGAACTTTAGCTATTGAGAGACAGAACACATACTTATGTGGTAAGATTTCAAATAAATAGCATACAAAAGATCTAGGAAATATTTCTACAGTGTGTGACTAGCAATTGTATTTAATATGTCTTAACCTTTATGATTCACTCTCTGAAGTTTTTTAGAAACAACTAAAATTGGACTGCTGATGTTATTTGATGTGGACCATGCTGGTAGACACTCCAGTGAGAAAGCGATCTCACAAAGACAAAGTTAATGAATGTTCAGAGGATCCCCAAAATTCTAAGACCATAATTCTGCAGCATATTTCTGCAAATCCCTACTCCTCTCAGAAGGTGTAACTGATTGAGGGTGCTTCCCCTCACCCTGTATATCTCATAGATATTTTTAATAAGCACAACAAAAATCTGAAACATGCTAGGCTAATATAAATGTTGGTCACTACCCTTTACTTAGTGACATAAAAGCCATAACAAAACACAGGTCCAAGAGGAAAAGGAGACCGTATCACTGGGAGATGCTGAAAAATTATGGAAAAGCTGTTGGTGCCTTTTGAAAACCTTCAAAGGTTCATGATTTTTAGGAATGGTTCTTTTTTTATAATATATGATTGGCAAGGCAGGTGTTCTGCACCTGTGGGGCACTGAAGTGAGAGGGAGATGGTTCTTTCTGGATCTCAGTAAGAAAGGCCCAACAGCAAAGGGCTTACTAAAATGATTTTTTTCATAAGACAGAATACAAAGAGGAATACAGATAGCAAGTGTATCTTGCATCCCTTCAGATCCTGGACGTCCTACATTCATACAGCACCAGACAAACCCTGGATGTATTTCTTCCCCACGGCATGCTACTTAGAGCCGTCAAGGGCGATTCCTCCTTTTTGGTCTTTCAAACAATTACATATTTTCTTATAAGAAAACAACCATATTCCTGAAGGAGGTTCACATGAGAACTTTTTGCTGTACATATAGATAAAAGCAAGGGCATACAGGTGACGTAGTAGCCAGTACCAAGTGGAAGCTGCCTGGAAGCTCCTCTGTTACAATCAGTGGTCTGAGTTTATCCTGTGTCCAAGGAATTTGTGCCAGTACAACGAAGCCTGAAGGCCACACCATACATGCAGCACAATACAAACGTGGGCCTATTCAGGTAAGTGTTATGTGGCTCACTAATTCCTCAATGTATAGCAGTCTCCCGGTCAGGATCATTACAGCAGATAAATACATTTTTTAATAAATTTTGCAGCATACATTTTTTTAATAAATACATTACAGCATATAAATACATTAATAAAAATGGATTATTAGAGATATATTTACCTGAGGTTATCTGCTACATGAATTTATGACTCTGCAATTACAAATACCTTTTAGATAGCTGAAATGAACATAATCCCATTTTATTTGCATTTCCCTCCTAGTCTTTACTTTTCATAACACTTCAATGAATATGTGTCCTTTCATTCTTAAAGATACCGCTATTCTAACTGACTACTTAACCAAAGTCAAGCACCAGTCATTACACAAATGGTTATACTTGGAAAAGAGAAATTTATTCTTTCTTCAAAGGCTAAAGTTTTCTCAGAGATAAATTGTCTGATTTGGATGTACACTAAGTTCCCTTTACAAAGCTTTAATTGTGAAAGGATCATTAAAACAATTGTAGATACAAGAGACTTTTTTTTTTCACCATACAAAAAACAAAATGCATGAGAATCACAGGATGGTTCTTACTCATAACAGGCCTGATGAGTAAGAAAAAAAATTAAAATAAAGGGGGAAAAAGAAAGGGGGTAAAGCAAAAGCTGCATGCACAAGCAAAGCAACAATAAAAAATTAATTCACTACTTCCAATCAACAGGCAGATGTTTTGCCATTTCCATGAAAGCATGGCTCTGCCATGCATAACGGTTACTTGGGAAGACAAACACCATAACTCCGAACCTCCCTCCTTCCTCCTTCTTTCCCCCACCTTTTATGGCTGAGCATGACATCATATGGCATGGAACATCCCTTTGGTCAGATGGGATCTGCTGTCCTGGTTGTATCCTCTCTCAACTTCTTGCACATCTCCAGCCTACTCGCTGGCACGACCATGTGAGAAACAGAAAAAGTCCTCAGGCTGCGTGAGCACTGTTCAGCAATAATGAAAACTTTGGTGTACTATTGACACTGTGTTTGGTCACAAATCCAAAGCATAGCACCATATGAGCTACTATGAAGAAAATGAACCCAGTCTCAGCCAAAACCAGTACAGAGTATCAACAGGCACCTGGCAATAGCCATATCAGCCATAGTTGATAGTGCATACTTGAGAGTTTTGACCAAGCATATTAGAACAAAGGAGCAGTCACCAAAGTAATAAAATACGGCTCAAAGTAGGCTGTGACCTTACAGTGAAACAGAAATTACTTACAATGACTGGAGTTCCAAAAAGGAGACCTGACAGAATACAAAACATCTAACACCAGAAAGTCCCCACTGTATCATACTGTGAAAAGATAATAAAGACAAAAACGGCAGTGCTCAGAACCATAGGTACTTAAATTACCTTTCCAAACTGTGTGTGCTAATAAATTCATGGACAACTGTGTGCATGACACATATGTATAAAATATATGAGCATGGTTTTGAGCTTTGCCTATAAAATTACATGTTAACATATGAAAGATCAACTACCTTCCTACAAGGATGGACTTGCAGGTGCTAAATTTGCTGAATGTTCCCCATATAATTCATATCTGTTTCTGAAATCAGAAATACTGCACAAAATAAATAAAACTAAATAAGAAACAAGTAATTGCATTTACAGTTTTTATTTTTGTGTATTTCACAGTGACTCTACTACTTTTCGCCTACACACAGCAATTTTAAAATGCATGAATCATTTAAATTTTCCCTCCAGAGAAATGTAGAATCCTTTAAGTAGACAGAAGGATGTATTTACCAGTCACAGTAATGGCATTTCTAACTATCTTGTCTATTCACACAGACACATCCTCATGCACATTTCTTAGAAGTTTACACAAATTTTGAGCTTATTTTGAAAGTAGATTATACTTGGGAACTGGTTGAAAACAATCAGACTCAAAGAATATTTTACCAGTGATCTGTTGTCAATCTAAAGGTATGCTGCATTGGTTTGTATTGGGTCCAGCTTTATTTAACATTTTATTTTGAAATACAAAATGCAGTGGCAGAGTTTGCCTCTTAGGAAGTGGATATACACATTTTAGAGAACAGACTCTGAATTCAAAATGATCTTGCAAAATTGTACCCTGATATCAAGAAAATGCAATACCACAAAAGACTAGGACAATTTATTTACAGCTCAGAAGAAGAAAGAAATGTAAAAACTAAGTGAGAAATAGCCAGTTACAGTGCAATGGTTTACACGCTAAACTTGAGTCCTTAATTTGACTTTTGCAAAAAAAGGCAAAACTCATTCCAGAAGGCAATACTGGCTGGATTGTAAGGAAAACATGGGAATTCATTTTTCACCTGACGAGGCGCTACTGAGATTGCAGACCTGCCATGACCATTTTTTGGTCATCAGACTTTGAACAATGGTAAATCAACTGTAGAAAGTTCAAAGATAAGCTATAAAAGTGACCAAGAGTTTGAGAAAACCCATCCTAAAAGGGAAGACCGAAGGAATTTGGATTGTTTCATCTGGTAAAGCCAGAACTAAGTTATAACTAATGTTATAACATAACTAATGTTATAAGTCTTCCCTTATATAAAAAAAATTTCACTGCAGATAGTGGTTAGTTGACATCACATTTACTGGACAAGAAGAAGAAGAGTTGTTTGGAATTACTTTTGGACGTCTCTAGCCCAACAATCCCAGTCAAAGCAGGACTATTGCTAACACTAGATCAGGTTAACTGTGCTCTTTTGACACTTAACTATTCACTACTGACACTTGAAAACCTCAATGGAAGGAAATGTCACCATTTTTCTGGGTGACCTGTTCCAGTCCTGTACTAACGTCCTGGTGAAAATATTCTTCCTAATGTTTGATCTCAATTTCCCCAGCTGTTTTGGGTGTTGCCTCTTGTTGTCTTGCACTGTTGAGAAAAGTAATCTGGTGTCATCATCTGTGTTAATCCCATCCCAGTTCTTATGGATTGCTACATACTGGTTTTTTGTCTTCTCTTTGCCAGACTAAACATCAGCTCTTTCAAAACTCCCCTTCGTAGATCATGTGCTCTAGGCCCTGCACCATTGTGGCAACCCTCTGCTGGACCCTTTTCAAGTCTCTCCATATCCTTCTTTTATCATGAGTTCTTCAGCGCATGGCTGACTGAAGTTTCCTGAAGTAATTTCCGTAACTACATATGTTTTAAATTCTTAAGAAAGGTACGCAAGATCTTTGGGATCCAGCCTTCCAAGAGATGGAACCGGGTGCTGTACTTCATCCAAAGTCAAATGAGCAAAGGAGGTCTTCTAGCTATGATAGGAGGGTTCTAGCTCATAGCCCAAGACTGCATTTTCATAGGCAGATAACAGCTAAAAGATGCGAAGTGGTGCCTTGCAGGGCCGTCAGAATTTACTATAGTCAGATCTGCATGTTTTATTACAGAAGAGGCTTAACTTTCAAGCTGGTTTTCACGAACCAATATATGCTCCATCAATTCAAAGACTCTATGGTGGTAAAATAAATTTTTTTGTTAAATGATAGAATTCTCATTGGATTTTCTTGCCTCTGTAGCTTAATTAACTGTCAAAATACCAGTTTTTGCAATACTTTTTCCTTTCCTTGAAAAGCAACATTTACAGCAAAGATGGACACCAATGTTACCTCTTGAATTTTTGATCCTGCTGCATTTTGCAATCAAACTGGATCTCTCCCCAGCTTTTACTGTTCCTGTGAAGGCAAAATACTTTGGTCTACAAACCTCAACCACAGGATCAGTGCACTGAAATCATCCATGCTGCAAAAGCACTCCACTTTGATCTGTTTTGTCCTGACACAAAATAGTTTATTACAACCACACAGTTGGCACTTAATTAAGCAAACAGGTGCCTGTAAAATAATGGTGAAGCCTATATTTTCGTTGCTATATGATCTTGTGTTCAGAGCAATGACAACACTGCCATAGATTAACAGAATGTGACACACTATGTACTTTACAAAATAGGAAAGTGAGCTGGAGATGTGGACTTTGTATGTGGCTTCTTACATGTGCTTTTGTGTTCACATGCTAAAAAATAGTTCTTCTGTTCCCCACTCTGGTTTATCTATTTTGACTGTAAATACTTCAGAGTGTGGGCTTTCTCTTTCCTTGGAACAATGTGCACTAATGTCATCTAATCTTCCTAAATAATAATTTAGAATAAATAATAAGCATAAACGGGTACACTGATGTAAAGCCTAGATTGCTCAGGTACTAATACAGTGAGTGTTTTATAAAGAATGTGTCACTCCCTCACTGATTATTTTAAACAGGTGCATGACAGACTGGAAGAGAGTCCAAAGGCATACTTGCTGGCAGAGGAAAGATAGTTCTTTTTATACTTAACAGGGAAAAGGAGAACCTAAGAAGTTACTACAGTGCCTATGGTCTTTCCAATCCCGACTGAGGAGTGTTACAGGGAAACATATCTAATGGGGTGGCATAGGTTTGGTGCCAAGCTCTGCTTTAATTATTACACTCGCTACTGATTTGGAAAAGGGAATTTAGAGCTTTTACATCAAAAATCCCCCCAGGACAGGGCTTGCAAAATCAAACAACAACAGAACTTCACAGTTTTAAAAAAAAAGATGTTAGAGTAGAGGAAAAAAAAGCAGAAAGAGGGAAAACTGGGGAACACAACCCAACTTGGAGACATCTGGCTAATTTTAAGAGCTTGAATTTTAATTAGGGTATGATTTATTGCATTGTATATTCTTCAATTCTCAGAGCAGGGCTGCAGCATTTTCTAAATGGCCCTTACAAATACTCCATGGACAAAGAAACCAGGAAAACAGTAATGCCAGATGATACCTAAAAGGTTTTGTGGACAGCAAATTGAATATATGCTTGAAATATGATATAAAGGGAAGGGGATGAAATAATGTACTTTTGAACAGCATTTTCCAAAGCATTATTTCTTATACAATTAAGGGCTATTATTCTGCAAAGTTCTTAAACATATGCTTAACTTCAAGGCCCAGTGTAGCTTTGACTAAAGTGGTATGTTTAGATTTAACTGCAGGACTAAGGGTTTAATTTGTTCAAGAACTAAGGAATCTCATGTGATTGAAACTAAATCACACTAAATAAGCAAAATAAACACTTCATAGTAAGAGTGAGTGTGAGATTAGAACCCAGGCCACCACATACTAGACACACTTCATAATTAAGTTGGCTTGATCCCCTTATATTCTTATTCTTCTTTTGTAAAATACAGAAAGAGAAAAATGAAGGTAGAACCAATATTGACATCACACATGATACTGAGCATAACTGCCCTAAAGCTGTTAGCTGTCTCATCCCAATTCCTGTTTCAAAGGAAAAATAAAGCAAAAGAAAACAAACAAAAAACCCAATACAAACCAAACCAACAAAACAAAAATCCCAGACACATTGATACCAGCTTTGAAAGCATAAATGTCACAATAACCTGAGGTTCTGGGATTCATTCTGCAGTCCTGACACCACATAAACAGAGAAACAAATGACTCAGTGTCATCTTGTTAATATTTGTTATAGCAATCAGGCTCAGGACATTGCTTGGAAGCAACAATGAGAGATTTGACAACTGCTAGAAGGTGGGACATTGAAAAGATGCAAATTATCC
The DNA here is from genome assembly GCF_035582795.1 of Mycteria americana. Classification (NCBI taxonomy): domain Eukaryota; kingdom Metazoa; phylum Chordata; class Aves; order Ciconiiformes; family Ciconiidae; genus Mycteria; species Mycteria americana. The sequence continues at coordinate 86,169,700 of NC_134365.1, forward strand.
GTCATGAAATATTAAGTTTGGTTATCATCTTTTGGAAACCTTTGCATCGGTCAAGAAAAATGCAGAGAACATGAATTTTTCATTCTGCAAAAAGCTAATAGTCTAGTGGTCTGGTTTTAATTAAAGCAGTAAGCCAGACAGATATCCCCTACTCATACATCAGTAGGTCAACAGGTTATAAAGGAAGATTTCTTCTTGGCAGTTGGTAATTGTTTGTCCTGAACCATGATGGTTAACAGCTCTTGCACTTTACTGTAGGAAAATAGGGACAGTCATACAAGAGTGTAAGTATTTTTCCCATCACAGTAAATGTATGCCACAACACTGTTCAGTGAGAAGAAATTCCATAGGACATAATGGTAAATTTGCATTTAAATAATGCCTTTTATTTCTGCATTCTAAATAAAATGAACCATCTGCAGCTAGACAGTGTATCCAAAGGTAGCATGATCCAAAAGGCTCTAAGGTAAAATACAGTAGTTTCCTTTGATATCAGTGAGCAGTAGACTAGGTTTGTTCAACAGTTAGTATCTCATTCTGCTAGAAATGCAAAATCTGATTATCTCAGTCTCCTTTCTGCACGGGAGTAGAATTGTGCTCTTCAGGAACTGCCAGAAGAAAGGTCCATGATTTTTATGAATATTTATTATTTGCAGATGCTCCATGAACAACTAATAGGACTAGAAGAATTATAAGAGTCAGAGTTCATTTTCTTCATAGTAGCTCATATGGTGCTATGCTTTGGATTTGTGACCAAACACAGTGTCAATAGTACACCATTGTTTTTTATATTACTGAACAGTGCTTACACAGTGTCAAGGCCTTTTCTGTTTCTCATATGGCCCTGCCAGCAAGTAGGCTGGAGGTGTGCAAGAAGCTGGGAGAGGACACAGCCAGGACAGCTGACCCCATCTGACCAAAGGGATATTCCATGCCATATGATGTCATGCTCAGCAATAAAAGGTGGGGGGAAGGAGGAGGAAGGGGGTGCATTCAGAGTCATGGCATTTGTCTTCCCAAGTAATGCATGATGGAGCCATGCTTTCATGGAAATGGCAAAACATCTGCCTGCTGATGGGAAGTAGTGAATGAATTCCTTATTTTTTGCTTTGCTTGTGCATGCAGCTTTTGCTTTACCTATTAAACTGTCTTTATCTCAACCCACGAGTTTTTGCACTTTCACCCTTCCAATTGTCTCCCTCATCCCACTGCAGGGGAGTGAGTGAGTGGCTGTATGGTGCTTAGCTGCCTACTAGGGTTAAACCACAACAGTACATTTTTAGTTATTTCCTCCCCCTCAACACCAATATTTCTTTCATAACTGTTCCAAATCCTGCATTATGTTCTTGTACCAAATATTCTTGGTATACCACATATGCTTGGATAAGGAGACTCACAAATACCAGTTAAGTAAATCAGTTAGCTGTGCTACTGAAATCTTATCATGAAAACAAGAATCCTCCCAAATCCCCCTTCCATGCTTATTGTATTAAATGCTGTAGCTTTCAAAACTCCTTCTATGACTCCCTCTTCTAAGCCACGTGGGTCTAGCAGGTTAACTGTTTCTCACATAGAAATACTCAGCCTGTGCTTCTCAACTTCCCATCACTTTTACTGCATGCCTCTGGAAATGTCCCATATATATGCTATTTTGGAGTCACCAGAGCATTCCTGAGAAATGTACACCACCATACTACAAAGAAAACCTACTGCTGACTATAAGGTGATCTTACAGATGATCCCCGATTTTGTGTCTTTGAGAGGGGAGAAGTAGAAATTTGACCTGAAACATATGGTGATCCTACATCTCCCATCCTATCAATCCAAAATCCTTTCATCACATATCCTTACACCTCCAAATCAGAAATCCAGTCCCACGTTCCTGTCACTGCAACTCATTTCATCCAAAACAGGAATTAACCTTATTCACCCCCACCTTGCACTGCTATGTTTCATCAGTTCTTTATCCTACGCTTCCCTGCTTCCATGTCTCCAATATCCCTCTTGGCCTCAACATCACAACGTCCTTGTCTGGATGTTTAGCACTACCTGAGTTCCTGCAGAAGCTTTAGAGCATCCACAGATGTCAACTCACATTGGGAAACATTACCAACAAGCAGAGACACCTTATCTTAGGAGCGTGGCAGCTCCTACACTTCAACGGCTGATATAAGACAAGGTGGTGGTGGGGGAGTGGGGGTTGGTGGCTTTTTTCAGGAAAACTACACTAGAAACAAAACAGAATTTGCTGTACAATAAACCACTGTGTGTTGATTGCAATATTCTGTCATTTTCCCTTCCTTTCCACTGGCACTGTTATCCTGCATGAGAGGCATTGGTTAAAAACAAATTCACTGTATCTCTGAAATTTCACACCAAAAACCAAAACCTTTGGGAGAATTTTCTGGAAAACAAATGCCGGGAAAATTTTTACATTTTTGCTAATTCTAAACCACTGACTAATTTTCTGAGATTTTTTTAAAAATCCTGATATGATATGTGGTACAAGAGAGATTTAGGCTGTATATAGTGAAGGTAGGAGGTGTTAAAATTGGTTTCTGTGCTGAAACTCACCAACTACAGAACAAAGGATCTTTCAATTCCTTGTAAGAGTTGCACTTTCAGAAAAATTTAAAGAAAATTCACCCAGTTATTACTGCATGTATTGGCAAATTTAGGAGTAAGGAAATAATTAATAAAATTGATTGGGATCCATGGGAGAGCCTGAAAGCAGACTAGAAGTTGCAGACAGGTGTTTTATGTTGAATTTTGTGAGGGGCAAGCTATAACTCTATTAATAGTTTATGCAAATTAGGCCATGTAAAATCAGTTAATGCTGCAGTTAATAGAAAACAGGTGAAGTCAACCAAGTGTAGAGAAATGAGTTAGACAAGCAGATTCAGAAGTGGAATATAATATTTTATTGAAAGCTGAATGTTTGAACAAAATAAATGCCCAAAGGTAAACATAAACAGTTGCTACCTGTCAAATGTAGTGGGAAAGAAGAAGAATCTGCATGTAGTGGTACACTCAGATTTTTAACTTCTGATCTAAGGCACACAAAGAGTAGTGAAGGCAAGTGCAAAGAGTACTTTAAGAATACAATGCTCTCAATCTCAATGTCAGTTTGTTCTGCATAACATAAGTTACTTGTTGTTTGAAAGACAACATGCATTTCCAAACAAAAAACAGACAGCAAGCCAAATAAAGTGATAAACAAAAAAGAAAGATATACACTTCACATTAGAATCAGGGGATAGTCTTGAGAAATGCCTAAGAAGAGCTGACAGTGCTGAATTAGTGAAACCCTCAAAAGGGGACAATAAAATTTAAACTGCTGTTGTGAGAACAAGGAGAGACCATGAGAGCACTCAGGTTTAAATTGAAAGGTCAAGTGGGAAAGGTGAATGTATTATTTTACAGAAAAGATTTAAAATGGACATCTCAGAAAGGAGCTTAAAGTCAGATTGTACTCACTTATTCAACTAAAAACTGGATAACTGTATGGAATATTGGAAGTTCTATTCCAAAAGTGATTACATAAAAATTGCACCTTCCTACTCAACAGATTTGATTGCTGTGTTTATTCAGAGTCAGATCTATTTACTTCAAAGACAAAAATATGCCTTTACAAATTTTTATTCCTGTCCTGTCTCCTTGCAGAGCCCACACAATTCAGCCAGGGGTCTAGATGTTATTCATTCTTGCGCAACAGCTAAATTAACTTTGCAAGTTTCAACCAACTATACTTGTAAGAGCAACCAGAACATGGATTCAGTGCAAATATTATGGAATTAAATTTTACAGTCTGCATTGTGGAATAGGCCAGGAAAGATCTTATTGGTTTCTCCTGGTCTTAAAACCTGTATGTAAACCCTAAAAGTCATGGGGTTTTACCACTGACTTCAGTAAAACCTAAACATATGCAGACATTAACTAATTCTCAATCTCTTTCTGTCATTTGTTGGCTTGAATGCAATTGACCTCTAGCAAACAAAATACTTCGGTTGGCAGTGTAGCTGTTAAAGAGACTTTGTCCAGATTCTCAAACATCATTCACTGTTTGTAATATTATACAAAGGTATATATTTACAGAAAAGATCTAGAATGGACATTTCAGCAAGGTACTTAAATTCATATTGTACTCTCATATTTAACTAAAAACTGGATAAGATATAGGTACTCCAATTACCTATGCAATGTGAACTGTAGAAATTCAGCCCTTGATTCTCTCCATTATTCTCCATTCAGTCTTTTAGCCTTCCCAAACTGACATGTGAAGTTTTTCAATTCAGTGTGAATGTATTAAATTTTAGAAAAGATGGCTTGGGATGGATTAGACTCATTAAAATTCTCTATCACCACCCCAAGCTACTCCTCCTGATAAAAATGCACAGAAAGTCCCACTCCAAATCTGCCCCATCGGGAAGACGAGAAAAATGGACAATATAATTTCTGATGTAATTGATTATTCTTTATTTCTCTTAAAAATAAAGACAACATGAGTAAAGTGCTTGCGTCTTCCAGTGAAGAGTCTCATGAAGTGAAAACCTGTTCAGAAAACTGCATAATCTTAGGGAAAGCGTATGTACCACTTAACCACAAAAATAGGTCTAACATAACATATGGGTCAGAGCCAAATTTCACTCCACGGTCAGGAACACATGCATACACAGACTCTTGGCTCATTACCAGCAGCCAGGCCCAAAACATTCAGGGTGTAATAGGTCCCAATGTCTGAGGCCTTGTGTAAGCCAAATAACTGTATATTGTATTTGGGTCCTTTCTACAATACTGGCCTACCTTCCTGCTCTCTGCACCCAAGACTGTGCGGGTTAGCACACTATGCAAACACACCTTTCGATTGCAATGTAGATGCGCTCAAAGCAGGACAGAGAAGGATTGTGAACATGAACACAAAAAGTGTGAACTGGATGTTTTGAAGTGGGAAGTGAGCAGAATGGGAAGGATGGGAGAGACATGATTAAAACAGTTACACTATCTGACGCAGCAATGTTAGTAAGGGAGAAAATGAACAGCAGAAAGAAAAAGGCCAAGGAATTCAGGACATAAAAGAGGGTTTTCTAGGAAACATGCTACTGTGGAGATGCTATGGAGGGAGATGTGACAGAAAGTAGCTACAACTAAATGAGAGCAGTATCTGAAAGGCATACAAGCCTAAGTTAAAAGTCAAAAGGTGTAGACTGTAAGTGGAAGTGGTCCATGATACATAATATAGCCAGAGGAAAAGATCCAACTTACACAAAGTTCTGGTAGCAGGACAGAGGCTAACATTAAAGGTGAAAAAATTTTGGATCTTTCAGACAAAACCATCTGCATAAGAAGTCAGAACTGAGGTCAAATAGAGCAAATAAAGAGTGTCTGAGAATACTGCTCCTGAGAGCTAAAAAAAAAGGCAAATTTTGTGTTCAGAGTGATGGGTTGGAGGCAAAATGACAGAGAGCTGGGAATATGAATGCCATTAACATCATGGACTCTGAGTACTTGACTAAGTGGCACTTGAGACATAAACCTTAAGCTTTAATAAAGGTAATTTCCTAGCTGCTGCTAACATACAGGGCATGGACCTGTTGTTATATACAAAAAAATAGAGAGAAGCCTCATAAACTGTTTTTGCTCAAATAACGCTGGCAGCGAAGAGAAGTAAACAGGAAAGAGCTGAAGTTTATCAACTTGCCAACCATATCTTTGATTTAAATGTGAAATGTAAAGGGTTTTTTTTTTTCATTTTTGAAAATAAGCAAATACAATCAAGTTGTTCATGCACGTTTTAAACTCAGGAATTATTTTCAAAAAAAGGCAGTATTAATTTCCCTATGCTTTTTTCCTACCAATAAAAAAAACACCTAAAAGCAAATCTAAAAAACAAACAACCCCTTCTCCCTCAGCATTTGAAACAGCTACCTGTTTCAAAGTAAGCTATAGCCAAAAATATTGTAATTTAAACAGTAAAGAAAGTTTCAGAAAATTTCAGTGAGGTTGCCAGAAATAGTAATCTTTAAAGCAAATGCAACATTTAGCCCAAAAACACTATGGCTATTTGGGAACCTCTACTGAACCTTTAAATAAAGGGAAAACAATTTTGCCTGCCCTGCTGAGGAAGCCTTGCATCCAGTTCTGGATTTTCCCACCTTTGTACTGAAATAATGAAGAACACAGAGATGCTCTACTTTGCTAGCTGTGCAGCAAGGATGGTAAGGGATTTTAAGGCATGCCACCACAACCATTTCTGCAGTAATTTGATTCTGACATGAGATAGATCATCTCATTATTTTAAAGACCCTACTAGAAAAGCAGTTTAATACTAAATGATTCCTCTTTGTTTTAGAGGATATTCAGCATGCAATATCAAAAATGTTCAGCTATTCCAATAGGCTTGTCAGGTCAACACTTAAATATTGTGCTTTAGGGGGCAAGTCTTGCCTCCTAATTATGGGCCTAATTTTCTTCTCACTGACATCAAGATTAAATTCATTATGGTCAATACACAGTTTCACTGCAGTATTGGCATGAGGGGAATTATACCAGGGAAATCTGCTGTAGCCAAACCTAGATAACAACACTAAAAGCCTCCTTTCCCTTGCTTAGTAATTCCAGTCAGCTGCGTATGGTAAAAAATGTGTTTTATATAGCATTTTTTAAAGCTCCAACAAATCATGTAGCAAGACCCTAAAAATTACCTGCTCTCACCTCCCTACTTATTATTGTGAGTTACAAAACCTTAATTAAGTCATTAACATCACCTTTTTTCTATAATGGGTGCTTTGTTCGCTGAGGTGTCTATACTAAGGGAGCTAGTGTCATGGAATAGAGACTCAACCAAATCGACATACAGACTATTGGCTGTACGGAAACTCAGAATGCCAGGCGTCTGCATTTGGCATTTTGAGAATATTATTGTTAATATTGTCAATTTTTATGCAACTCTAGGTTTATCAACACATAATCTAGCAAGCTTTTTTCAAGTCCCCAGCTAGCTCCAAAACTGCTCTCTGCTGGCAATTGAGAGTATACATTTTAAGTAAGAACAAATAAATGAAAACTGAGACAATAAAAAGAAAGTAAGCCTGCTTATGTGTGGACTACTAAATGAAAACTATTGTAAGGATACTGATAAATGAATAATTATTTGAGTCTAAAATAACAATAAGTCTTTCTTCTCTGCTATGAGAAATAAAACAAAAGTACAGAAATGCATGGTAAGCAATGATGTATGTAGCCTGATTAGTTAAACCAAACAGATCCATCCAGTAATTCTCAAAAACAATGTTTGACATTTGGATATAATCTCTAAGGAAATTAAATTATATGGGTCAAGGTGGGTGAAGATGTACCAGCTGTATTAAAAACCTGTCACTTAAAATATATCTGAATTTCCCTTTAAACATATCTTAAAAGACCATTGGTCAGAGCTTCAGTGATGTAAACTGGAATAGCACTACTGATGTCATTGCAGATATGGTGATTTATACCAGAAGCTAAGAATCCAATCCATTTTTTTTAATATCCTATGTAGCATGGTATATTCTATCACTGCTGAAGTTTTCAGACTATGTAAAAAGAGTGCATATACATAAAGGGACCATTAAGATCAAAATAATTTTAATAAAAATGTCTTATATCAGCTGTGTTACAGGCTTTTAAACAAAATGTAATTTATGAACTCAGAGGATATTCTAATTAAGGAAAATAGACCCAAATTGTACAGGACAGTGCAAATAAACATCTCACAACTAAACAGTAAACTCTGCCAGCAACATGTAAGGCCACTAAATATTGTTGAATGGAAACAGCTACAGAAGCAGGGTAAGAACAACAAATATGATTTTGATACCATAATCAAAATGGAATCTGATCATTTTAATATAACCCTGATATGAATTAGGGGGACTAAAAAGGGTGATGATTTTAATTAGTTTTTCAGTGTCAGCACCAAGCATTTAAACACTCAGCTTAGCCAATAAAAACAGGGCAGTGAGCGTTAGGATCTGCTTTACCTTGCAGACATTCAGTGATGTTATAGTTCTGTTTAAAAGACAGAAAGAGGCTGAAGTTTAACAAAACATTGTTCTTTAGCTTGATTACATTTATCTTTGAAGATATACTACCTTTTTAGTAAAACCAAACAACAAAAAAAGAAAAGGAAAAGCAATGGAAAAGAAAAAAAAAAGCAACCTAAATACATTTCTGTCCTAAAAAATGCAACTACTATCTTCTTCCTATTTTAAGCTTCTTTCTAACTGACTACCTTAGCAACTGTTTTCATTTCACAGGGACGAACTGTGAAACATTAGGGCTTGTATTCACCAGGAGGGGTATGAAAGCAGCATGTGTTCAATATACAGAATGCATTTACAAAATGCTGTAGACTACTGTGGTCTTTCTGAGTAACTGAAGACACTTAATTAAAAACATGATAAAACTGAGGTCTGCACATCATAGGAATAACTTCAAAAAAAAAGAGCATAGCTGTAATCACCACCATTTGGGATTTGGCAGAGATGACTAAACAATGGTAATTTTATCCACTACTAAAAATTCTTGCAAGTCAATATATAGTGATCAGTAGTACTGAAAACATTAATGTGAAGCATACTGTAGAGAAAAATGCTGTAACATTGTGGACATGGACTGAACATCCTCATGTTTTAGGGTTTTTCACGTCTCTTTTGTGTTATTCTATATCAGACCTAACACTGTCAGCTGGATTCTTGGCCTAGATCTTCAGTCCCATATAAAACATTCACTGACACATTAAGAACTGCTTTTCCTCAACACATTTAAGTTTGAATAACGACTAGAAGGCATCTAAGATGCTAAGAAAGCTCAGTCTTTCTTGAATCAGCCTGTTGCCATCTTCACATAGTAGCTCATCCAAGAAGGAAGTATTGAGATGAACAAATATCAATTTCAGAGTGATGAGTGAGGCACCAAGCTGAATATCAAACACCTAAGAATGGTCAGTTGCTCATTGTTGACCCTTTGAGAAGCAACATATATTGTTTCAGCTCCGTATCAGGAGCAGTTCTGATACAGAGTTACATAGAAACTGTGAAAAAAGAGACATTTTCTCTGAAGAGAGATCACAGGGAAAGGACCTCTCTTCCTTGCTACTGTCCCATATTCTACAGCCTCCTCATATTGTCAGTCATCACGTTCAAAATCCTAGTACTTGCCACTATTGCTCTTGGTTTTTGTTCTGCTGATTTTCTTTCTCATTCTTTTGTTGGTCATAGTTTAGTAAACTGCAAAGACACTCCTTACAGGGCTCAGAGACCCTTATAATCTACACTGCCAACACTGACAGTTAACAGACAGCTATTCCCTGTCAGCATGCTGCTTTGTCACAGATGGAGCACTGTTTTCACCACAAGGTATAGAAAATTGACTGTATTTGAGCAAGTTTTCATGTGTGAATCATGAAGTTTGAACAAAAAAAAGGAACCGTTGCACTTCTTTATGTCTACTAGAAGGTAATAAAGGCAGGAAAGGAATGGGCAGATTCCACTACTAGACCTGTCCAAGAGTCAGCTGTCTGAACATGTGTCATTCTTGTGACAAGACTTTTAAAGCATTCTTTTTTTACTTTCACCATTCCCAACCAGAATGGCATGTAAAGGTAAGGAGTTCTCTCTTGCACTGTGTAAAGGGCTATATGTATTGGTAGTATGATGTATTAAACAATATTAACAACAATTGATTGTGCGACCTATAGCTCATAAGGTTTTGTTTTATTCTAATTGCACAAACAATTTTATGAAGTACCAGGCTTAAGCTTCAGGTGAAAGAATAGTCAAAATAGTTTTTGTTTACAGTTTAGCTGTCATCCATTGAAATACAATCTGGAATCTGAGCCAGACTGATTGCCTTCCTATTGCCATGAGCATCAAAATTCTGCAGAATAAATTAGGAAGTCACTGGCATCTATGTAAATGTACCACTTCAGTACTGTTCTTGTAACAGCTCCCAGGGAATTCTATTGAGTTTCTGCTGTAAATGATTGTCTACTAGGTCAGCAAGACTGTGAAAGAAAGCATATCATCACTCTCTCCAAGTTCTCTCATTGCTCTCTTCAGGCTTTGAAGGAGAAACAGAGATTAAAAACTATCAAAAAGGTGTTTCAGTAACGAAAGGGAGGAAATGAATCTCTGAATATACACAGGGAACAAGTCCATTCAATAAGAAGATGCCATTTTTCATGTAGACATTTATCAGACTAGATTGGCTACCTGAACATCTCTTCTAATAATGCAGTATATTGAGGCCAGTTGGAGGTAATAATTGACAACAATTAAATAGACTAGCCGAATGTATCACATTTTCAGCAGAGAAAAAATTACACTTTTCTACCTAAGAGAGAATGTCCATATTGCTTTCAAATATAATATACAACCTATAAATATTTGAATATTTTAAAGCTTTTGATTTTTTTCAGCCTTTTACTTTCAAGTTTAAAACTTTATAAGGTAAAATTGCAAAATGCCTAAGTGCGTTCACTGAGAGCTGACTGTTCCAATTTAATTGACATCCAAGAGTCTGATTCACTTTTACTGTGTGTTCCAAGATATTACTACTCTCTATTTGCTAGTTATTACAGATTGTCAGAGATTCTCATGTCCATTGTAGAGTAACCAGGATAGGTATGAGCCTCAGATACTCATGTTCGTGGTCTGGTATTCTAACACAAATCCATTTTAAGCTATGTTTTAAGACAATACGTAGACCATGAGACAAAGTGACTAAAAATTATGCCCATCCATTTCTGCAGATTCTATTAGGGAATGTTAATCTCAGTCAGATGAGCACCGTGTGGGCTGTATAACAATTTTACATGTCACAGCTTCTTCATGAGAATTAGAAGAATACCTTTTGGTCCCGTTTATCTTGGCAAGATAGTAATTTTAGTTAGCTCACACCTGATGGCTGAAGCCAAAGTAGTGATAAGTAGCCAAAAAATTACTCCTGGAATGAGGTCATTCAAAAATGATCAATGATGGCTAGACTTTTAGCTGCTATGTGTAATGGAAACTGGGCGTAGATTAAATGTTACATAGGATACTAAATAAGGAATGTGGAAGCTACACTGGCAAGTGATGAACAGCCATAAAGGCAACTCTACTTTGCAACCTCTTTAAACAAAAGCCTTATAAAGTCAGAGATTACCTTTGATTTTGTGTAAGCAATCTCATATTACTCTTAAATTTCAAGCAAAACCAAAAAATCCTTTCCCAATAATTTGAAAAAGTTTTTTAAAACTTGGATACTGATATTGTAAATTCTTGTAGGATCTTTCAGGTTAAGGCACCTTCCTTGCTATACTAGTCAGGCCAGAGTGTTTTTTCTCTCTAGCACTAGGTACTGAAATTCATCTCTTCTAAGCAGACGCCTTGCACTACCAGCTCCTCAAATGGCGTATGAAGTTTGTCAGAGGACCACCTTAACACTGTCTTGATACTCTGCAGTGCTGGACATTGCAGGAGTGGTCCAGGGTCCCATTAAGGCTTTATAAATGGGAAAGGCAGTCCCTTATTTACCATTGATTTCATAATCAGCTTTAGCAGAAACACTTCAAATAATGAACCTATTTACAATAAATTTAAATAGAAGCAACATGATTGCAAAGCTTTCATGTGCCTGGATTACTGCCTGCCCCCCCTTCACTTCAAAAATAGTAGTGTCTCTCAGGGAAGCCAGATGCAGTCATATTCCTCTCTCAGTTCAGTTCTTAGTTAAATCATAAGCAAATCATCACACACTGATGAGCAAACCACCCTCTATACCAAATGATGTTAAAAATCATCAAAGCAATGTCAAAAATTAAAATCTCAAAGCAAAGTCTGACTGAGCCTAGTATTTTCCTAAACATGCATGCATTCTTGATTAATGTATCTTATACAATCATAAAAAATAGACCAAAGCATATGATTCATTAAAGTGTGCTGGCTGAAACTGCTGGTTGATTACATTCGTATTCTGGGGTTCATGAACAGATGTATGGTAGCTGACTCTAACTCACTTTTTGAGGGATAATATTACAACCTTTTTGGGTCAAGTAATGAATATTCAATAGGCAGGAATACCAAAACACAGGCACTGGCATCAAAATGTATCAAGATATATCAACATCAATAGAAGTACATAAAAAGTATGTTGTTTTAACCAACAGAAGTACATAAAGGCAGTATAAAAAGCTAGACAATTGCTGGTAGAAAAGAACCCTGCACAGGTTACAATGAGTTATGTATATGGCTTTATGACAGCTGCCTTTCAGTCAATAGACCTTCAAGAAGTTACATTAGAATAATATATATTCAGACCTATATTCTGTATATTTTCAATTTGCTGCAAAACTTGAATTTCACTATAATCAAACTATAATCTCCAAAACAAAACAATCCAGTAAAGTTTTACCATATCTCTAGCTATTAGGAATCACACATATAAAGATCTCTGGAAAAGGAAAAAATAAAAAAAAAAATTGGCAGAATTTATGATATAAGTAGACTGCTGGTTTATTTGTGAGGCTAGTCAGGTTTCATACAATGCTAAGTAATAAAAGGACACCATAATCTGCACACAATATTTCATATGCAAATTTATAACATCGGAAAATAACCCCAGTAGATCAATAGAGTCCTAGCCTACTCAAGGAATATTAACATCGGTTTACAGACAAACTGAGGAACGCTGCAGTTCTGTGACTGCTGCAGATCAAACAAGCAAGTGCCAAGAGCAGAAATATAATGCAAGATTTCCTGTGCTCCTTTCCCTAAAGAGAACAGGAAAGAAAACAGAACAACATCCAACATATATTAAAAGGCTAAACTCCAAACTACTTGATTGTTGTTTCTTTCTCTTCTCAATGCAAACACTTATTTTCAGTATTTCATTACATACTCATAATCATATTCACATAGCAAACATATATTCCTCTATCACAACATTCTGCACAGCTGCATTTGGTCACTAGCTCTTTGATGCAGTGCATCAAAGCAGTGGTGCAGTGAGAAGCTCTTTTCATCCAAGGCCATGTTTTGAATGGTTGGTTGGGATACTTCAGGGATGCTCCTGCTAAGGAACAATAACTAGAACCTCACCACAAAAATAATAAATACATTATATTAATTTAAGTGCTGTATATATTTATTATTTATAATAGACACATCTAACCACGTCAATTGCTGCACATTATTATTAACACATTATAATATAACTCCTAATATTTTTTCATCCCATTTTCTGTATTTTTCTTTTTTAACTAAGGAACCCTACGCATTGTTCAAACAAACGAACAAAAATCAAACCATACGCTGTATTCAAGAGCGGTCCTTTACTATGTGCTTCAACTAAGACAGATCCATTAATGTATTCAACCATGTACTTCCTACTTAGCTGCTTCCATCTCACCGTTTCTAGTATTATCCCTTTGATTTTATATTTAACATATTACACAATATTTCTTCTGGGTTTGTTTTTTTTTTAAATGTATATAGACAATTTCTAATAGGAAATACTTTCTTAAATCAGGCATTTAATTTTCTTTGAGAATCTGATCCACAGTACATAGGAAGAAAAGCGTCCTGATCTGGTTCGTGGTTTTAGCTGCTTTCACAATAATAAAGTTAATTAAGGCTAATAATACTGGTGCATGAAGCAAATGGGAAGTGGTAATAAAGGCTAGCTGCCAATACAAGCTAGCAATAACTTAATAGGACACAATACAATTTTTTTACTTTTAGCCTGTGTTAATCCCTGACTGTCAAGATACACGGGTGAGCAGAGAAGCAGGCAGAAGAATCTCTTTCTCTGGTTTCTGTTTCTTTGTACCTTTTTTATTTAAATACAAACCATGCAATTCTGGCCCCACTATGGTCAAGTGGACAATTTACAATTCACTGGTCTTAAGACTGGAACTACAAAGGCATTCTGCACTAGCTGGTGAACTCTACTTGTGTTTAGAGGCCACTGAGTTGAAAAAATAATGGTTATGAAAAGTACAGGAAAAAAGGAATCTTAAAAATATATCTAACACTCAGTGACCCTGAAGGCCAAGCCTGGATTTTTCAGCATCCCCTAGGACACAGATGATCAGCCAATGCTTTGTAAGGGGGTCAGGGACGGGTTTGGTAAGACTGAGTAAGACCAAATCATCCCAAATATTCATCCTTTCCTTTTGTGCAGGCTCATTCCAGTGCATTGCAGAGCAGAAAACTTGTGCTATACAAGCAAAGGTGACAAAAGGCAGGTTGAAATGCCACTGTTCTTGCATCTGTTCCCTGTTATCTCTCATTCTTCCTTCTCTTTCTAATCATGACCTTTTCTATCGAAAATTTCAGCTTCCTACATGAGGAAGCACTACAAAGCACACCAGCTGGTCTTCAGTGTTTCTCAGCATCAGTGAGCCAGGGCTGAAAAGCATCAAGTTTGGAAGAAGTGAGGAGGTATACTGCTTTACAAATAAAAAAAAAAATCTAGCAGGTGTGACTTCAAACCAGGACTATAAAATGCTATCTCCCCATGGTGCGGTAGCACCATGGGAATCCGCAGATGGACTGCTTTGCTTAGCATCATGGGAAAGCGAATTATCAATTACCTAAATTCCTTCCAAGTCAAGTGTCTTGACTGAAAAGAGCATGTTTTAGAAACAACAGAAATTATTTGGAAGGAAAGGAGCTGGATACAGACTAAAGAGACAGTTTCAAGAAGTTTCCTGCCTTTTCAGCTGACTGTATTCCAAGAGTCTGACTGCCTTTTCTGATTAGGATACAGTAAGAACAAACCACTGGAATGGGGAAAAAAAAAAAAAGAAGTGTCAGAGAGGGTCACATTCAAATTACTCACATTCCACTATTGTTATGGACTGAATCTGATACTGCATGAAGCCAAAAGTAAATATGGCTAGCTTCAGCTGGCTGAATGTAAACAGTTCAGTTAACCAAGTCAGAATGCCTGTTACATGTTCTTGAACACCTAAAATATGTCTTTCTCCCCTTAGACCCATTTTGTCTCAAAGGATGAAAGACAACAATTTGGGGCAAAGATAAATAAAGAACAGGGTGCACAGATGAACTGTGCTGATTTGTTCTGCAGCATCATTCGTCTTAACAGAAAGGCGAAATTGCAGCTTCGTAGGCATCCTCACAGCAAGCAAAGAGCAAAGACTACTTGAGAAAGTACAGCGAGAATGCAATATCACCTTTCTCAGATGCCACGACACTGATTCCAAAGAACCTACTTAAATACCTACTTAACTTTATGGAATATAGCTGTATATGAGCATTTTTTTGCTGGGCTTATATGGTCCCATTAACACAGCAGTGAATTTTAGTGTTGTGAAACAAGCTGCATGCGAGCTCTGCACGTTAAAAATGTACATATCATTTGCTACATAAAGTTAGGATCTTACTCTCCATCACCCTAAGTTACTTCTAAGATTATTAATGGGCAAACGATTGTTTATTTGATACTATGAAGTATAACGTCCTCCAAGTCTTACAGCCCACACAGGTACATATCCAAACAGATATTCCTTTGCTATTCATTCACAGATGAGAACAGGCTTTGGAAAACATAACCTTAAAATAGGAAGACTACGAATGACAATAAAGACCAACAAGAAGATCTTTGAATAAAATTGTATCATACTGCATTCCCAACTTTGTGCTGAATTAGCTAAGTTGCTCTACAAAAGATGCATATGCAGCTTGGTTTTAATACCACCATCTAGAAAAAAGAAAGAAAAGCTCCCCAAATCTTGAACTATAAGGTGAAACTCATCCATTGTCAAGGGATGGCCAAAGCCAGTGGAATGAGTTGTGAAAAAATTTTCAAATCAGCAGAAGTCTTTTATTACAACATCTACCCCATGAGATGAGAAGTGGCTGAGAATTGACCAATATACTTCCTGTCTGCATGGCTGGGTGTAACTCACATCCAAGCAATCTATACTCTTCTTAATAAGGAATGAGCTTGGGATACGTTGTACCTCAAGTATGCAGGGCACATGACTGACAACAGCATTCTGAGTATGCTCAGACTCTTTCCTCCTCCAAACACTTAAACTGGGTGTAAGTCTGAAGTGTGCTCATGTGTGTGATATGCATGTTAGACAATTCTGGGTAAGTTTGAGGTTAGAGAGATCTGGACAATGAGCTTAAAGCCATGCTGGACTTACAAATGTAGGCAAAAAGACTGTTCATATGTTTACAGGTAGACACAACTAAAACGCCTATGTGATGCACTGAGCTTCATGTAGTTCTTTCTTCTTTAGGGGAAATTTCACCTTAAGACCAATGTGGAAGCAGTAACTTACTGTCATCAGCCAGTGTTTTAAATTGCTTTGACAAATCACTAATTATTCTGCTGAGATACCAGACACAGAGCTCTAATTTTAACATGCACAGCCTCAAAAACAGCTTTAAAAATACATTTACTGCCCTTAATAAAACAAGCTTTGTTTAGAATGAGGCATGCAGTCTACAGTCTTTTTTACACTCATTTATTTTAACTTTAATCACCCTGATTTCATTGAGAATGAACTGGGGAAGGAAATATAGGAGAAAGCTGGAGATGTTCAGAGACAGACGAGGCCTGCAGCACATTCCCAATAATGCTAGACATTCCCACTCTGTAACATTCCTGTATCCCCAGGACATTCATGCTGTTCCCCACCCTCCTTGTCCCTCGCTTTTGATTCTTTTTGCAACCCACTGCTGCAAACTGAAGATTCTTAAAAAAAACCTAATAGATTTATCAATGCCAGTAAAGGCAGAGCAAGAACAGCCTCCTTTGGACTCAAACAAGGAGTCTCATCAGTGTATCCAGGTGCACAGGTTGGCCAGAAACATGGGGAACCTGATGCCATGACAAATCCATCAGAAGTTATGGAGCTATATACTGGAGAATACCAAAAGTCTTCTGTTCAAAGGCCCATCAACACACTTAACTTGGAGAAAAGCCAGGTAGAGGTGTAGCAAGAGGGGACATCAAGCTCAGGTATATATTTTCTTCAAAGGGGAACTACTGTCCTGAAAAAATCAAATCAGCAATGTATGCCACATCTTAGCAAAAATCTGACATGTTTTTAACCCAAAGAAAAAGTCACCTTTTAAAAATATTATTTCTCATGAGCTCATTCTGAGCATTTGACAGGCCTGTATATTGGTGCCATGACCTTGCTTCCTATGTCACCAGGCTTTTGCTCCAATTCTGAAAATCATAGAATCATAGAATGGTTTGGGTTGGAAGGGATCTTAAAGATCATCTAGTTCCAACCCCCACTGCCATGGGCAGGGGCACCTTCCACTAGACCAGCTTGCTCAAAGCCCCATCCAACCTGGCCTTGAACACTTTCAGTGAGGGGGCATCCACAACTTCTCTGGGCAACCTGTTTCAGTGCCTCACCATCCTCACAATGAAGAATTTCTTCCTTATATCAGATCTAAATCTACCCTTTTTCAGTTTAAAGCCATTGCCCCTTGTCCAATTAAAGCCTTGTCCCCTTGTCCTACATGCCCTTGTAAGAAGTCTGTCTCCAGCTTTCTTGTAGGCCCCCTTCAGATATTGCAAGGCTGCTATAAGGTCTCCCCAGAGCCTTCTCTTCTCCAGGCTGAACAACCCCAACTCTCTCAGCCTTTCCTCATAGGAGAGGTGTTCCACCCGTCTGATTTTTTGTGCTCCTCCTCTGGACCCACAAAGCCTCTCCCTTGCTTGTTCAGTGCCCTTGCAGGGTCTGAACTGAACAGGTGCTTCCTGCAGGACCATGGCCTATGTTACTTGCTCTTTTGCTGAAAAAAAATACCCTTACAAACATCAACAAGGAAACAGTTTGATGTGATGTTTCTTTGTTTTCAAAGTTTATGAACAATTAATTACTTAAATGGCGAGACAAATATTACCAGAAAGATATTTCTTAAATTAGCCTATATTTAAATGACAAAATAATACCAACAGAGTCATTTTCTGCCTCTGAAGTTAACGAGAAAGAACTGTGCTTGCCTCTGAAGGCTGCAGGATCTCACTGCTTTCACACATAAGGACTATCCTGTGCTTTCTAAGACTGTAAGCCTGGTTCTGAGGCTGATGCAAATCAGGCATAACTCCATGAGTATTCACAGACCAATGCAAGGGCCAGTAATATAAGGGTCCTTGTTTATTTTGACTTGTAGGAATCTGAGCTTGACAAACCCTTCCTGATAGAGCTGACCCTTAGGCATAGCCTTTAGCTTCTAATAGAGCCTTCCAATTCTCAACAGCCAAAATATTTATGATAAAGCCAATAAATATCCAAGGCAGTATTGATGCCATTTTGAAACTTGCTTTTTACCAAATGTTGCTGAAATACTGCCAGAACACTGCCACTTTGGGGAGAATGGGGGGGGGGGGTGTACAGTTCTTAGCCATTGACAAGAGGATGCTTTCAGTAACAGTGCGTGCAGCAGGGCCAAAACCAAGGGAGTGGGGATGCAACATTGAAAAGGCAGACTACAAGGAAAAAGAAAGCACCCAGGGGCTACCCATCCTTTTGAAGACCACTTCTGAGGAACTGGACTGTTAAAACTGTGAATGCTTCTGAGGGCAGGTTGGGAATAGACTGGATAGGGAGAAGTTGTGAGACCAAGGGACTAGTCCAGGGTAGGCCAAGGAGCTAGTGAGGGGATGGGAAAAAAGTTCCTCACTGCAGAAGTGTGTGTGTGGGGAGGGGGGGGCGGGGAGGGCTGAGGGGCACAGGGCATTGGTGGGGATACTGCCAGGAAAGGAAAGCATAGCTGGGGTGGGCAGCACCACCTGGGGCACAACAACAAACAGAAGGGCCAGGTCATCTCGTGAAACTGAGAGTACTCAGTCGGTGCCCCAGAGAATATGGAGACCCTTCCATGGCTGCTAAGGCAAAGCTGGGCCAAAATGCATCCCCATCAGGAAAACAAGGAAGGAGAGTAACGACATGGGCTCTGGGCAGACCTGTTTCGCTGTCTGGACATACCAGCTTCTTCACTCTCATCTCCTCCTCATGCTGCATTAGTCCTCTGCCACTTTCCTACCTCCCACCCACCCTGCACCTGCTCCAATTCATTGGCAAAAACTTTTCTATTAAAAAAAAAAACCACAAGAGTTTTTGTATAGCAAAATGACCGCAGCAGCTTCCCTTCTACTACTGCTATTGCTGGGGCAGCGTTGCTGTCCCTTTCAGCCTGCTGAGGCTCCACATCTGCCTCCACACACAAACGTGTAAACACCAACCACTAGCCCAAATGAGACTGCTCAGAAGCACTAGCTGATGACAGGCCCTCTCAGACCACAGGGCACAACTACTACTGCAACTCTGGGATCGGTGTGCAGAACTCAACCTGTAGGGGGAAAGGTGCTGCAGCCACATATGTGGATCCTGGGCTGGAATTTTTTCAAGAAGTATAGTGGGTTAGAGCTGGGATATACTTTCCATGATTTTCATATATAAAAATCAAAAGAAAAGCAAATAAATAGCTGAGGACATTACACAGTGATGGATTTTGCTTTTCCATCACTTTACACCCAGCTCCAGAGTTCACATTAAAATGCTGCTTCCCTGATCCTCTGTCTCTTTGCATCTCACTCTGCCTGGATTAAGAATTGCCCAAGTGTGAAAGTAATAGTCAGCCCGTAGGTCTTGGAAGTAAGGGGTGCCTTCTGGTCTCTGCTGACCTACATAGAGCGATGAAGTAACACTTAAGGCAAAAAATTAAGCTTGGGACCTTCTCAGACTTTTCTCAAAGTATCTTGTGGCAAACATCTTTTTTCTTGCTTGCTGCACCCCTCTCTTACCCTGGCAAGGCTGAAACATATTACCAAACAGGAAGAAAGGAGAGCGTGGGGATACAGAGTCTTCTTGCAGTAACATTCTTTCCTGGTACTTCTGAATTATAGCACAAGAAGAGTGTGAAATCAGCCACATGGCCCTTTCAGTGTAGTTTATATGTTGCAGGTTTTAGAGGAAGTAAATAGCTATTCCCAAATTTTCATTTTTAAACATACTATCCTGAATGAAGGAAGGAGCAGCATGGGATCAAAAGCTACATCAATACACATAGGGAAACATACTTTGCCAAAGATAGGGAAGCAGAGTCTCCTCAACGCACAACCCTGTTTAAAAATATGGTGGTTATCTTGGCTTCAGAAACTCATTATTAATAAACAAATATTGGAGCTACTAGACAATATTTCATTAGTCATGTGCTGAAAGTGAATTTTAGTAAGGTCTCTGTTTCACGTCGCAAGAAAACCTGAGGTGCAATATGATCTTCCTGTTTTTAGTGAATGCATTTAATCCTATGTGGCTGGACAATTGCAAACTGCCACTGCTAGAGGGCATGTGGTTCTGGCGATCTTATTCTTAGAAGTGACATCTGGAGCTTTGAAGGGGATCTAAGAATAGGTATTTTCTAAACATTGCCTGGGTTAATGGATCTGTAGTGCAACATCATGGTTTTCATCTTCCTTCACTGGAAACTGAACATGGCATATCCACATAAATATGGCAAGAATAAATGCAATTTTGCAGCAAAATATGCTTGGCATTTTTTTGTCTTTAACTCATATTTTGACACATAGGGAGTTAGGAAAGACAATTATTTCTGCTGTAATTGGGAAGATACAGGAATAAAATGCATGTTTCTTCCCCTTCTTTCCAAATATACAGCCAAGCAGACACTGAGTTCATCACATGCCAAGGGTAACATAGAAGTAGTAGATTGGCCTTGAGGCCAGTACCAGGTGCTTCAAAGGGAGATGCAAGAAGCCTCAGATTAAACAGCTAAAGAATGACTTTTTTTCTCAAAGGGGAAGTTGCTAGATGTCTCTCATCCTTTCTGTCTCTCATCCTGGATGAAAGATGACTTTCATCCAGAAACACATGGGCTTTGTCTCTTTTAAGTCTTTCTTAGTTGTGTTTCTTAAACCTTTCATGTGTGTCTGTGAAGCTGAGCTTTTTTTTCTCCCTAAACTGCCATTGACCAAAGAAACAACTTTGAAATCCAGTAACATGTTTTGTTTTGTTTTGGTTTTTTTAAATTATTCATCATAGTTAAAGTCTATTGTTGCTGGTCACTGTTGGCTGCAAATCTTGTGCCCTGCCAGTGCAACTTGCTGTTTTCTGACACACTGTCCTGGTTTCACCTGGGATAGAGTTAATTTTCTTCCTAGTAGCTGGTATAGCACTGCATTTTGGATTTAGTATGAGAATAATATTGATAACACACTGATGTTTCAGTTGTTGCTGAGCAGTGCTTACACTAAGTCAAAGACTTTTCAGCTTCTCATACTGCCCTGCTAGTGAGGAGGCTGAAGGTGCACAAGAAGCTGGGAAGGTTATGTCTTAGGGAGCTTGTGTCTTAGCACAACTAAGACAGCTGACCCAAACTGGCCAAAGGGATATTCCATACCATATGACATCATGCTCAGCATATAAATGGGGGGTGGGGGTGGGGGAGTGGCCAGGGCAGGGGCACAGCTGCTGCTTGTGAACTGGCTGGGCATCATTCAGCGGGTGGTGAGAAACTGCATTGTGCATCACTTGTTTTGTATATTCTTTTATCATTATTATTTTCCCTTTCTTTTCAGTCCTATTAAATTGTCTATATCTCAACCCAAGAGTTTTTCTTTTTTTTTTCCGATTCTCTCCCCCATCCCACTGGGGGGTGAGCAAACGGCTGTGTGGTGTTTAACTCCCTGCCGAGTTAAACCATGACAGACACAACTCCTACAGTTCCCCAGAAGAACTGCAGCTGTGCACAGTTACGTACCTGTGAGCAAGTATTTAAAAATGTGAGCACATTGGCTCAGAAGACCATGATCTCTTTTTACAAACATGGATACTGTCTTTGTCAACTTTTCATGCTTTAAAAAGAATGAAATGTGGGAAGAAATTATGCATTCCCTCTCAAAACCATTGTTCTGCATGGCATTGACATCAGCTTGACTTAACTGCCTACCTGAACTAAGAACAATATATTCAGACAGGGGAAGAGACTCAAGAATGCTATCTGCCTGACTGAGACATCCTCCTGCCAGAGCCATCTGTTTGAGAGACATCACCAGTTGTTCCATTACATTCTAGTTTTCCAAATTAAAGTGAGAAGATTTTTTTTTACTGTTTTATTGCTGTGCAATTTGCAAAAAAGGACTTACCATAACTGGAGAAATCTATTAAACTTCTCTTTCAGGCCTGAAAAAAAGATACCAGTCATTCACTGCATCCCTGAGCTTTGAAGAAATGATCCAACCCACATGGTGCTTTGATTTTAGCTATTATTTGGTCCAAGTCAGCCTCTCTTCCAGGGGAAGCCAAATGCTCCTCTTGCAGTTGACATCAACAGAATGATTCTTAAGTGACATCAATGACAGGGTAAACCTAAATCTTATTCAATATTAACTTCAGTAAGATAGAGAGGATCCAAAATCTTTAGCCCTGTTTTAGTTGTTTTTCCATCAGTCAAACAATTCAGAAGGCACACAAAGTACATGTGTGACATGACTGTAACATTTAATGGCTTCAGCATGCTAACTGAGCAAAAGACAAAGCAAAGATTTTATTGGCCTCTTCAACCAATTCCTCTCTGGGGCTAGTTTGTGACAAAAGTTTTTAATGGCTCAGCAGCATAATTCAGTACACATGAATAATTTCATAAGTCTCACATTTCTGTGAATTCTCTTAATGAGTCCATCTTGCTAAAAATCTCACTAAGTCATGTACTGTGAGAAGGAGGGAGGAGGGTTATGGCTGCAGTCAAACAAGGTTAAGGACTGAGGAGGGGCTGTAGGAACTGTTTGTATTAATGTCTTTATGTACATGAGAGCAGCTGGATCAACTACAAGAGTCATACTGAAATTTTTTTCTAAATGATTGCAGAATAGCCTTCTTATTCATCTGTCATCCACTTGGCCCCTTCAAGGCATACAAATCAGAAATTAAACAGAAGTTCAACAGTGAACTGCCAGTCAAACAGACTTTTTGATGATGAAGTGAAAAAAATGAAGGATAGCAAGGATTAAAATGGTTGTGCTAGGATTTTCATATCTATTCCAACAGAATCTTCCCTTCAAACTCATCCTGGTTTCCTCCACACTGACTTCAGGAACTAGTGAGATGAATTCTTCCCAGCTCTGAATGAAAATATTTTCAAATCTTTTTATTTTCCTCAGCATTTGACAAGAATAAGGAGGGGGAAAAATGCAGAAGAGAAACACAGGGGTGAAGAGAGTGGGCTGCTTAGAGAATTAATAGTGTCATACAGGATCTTTTGTCTTCCTGCTTAGAATTAATTTAGCTTTGGTGGTTGTCAACTGGGATTTGTATGGTAGGCTATGTCTTTTAAGGCAATTAATTTACACAAGCTTAGACATTTCAAAAGGAACCACTACAGCCTTAGTTGTCCCTTCTGTTTAGCTTCTTCAAGAGAATGCAATCAGCAAATCTGCATTGCGATTGTGAGTGGACCTATCACTTGAGGTAGCCTGGACTGGGATAGGTATAGGTGCAAAAATTTGAGGATAGCTTGCACTCCTGCAGGTTCAAGGATAAGTGAAGATTTTACTTTGCAGTGCTCTATGGGACTCTTTATATGACTAATGGAGACAGAAAAGACAGTATTACTGTACAAAGTAAGACTTTGTACATAAAATCTCTCGTAGTTGACTTCAAAGTCAGTAAATGGAATATATGTTCCTGATAGTTTCAGTAGGTAATATAACTGTTCTTATGAGAGTAGGACTAGGATTTCCTTCTTCCAATTTATTAAGTGCTAAGTGAGCAGGACCTTGATCATAAACCTATTCAGGTTAATCGAACAATTTCTATTGCCGGTAATGTATATTGCTTCAGTGCACTGTAGACAGCATAACAGTCTTCTCCAAAAAGAAAGTTGAAATATAGTACAGATACAAAGACAGAATCAACTTACTGGGTACAGAAAAATATATCTCCTGCTTTTCTGGGTGTGAGAGTAAATTTAAAAATTAGCATTTATTTATGTGAACAGCTCAGAAATTAAAAGAATATTTAAGACTTTTTGGCTTTTAAGATTCCACTTATGGAATCACACAGAATAGCTTGAGGTAGGAAGGAACCTCTGGAGATTGTCTAGGCTAACTCCTGGTCTTGAATCATTGTCAGCTAGAGCAGCTTGCTCACTGTTTGGTCAGGTTCTGAATATCTCCAAAGATACTCAATATCCAAAGATATTTAACACAGATATCTACACAACATAGCTGGGCAACCTGTTCCTGCATTTGACCACACTTACAGTAAAAAAGAGGGGGTTTGTATTTAAACAAAACATCTGTAATTGAATTTATGCCTGTTACACAACTGAGAATAGTCTGACTCTGTCTTCTTTATTCAGACATTCACACCCATGAATAAGATCCTCCCTGAGTCTTCACTTTTTAAGGCTAAACAAACCCAGATGTCTCAGCATCTCCTTCTATGAAAGACGCTCCATTCCCTTAATTATTTTTGTAGCCCTTTGCTAGAATTGCTCCAGCATGTCCACATAGTTCTTGTCCTGGGGAGTCCAGAACTGAACACTTATCCCACATGTGATCTCACCAGTGATGAATAGAGGGTAAACACTTCTTCTGGCAACACTAAATGTCACAGCCCCTTTGCATCTCTCATAAGGGCTCTTTAGCTCTTTCTGGTCACCTGCCTCAGGTGTCCTTGAGGAACTGAAAGGGAAAGCAGATGATCATTGGTCACAGCTGTTGCCCCCATGGCCTAGTTGCTCTGTGCCTGTAGCCACTGTTTCTAGGTCAGGTGGGGTGTCTTTCAACCAGCTCCTCCGAGGCAGGAGAGACTTTGGAAGCTCACTTCTGATCAATGGTATGCACCAGCACTAAAATCTGTGAGATGTACAAAGCCTAGCCAAGAAAGGCCTCTGCTTCATGCTCCTGGGAAGGCTTCTCTCTGGCACATGGATTTTGAGAGCTGCTCTGCGTTTGCCTAGCCTCACCATGGTACAACACTGTCTCAATCTCGGCAGAGCCTGGTTCCAGAATTGAAAACATCCAGCAGTTGCTCCTGCACGGAAGGTGCCAGGACTGAAAGCTGTTGCTGGTCCTCAGCTTTCCATGGCAGTACATTCACAGTCCAAAAAACTCTGGGGCTCTGCGCTTGCCTAGACTCCTAAGAGTCTCAACATTCTATCTCAGTCTTGCCAGAGCCCAGCTCTGAAATTGAAAACTTCAAGAGATTGCTCCCACACCGAACATAACAGCACTGAAAGCTGTTGCTGGTCCTCACCTTTCCATGGCCATGCATTCAAAGCCCCACAAACTCTGGGGCTTTGAACTTGCCTAACCTCCTAAGGTCCAACAATCCAGTGTTCAGTCTCACCAGATCCCAGCTCTGAAATTGAAAAGGTCCAGAGATTACACCCACATCGACCATGCCAGGACTGAAAGCTATTGCTGGCTCTCACCTTCCCTTGACAGCACATTCACACCCCACAAAATCTGGGATTCTGTGCTTGCCTAGCCTCCTAACAATTCCCGCATTTTCTCTATCACTCTCGCCAGATCCCAACTCTGAAATTCAAAACATCCAGCGATTGCTACTACAGGAAAGGCGCCAGGACTGAAAGTTCTTGCCGGCCATCAACTTCCCAACGCAGCACATTCACAGCCCCAGAAACACTGGGGCTCTGCATTACCTAGCCTCCTAACGGTCCCAAAAATCTCTAGTCAGAGGCCAGCTCTGAAATCCAAAATGTCTGCAGATTGCTCCCACTTGGAGGGAGCCAGGACTGATAGTTGTTGATGGTCATCACCTTCCCTTGGCAGTGCATTCACATCCCAACAAACTCTGGGGCTCTACAACTGCATAGCCTTGTAATGATCGCAGCACCCTCTATCACTATGGCCAGAGTCCATAGGCCACTATGGCCAGGTCTGAAATAGAAAATGTCCCGCGATAGCACCCACACCAAACGTGGCAGTACTGAAAGCTGTTGCTGATCCTCACTGTCCCTTGGAACTGCATTCACAGCCCCAAAAACACTGGGGCTCTGCACTTGCCTAGCTTCGTAACAGTCCAACACTATCTGACTCACTCTCACCACAGCCCAGCTCTGAAATTCTAAACATCCAGCGATTGCTCCCACACGAAAGGTGCCAGCACTGAAAGCTCTTGCTGGTCCTCGCTGTCCCTTGGAAATGCATTCACTGCCCCACAATCACTGGGGCTCTGCCCTTGCCCAGCTACCTAATGGTCCAAGATTTTCTATCTCTCTATCGCCAGAGCCCAGCTCCGAAATTGTGAACGTCCAGCGATTGCTCCCACCCGAAAGGTGCCAGGAGTGAAAGCTGTTGCTGGTCCTCACTGTCCCTTGGAACTGCGTTCTCTGCTGCACAGATATTGGTGCTCTGCACTTGCCTATCTTCCTACGGGTCCAACACTGTGTATCTCACTCCCTCTAGAGCCCAGCTCCGAATTTCTGAACATCCAGTGATTGCTCCCACTACGGAAGGTTTCAGGACTGAAAGCTGTTTCTGGTCCTCACTGTCCCTTGGAACCCCATTCACTGCCGCACAGACATTGGGGCTCTACCCTTGCCTAGATTCGTAAGGGTGCAACACTGTGTATCTGCCTCTTGCCAGAGCCCAGCTCTGAAATTCTAAACGTCCAGCGATTGCTCCCACAGGAAAGGTGCCAGGACTGAGGTCCTCACTGTCCCTTGGAACTGCATTCACTGCTGCACAGACCCTGGGGCTCTACCTTTGCCTAGATTCGTAATGGTGCAACACTGTGTATCTCACTCTCTCAGAGCCCACCTCTGAAATTCTAAATGTCCAGAGATTGTCCCCATATGAAAGGTGCAAGGAGTAAAAGCTGTTGCTGGTCCTCACTGTCCCTTGGAACTGCATTCACTGCCACACAGACACTGGGGTTCTGCATTTGCCTGGTTTCGTAAGGGTGCAACACTATCTCACTCTCTCCAAAGCCCAGGTCAGAAATTCTAAGAGTCCAGCCATTGCTCCCACATGAAATGTGCCAGGACTGAAAGCTTTTGCTAGTCTTCACTGTCCCTTAGAATTGCATTCACTGCTGCAGAGATATTGCTGCTCTGCACTTGCCTATCTTCCTACAGGTCCAAAACTGTGTATCTCACTCCCTCTAGAGCCCAGCTGCGAAATTCTAAAAGTCCAGCCATTGCTCCCACACGAAAGGTGCCAGGACTGAAAGATGTTGCTGGTCCTCACTGTCCCTTGGAACCACATTCACTGCCGAACAGACACTGGGGCTCTGCACTTGCCTAGTGAGCTACTGTTCGAAAACTCTCTGTCTCCCTCTTGCCCGAGCCCAGCTCTGAAATTCTAAACGTCCAGCAATTGCTCCCACACGAAAGGTGCCAGGAGTGAAAGCTGTTGCTGGTCCTCACTGTCCCTTGGAACTGCATTCACTGCCCACAAACACTGGAACTCTGCACTTGCCTAGCTTCCTACAGGTCCAACACTATCTCACTCTTGCCATAGCCCAGCTTAGAAATTCTAAATGAATGTGGTTCCAAGGGACAGTGAGGACCAGGAACAGCTTTCGCTCCTGGCACCTTTCGTGTGGGAGCAATTGCAGGACGTTCAGAATTTCGAAGC
Organism: Mycteria americana; assembly: GCF_035582795.1. Lineage (NCBI taxonomy): Eukaryota > Metazoa > Chordata > Aves > Ciconiiformes > Ciconiidae > Mycteria > Mycteria americana. Next base: position 86,197,342 of record NC_134365.1, read on the forward strand.
TATGCTGTGGCAAGAGTGAGATACTGTTGCACCCTTATGAAGCTAGGCAAGGGCAGAGCCCGAATGTTTGAGGGGCAGTGGATGCAGTTCCAAGGGACAGTGAGGACCAGCAACAGTTTCAGTCCTGGCACGTTTCATGTGGGAGCAATCGCTGGACTCTTAGAATTTCGGAGATGGGCTCTGACCAGAGTGGGATACACAGCGTTGCATCCTTAAGAAGCTAGGTAAGTGCAAAGCCCCAGTGTTTGTGGGGCTGTGAATGAGCTGTCAAGGGACAATGAGGAGCAGCAAGAGCTTGCAGTCCTGGCACCTTTCTTGTGGGAGCAATCGCTGGATGTTTAGAATTTTGGAGCTGTGCTCTGGCGACAGTGAGATAGAGATATTTGGACGATTACGAAGCTAAGCAAGTGGAGAGCCCCAATGTTTGTCAGGCTGTGAATGCAATGCTAAACGACAGTGAGGACCAGCAACATCTTTCATTCCTGGCACCTTTCGTGTGGGAGCAATCGCTAGACATATAGAATTTCGGAGCTAGGCTCTGGCGAGAATGAGATAGACAGTGTTGGACCGTTAAAAACGTAAGCAAGTGCAGAGCCCCAGTGTTTGTGGGGCTGTGAATGAAATGCCAAGGGATAATGAGGAGCAGCAAGAGTTTTCAGTCCTGGCACCTTTTGTGTGGCAGCAATCACTGGATGATTAGGATTTCGGAGCTGGGCTCTGGTGAGAGTGAGATAGTGCTGGACTGTTACGAAGGTATGCAAGTGCAGAGCCCCTGTGTTTGACTATGAGCCAAACACTGTATTCCGTATATATGACAAAGTGAGTCTTCTTTGAGCCATCTAGCTCTGGATGGCCACATATGATGCCCAGGGGAGGGGGGGGGGTGTCTCATGGGGCACAATGCACACCCTACAGGCAGAGGGGGCCAGAGGGGACTGAGTGCCTGAATGCTGGGGTCCTCTTCCCATCTCTGGGGAGATTCCAGGACTTAGTGGAATAGAAGTGAGTTAATGGGGGAGCAGCCCAGGTGCCCAAGCTGTACTGGAGGGATTAAAGCCCCATGTGTGAGGAGTTAAAGGTCTTGCTTTTGTGATAATTGTGCCTGTCTTATAAGTGGGGAGGGTGTTTTGCTGACATCCAGAGATGTCCCCTGGGGCAGAGCCCCCTGCCATGAACATCACCCTGGTCCTGCATCTGTCATGCCAAGGACAACAGCCAGGATTAACAGCCAGGAATGAAATCTCTCCACATGAAAGACGAGAACAGGACCCAGGTGTCTGACTTCTCAGTACCTCCTTCCCTTCCTGTATCGCCGTGGTTATCTGCTCCATGCCCAGAGCCAGAAGGAATCCAGATGTTGGAGCTGCTGTTCCTTTTATGCCCAGCCCCATACTTTGTTCCCGATGGAGAGGCAATGTACCTGATTTGAGGTGGAGTGCAGACAACCTTCCCATTTAATGTGCCGGGTGGCTTATTTGTCCCATAAATAAACCCCAGGAAAGAGAATGCATGGTCAGACTGGATTTTTGGTTCGGATTTTTGACCACGAGGTAGCACCGCTAACTGCTGAAAGAGCAGGACTGTCCGCCATTCTGTGTCCGTGTCACGACTTCCCTCACATCCCCAGTCCGCACCCAGCTCCTCCGAAATGGCGGAGGGGCTTCCAGCCCCGGCTCAGCAGGCATCCGGCACCTCACTGAGATGTGGCACCCCACTGAGATGCTCCAAAAGCTGAGTCCTCGGCGTGCCGCTCCCCCTCCCCCGCCCCCAGCAGTGGTCCCTGGTTATCCATAACCCCCCAGGTTCCCAAAACCCTCTGCCTTCCTCACCCAGCATAAGCTCCCCCAGCCAAGAGCGGGATGTATGCTCACCTGCCACCTCAACACCATTGCTTAATTAAAAACCACCCCCCGACCCTTTCCCCAAAAGTGACTGTGGGAGGCTTTTCCTTCGTCTGGCTGTAAACCCCCTCCTCCTCAGGGAACCCGACATCCAGGCATGCCCCGCTCTAATTCCCAAAACCCACTGCCTTCCAAGGAAAACAAGGTGTCTGGGCCACTACCCCTGGCTCTAATCTGCAGACACGCCTAGCTTCCCAGAAGTAGGCTGAGAAAGCCAGCATCGAGGCAGTCCTTCCCACTCCCAGATCCACAGAATGCTCAGCAAAAAGAAGAAAAATAACCACCTCGCTGCGGCATGAAGTAAATAAGCTTGGGGGGCACTGGAGGCCAGTTCTCCCAGGGTCAACAGAAAGGAGGGGTGGATGCAACATATCTGAGGATTCTTCATGTGCACGGCTGAAACAGCCATGGCTCAAACAGGGATGCATCCCATTTATGTCAGTTCCTCCCCATTTCTCATCCCCAAAAGACAAACTCAGGCCTCCACCTCCTCCATGTGTAGCTCTCCACTCCCTTCAGTGTGGACCCAGAGCGGGACTCTGGGTTTGTGGAGAACCACAGATGGGAAACCAAGGCTACAAATAGAGGTGACCATAGAGAACAGAGCAACTTGGAGGGTGTGAGGAGGGCTGATGTGCAATGTCTACATTTGAATTTGTTGGGAACCTGGTGGGAATCACAAGCTTGCAAACCACAACCCCAGCTATGTAGGACATGGGCTTATCAAGATCACAAACCTGCAGGAGGAGGCAACCCAGGAATTACCTGGAGCCAAAAGCTTGGGCTGACTCCCCACCTGCCCTGTATTGGCAGGCCATGGGGGGTCTATGGCTTAAAGGGGTGAGGGAGGCAATGGGAGCTAAATTGTGAGTTGTGCCTGCCCACAGCACGACACATCCCACGTGAGCCATGGGATGGCCCTGGTGACCAGGACAAGGACCAGGCTGAGAAAGTCCCAGAGAAGTTTCAGAAGGGATTGTTGGGACCTCTGCTGTTTCCTAGGATCTGGTCTGGCCCACTCACTTCATCCCCTGCTGCTTGCCGCAAGACAAGAGGGCTGCCCTGACATGCCTACTCTTCTTTATCTCCAGTGCCGCTGAATAGCAAAAGAGAGTGGAAGTCCCCAGGGAAAGCTGATGCTCAGGTATATTTTCACAGTCCAGCAAGGAGAGAAGCTGAGAAATCCTTCATGGAGTGTGAGGCATAGGCCCGGTCAGGGCTGCTCCAGCTCATGCTGTAGCTGTGGGGAGAGGGAGATGCCGTCTGGCACGCAAGCGAACTCTGCAAGACCACAGTCTCCACCTGTTGATCCAGCGTCTCCTGCTTAGCACCTGGGTACGGTTTTGCTCATGCCTTTCACTGAACTTCCTTCCTCAGAGAAACACTGAGTTGGGTGACAGCCCACTAGCCTTCTCCTTCCCGGCATCATGAGGCGGAAGTACCACCAGGGATCCTAGCTCATTTCCACTTGTTTCTCCCTCCCTGTTGCCAGGTAGAGCTCCAGGCACAGGGTCCAACAGTTCCTATGAGGAGGGAAAGGTGCTGCCAGCAGGGCTCGGCATGGTGGTGAAGACCTCTGTCATTTGGTGCCTGGGTCCCTTTCACCCTTGCCACTCTCCCAGCTGTTCATCCCTGTGCCCATCGGGTTCCCCAGCTAGCCTACGCTGAGTTTGCCCCATTCAGGGGAGGCCAGGTGGATGTCCTTCTGAGCAGAAACACCTGAGGGCGCTGTGGAGACGATGCCAGGGGCCTGAATCTCGTGAGCCTGGGAGCAGCGCAGCAGAGAGGTGCCACTGGTAGAGCCTGGGTGCATGAAATTGCACTGCACAGCTGCTGTCGAGACCCTAGTGGTCTGACCGGCTGCATCGCAGCGGCACCCCTCCACCGCTCTGGAGGACACAAGCTCAGTCCTGCCAGAAAAGGAAACCACCTTGGACAGGTTGATTCACAGGGCAGAGGGGGCAATGACACAGACGGTCTCGGTCCCTGAGCACGCCTTGAATTTGCCAGACAAAGTGTGCTCCTGAAGCAGGGCTGCCAGAAGTCCTTGCCCCAGAGGCAGCACCAGGCTGAGACACCCAGGGCTCCCCAGGTCCCAGGGAGAAACCATCTCTGGAGGAACTTGGGCTACTGCCTGTCAGCAAGGAAGGTGGAGGGAGAGGCCGCCCTGGCCACAATCCTCAGCACCTCTTCTCCCTCATGCCTTCCCCTTTGGGCCACACATGATTCTTTCTTCCTTCCCATGCCAGCACATTGGCTGTCCCTGGGCTCTTCACGGGCATTTACCTTCCTCTCCTACCCCTCTCACCATCTCTGCTGGGCCACGGCTGGAGGGAGCCCTGCACACCCCCCCTCTCCTGCCCCTCATATACCTCCCATCCCCATCACAGTGATCACTGCACCAGCCTGGAGCACTTCCAGTACTCAAACACGTGTGTGTGACTGGCCGGGCTGGAGTGGGCAAAGGCTCAGGACGCTGAGCATCTCCTGTCCCTGCAGTTCCTCTGTGGAAGAAAGGGGGTCCTGGCCTGCTTTGTTTCCTACCCCTCCTGGTCCCACCATGAGAGGTGTTATGGGTAGGGATAGTGTGGGGCAGCTGAGACCCCATCCCGCTCTTTCCTTTGTGATGTTCAGGAACATTCCCAACTCTGCTGCAGAGAGTAAGAGAAAGTAACCGCAGTTGGACTCACAGTTCCCTGCAGGAGAGCAGCTGGAAGCTGCAGACACTGTGTTGCTCTTCAGAGAAAGGGATGGGGGGAAGAGCTTCCCTGCAAAGCCCATGGGAGCCCTCAGCAGGCAGAATGCTTGGGCTGTTGTGGTGTCTTTTGCTGGTCCTGCCTCTCACTGACGTTAATTGCTGTGCTCACAGTACTGCATAGAGAAAGAGCCCCCTCACAGCCGGGGGTGGGGGGAGGGAAATGAACCAGCCATGGCTGAGGGAGAGAGGGAAAACACATGGGAAAATGCTATGTGTGTCCTTCACACCTCATTCCTCCAGCTCTCAAGGACTTCAGAAGGAGAAGGAGAACTCTCAGCATTCCTCTGCCTTGCACACACTCAGACTCCCATGCAACCTCAGCATAGTTCTGCCCATGCAACCCCCTTCTTCCCTCCCCACTCCCCCCGCCCCCGCATCTCTGCAGGGTTTATACTTTCCTGTGATTGTGTGCGTCATTCCCCAGTGTTCCCAGCCAGCCAATCCTTTCTCACATTTCATGTCCTGCCCAGCCCCAGCATGTCTCATCCTCACTCAGTGCTTCCTCTTCACGTACCTCTGGGCAGCTACAAAAGGCAGGTCCCTGGAAGGACAGGGGCTTTTTCCCCATGGTTCCCTGCTGGTTCTTTGTGGCCATGCTGGCCGGTATGGGTAAGTGAACTCAACTCACCCCTGAGCACCTACATTGATTCCACTGCTGCTGTCCCCGCTGCATACCCAGTTGCTGGCAGGCCTCCATTCCCCAAAGCTTCCTGTGCTGAGGATGGCAATGAATCAGGCAATGAACGCCTGAATCTCCTGCAATGGCTGTCTCTTTTTTTCTCCTGTGCACAGCCCCCAAAGGGTTCCTTTTCTGGACACAAACTGCCCAGGAATGTTTGCTGCCTATCGGAGAGAGATTGGAAGCTCACCTGCTGATCTGAAGAGCTGTCACATCCCTTCTGCTGCTCCCTAGCCTGCCCTGTTCCTTCTCACCCTCTTCTCTACCAACCCACAGTGCCTAGTTCACGTTTTTCCATTTTTTTTCCTCCTCCTCCACGCTCCTCCTTTTCCCTTCCAGCATTGGCTCTGGAACAGTCCCTAGACACAGTGATACGACAAGGCCAGTCCGTGAATCTGAGCTGTTCCAAGAAGCAATCCTCCAGCACATATATGTACTGGTACAAGCTGACTTTGGGGAAGGACTCCAGGCTGATCCTCGTGGCTTCTGCATTAGCAGGTGCTAAAGCAAATGTTGAGGATGATTTCAAAAGCCATTTCAAGAGCAGTGAGATCCAAGGAGACGGAATGACCCTCTTGATAGAGCACGCCTTTCTCAATGACTCTGGCACATATTACTGCGCTGAGAATGAAACACAGTGGTTAGGCTGCTGAGGAAGCTGAGCGCAAAGCTCCCCTGCACAAAAGGGACCTGCTTTCCTCCTCATCGGTGCTGCACAAGGGAGGATGATCCATTGCTACTCATTACCTCCTCTGCTTCCTAGCCTTCGTCCTCTTCTCAGACTCTGTTAGTTTATTTGTTCTGCTTTCTCTCCTTGCCACCCCGCTCCTCCTTGCCTCCCTCTTCGTTTAACTCTCATTTACATTATATTCACTTCCGTCAACCCTTCTTCCCCACTCTGCCTTCCTTTCTGTCCCCACCTTCTTCCTTCTGTGTCTCTTCAGTCTGCAGTCCTTCCGCTCATTTAACTCCAGCCAACCCTGCTCATCATTCTCACTGTCAAACAGAAAGGATGTTCGCCTGAGAAGTTCTCAGTGCACCTTCAGATAAAGGCAAGGCCAGGCAGGTGGCATAATAGCCGGTACCAAGTGGGAGCTGCCCACATGCTCCTACATTACAGCGACCTGTCCGAGGTTATTCTGTGGCCAAGGGAACATGTGCAGCACAGGCCCGAAGGCCGCATTGCACATGCAGCACAGCACAGCACAGCACAGCACAGGCCTGCGCAGGTTAGCCGTTATGTGGATCACCAGCCCCTCCATGTACAGTGGTCTCTGCGTCAGGATCGCCAAGGGGACCTTCCACCCCGTGGTCCACATACAGTTTACCTTTCCCAAAGATATTATATCAATTACAGATTATGTTAGCAAGCTGTGCAGCTAACAGAAAGTTTCCTGACAGGTTAGAGTGTTATCTCTGTCTTAACATACACCAGTGTGCGGCACAGGCCAGCATGGGGCCGTCCAGCAGGTTCACACACCGCAGCTTCTCATGCTAACGTACGGGCTTCTTAAGCCCTAAGCACAAGGCCCAACAGAGCAGGCGTGGCCTGTTTGAGATCACTAACTCCTCAAATACCATGTGTTCTGCAAGGCTCCCAATGCACTGCCCTGCCACCTGCATACCCCCGGGGAACCCCAGGGGAAATGGAGACCCTTCCCATGGACACAGCAAGCACAGCCTCCTCTCAGCTGCAGTGCTGGGGGGTGTTGTGGAGGTTTGGGGGCGTGGGGTTTCTTCCTGTTGTCTGTACGATTTAGCCCACCCTCTTGGTCCTTTTCTCCCTTTTCTTTTGAGGAATCGGGGGGCACTCCTGAATCTCCTGTAGGAAGTTTGTGGAAATGAATGCAATGGGACACACTTGGACCAGCAACAGAGGGTCTGGGAGCTGGAGGCATTGCTGTCACCCTTCTGCTAAAAGGACACAGGCTCTCTTCCCTTCATTTGGTGCCTCTTTGTGCATCCCTGTGCTGTGCACACACTCAGGTTGCCACACAGCCCCATCATGCTCCTGTGATAACACTTCTCTCCCACCTACGCATACACACACATATGCTCACACACAGGAGGAAGTCAGTGGAGCAGGGTACATGCACCTCATGCCTGCATGCAGGTGTCATTCCCCGCTGTTCCCAGCCAGCCAGCTGCCTTCTCACACATCAGGCTCTCTCTCACTGCCCTGCCCACCCGCAAAGAGACGTGTCTCTCTTCCTCTCCCAGCCTTTCCTCCTCGCACATCTCTCTGCCTGTGCTGCCACCACGGGCAGGTTGTTGGAAGGAGGTGGCCTTTCTCCATGGTTCTCCACTGGTTCCTTGTGGCCATCCTGGCCCCTGTGGGTAAGTGAGCTTCCCTTCCAATTGAACAGCTGCACTGGAGCCACCACTGCTGCCTCAGTTGTGCGCCCAGTGCCCCATTCCACAAGGCTTCCAGGGGGAGGATGGGCAATGAACGAGGTGAGCTTTTCCTCAACCTCTTAACTAACTCAGAAAATGCTACAGATCTACAAATTTGTTTTTTCTGTCCCATTTTAATACTTCAATTGAGAGTACTGAAGTAATTATTTTTCAAAACAAATTTACTGTGGTATTTGAAGCTGGTTTGTGGGGGTTTTTCCTCCTGTGTGTCTCTCTCAGAGAAACAGGACAATGTTCCCATAGCTTGCTGACATCCTTATGCCACCCATCCCATGTCATACTTCAAGGATGTGTTTTCGTGTCCCCTTCAACGCGTTTCACTCCTCACGTCTCTTCCCTTCTCTTTCCAGGCCAGGCCCTTCAGCAATCGCCAGACATGGCTGTCCGAGTAGGAGACTCTGTAACTCTGAGCTGTTCCCAAAAGGGGAGTGCATTCTCGACCATGTACTGGTACAAGTTGTCCAAGGGGAAGGATGCCACTCTGCAGTTGATTGTACAGTCAGTGGAAGGTGGCACAGCAAGCATTGAGAAGGAATTCAGCAACCACTTCCAGAGTAATGGGACTAAGGGCAGCCGCTTATCTGTGGAGATAGGTCATGCCCTACTCAATGCTTCAGGCACATATTTCTGTGCTAAGCAAGACCCACAGTGACTCAAAAGCTGGAGCAGCATAGCACAAACCTTTCCATGCAAACAGGGATCCACCCCCAGCACACACACAGACACACACACACAGAGCCCTGTATTTGACAGTACCCCATCTTCTCCTCTTGCCCTCCAGCTCTATCTACTTAAGGAAAGCAGTGGTATTGTCTGTCTGTCTTCTGCCTGTTCTCTAATTTCTTTCCTATTCTTTCCCATCTCTGAATCGCCCTCCTTTCTTCTTGTACTCACTGCCTTGCCTCATTTATCTGCCATCCATAGACTGCCTCTCACTTTCCTCTCCTACTCTCTTTCTCTGTGCCCTTCCCCTTCCTTCTCTGGCCTCTCTCACACCTGTCCCCCTCCTATTTACTACAACCTCTTCCGCTTCTTCTCCCTTTCAGCCTGTTACACTAATTCATAGGTAAGCAGGATGTTTGGATGAGAGGGTCTTTGTGCTACTCACATAGGCTGATGGGCCTCCATTAAAGGCCTGCCAATGTCACCGAAATCGGGAATCAAACTCCTTAACACCAATGTAGCATTAAGAAGCAGGCATTCTTTATTACGGCGCCGGATGCACAGGGGATCGTTCCACCTAGCGTGCATACTGCAGGTTACATCAGCCGAAACTTATATTGTCCAGTTACGTACATATGCATCAAATTTCCTGGAATGATCATGCATGTTCATTCTGTTTCCCAGAACTAATTATCATATTTGCGTGGTCATTGCGCATGCGTCCTTGAGCTCCGAGGGGCTTCTGTGGGGGTCTCTGGTGGTCCTTGGTGGTCCTACAGGTGTGTCCTTTAGTTGACCCCTTCTTCTGGACATGCGCAATCCCACCTTGCTTATGTAACCCGTTTTCCTTCTTCATGGTGCATGGTCCCTAACAATGATTTGGCACCCTTAACACAAACCAATTCTTCTAACCACCCTTGACTCTTTGTCAAGATGGGCTGGGGCTGTACTGGGAACATAGCAGCATGTCCGTACTACTCCTCATCCAATTGTCTTTGGGCATAGTAGCATATCCATAGCCATAGGTGTACAAACACAATATTACAGCATTGTCTAACCTGCTCCTATCTCTATGTTGCTTAGTTACAAAAGAACGAACTAATCATTTTGGTTACATCTGGTTACACCAAGAAAGACAAATGTGTGTTAATCCTGTCTGGTGTTGGGAAGAAGGGCATAGAAAGTTCCTCTCTGCGGAAGGAAGGTGCCCTCTGTCCCTTTTCCCTACGCAGACCATTTCATGGTTCAGGTGTTACAGGGAAACACCTTTGCTGAAACCAGTTGTGGGGTTCTTAAAAAAAAACCCTGTGATTTCAAAGAGATTCTAGTGGGGTCCCATCACACAGGATTCCAGCCTTAGATCAGGCCTCAAGGCCCCAAGATTTGTCCAATATGAGTGTCCTCAAGCCTTGACTTACATCCAGTGCTCCTTACTCCATGACACCGAAGAGCTCAGCTCCCTTTCAGCCACTGGGGTTGCTCTCCACTCTACCTGGACCTCTCTGGACCGGACCAATCCAGCCTAGCTGCCCCTGCCCCCGCTTCCCTTTGTCCCTTGGTCAGGATGGGATGGGTGCCCTCTCTGTGCCCTTGGGGGCAGGAGGTGGAACCAAGGCCTGGGGTCTCTCCCACATGCAATTTACATCCTGGCCATTCAAAGCATTGTTGGCCACGATCCTGCCGTTGAACCTGCCTTTGCCCCGGGAAGACAAATGGATGTCACCCTTTGCCCAGTGTGAAGCAGGGCCCACTCTACAGCCCTGCCCAGGGCTGTCAGCCCAAACCTCTGCCCACACAGGTCCAGCCTGGGAACTGACTGCTCTGCACTCATGTCACCAGGTTATAGGGTGCAGATAGCTTCCCCAGAGAAGGAGAGGTCATAATCCACTTGGGGATTCATCCCATCATCCCCCTGGGAAGTAATCGCATAATTCTTTTGGGATTAATCCTATTGTCCCCATGAAAATAATTCTGTAATGCCGTTGAGGAGCAATACCATAACGCCCCTGAGGTTAGTCCCATAAACTCAGTGAGGATTAATCCTGTAATCCCAAATGGGAAAAGCTCTGACATCCCATTTGGGATTATTCCCAAACTACACACAGGCATTAAGCAGGTAGTTGCCGTGTGATTAAATCCATAATTGGATTTCTATTTGTCTCATAATCCCAGTGGGAAATAATCCCATAATCCCTGCCAAGAGAGAAGCCAGACATAATCCTGAGACAGAGACCATCCACATTTTTCCCTGAGGAAGAGTCACGGGGCTGCAAATGGGGTGGCTCAGGATGCCTAAAGCTTTTTGTGCAATTTTGCATAGCAGATATATAAGGGGGTAATTTTTCCACGCACAGCCCCAGTGGCAATGCAGGACTGCCTCTTAGGGAATGCAGGCATCCAGGCGCCCAGCCTCACAGCCCTGACCAGATGGACACCTTGTTGCTGTGGATCTCATCTAAGAGGTTCCCAGTGGGCTCAGGAGAGAGCTAGCCAAGAAGCGTCCCGGGGGTTTGAAGCAGAATAGGTACACTTGCCCCTTCCCGTCATCCTCTGCCCACACCCAGACACATAGAACACAGGCTTTTTATTTGACTTTCTTGGATATTTCTGGAATCTGGATGCACCAGTTAGGACTTCATTGTGTCTCAAGCTCCCCCCCGCCCCAGCTCGAGTCATCAACTTTGTGCCCAGCCGTGCCCTGAGAAGAAGGGAGAGTGAGGTCCTCGAGGAGACCTCCCTCTCCACCTCCCCGGTCCTTCTGTGTCTATGCCCCCCCTACAGGTTCATTACTCTTTGCACAGCCCCCAGAGACAGAGACTCACCCCAGCCCGCCCCACCACTGCCCTGGGCTCTCTGTGTTTTCACCTGGGCTTGGTGGAGAGGCCCTAGCCCTGCTTCATGACCATATCCAGAGCTCTCAGCCTGGCAGGAGGAAGGGGCAAGTTTGTTTGCTCCTCAGCACGAAGAGAATGTGAAATCTGGGTTCACAGCACACAGAAACTCTGAAGAGGAACAGAGCGAGCAAAGCAGGTCTCCCACCAGCACCTGCCACCCCCAAGCCAAGGAGAGGAGAGGCACCACAGCTGCATGCTGGCTGCCCACGGTCACCTTTCTGGTTCCACCATTGTTCCGACAGCTTTCGGACCCCGCCCCATGGAAGCTCTTGCCGTGCAATGGTAAGGGTGATGGGTGGGGGTGGAGGGGTTTAGGCGGGGAGGATGCGCTCCATGCTTCCCTAGTTTATGGAGGATCTTGACCTTTCCCCAGATCTCCCCCTCTGAATGATATGAGCCAGATTACACAGAGCCAGTCCCCAGGGATACATGGAGCTAGGATGCGACTGTCCCTAGGACTTCATGTCCCTGTATTGAGCGTGATGGCTCCTTGGATCCCCTCTTTGGGGATTCCAGGGGTAAGCAGTAATGCCAGACACCCTCTGTGGTGCAGTTCTCAGACACTCAGTGGGTAACTGCCTGACTAGCACAGAAGCTCCTGTGATGGAGCAGGTTGTTGGCTTTGCTCCTCCAAGTGACTCCCTGGGAGCACAAGATGTGTGACTTGAGCCCTAGGTTCCTAAGCCACTGAGGAGGCTCCTAAATCACTTTGGGCTCAGTGACATACCCTGAAGAGGAGCGCAGGGGCCACCAGCTCTCCCTGTGACCAAGAGGAGGCACACCAGCAAAAGAAACAGACCAGGCAGGTTCTCCACCCCTAGGAAGGTGGGATTTGGGACGGTGAGGCCTCCTTCTGTGGCTCTGCAAAGCACAGCACACGACGTCCCACTTAGTCTCCAGGCAAGGACCAGCTCTTCCATGTGGCAGATCCAAAGTCTCTGCTTCAATGCCCTGCCTCCTTCCGACCTCCTCGCAAAACACCGCCCTCTCCCCTCTTCCAGTCCTCCCTGCTCCCCCCTTCCCTCATTCATACAATGCCACGGATCGTCTGTCCTCCCAGCAGAGTCAAAATGGTGAGCAGTGACACAAGTTCTTTCCTCCAGCTCACATATTTGCTTTCAGCCATCCAGGGAGCTACAGGCAAGTGTGAGCATCAAAACCCACAGGAACAGATCCTATGCATTGGCCCAGATGGCGCTTTGCACGCGGGAGACCTTTCCGTGCAAGCCAGGAAGTCTGTCAGCGCACATATATATGTGCGCTCCGGCATATCTTTCACCTGTGAGAGCCCAGAAGCGACAGAGCTCTGGAACAGCTGCTTTCAAGTTCCTTCTCATCCTTTCACCCATGAGCAGAACGGTAGAGCACTATGCTTGTAAAGCTGCGTATCACAGTGCCTCCAGAGCCCTGAGCCAGACTGTTAAATGTGAGTCCACAAATAACCCACAAGGAGGAGGCAGGCATTAGATGTAACCTTGTTCTGTGTCCTTGAGGAGGAATTCCTGCCCAGCTTCTTCCCATTACCCTCAGTCCCAAATAATCATTCTCACGGGGAATTTTTCTTGGCACAGTCACTGGACCTCCACTCCCAGTCTAAGGCCAAGGGCACTTTTTTCTCCCTTCAGATCTCTCTTTGGAGGAGAAAGGCGCATTTGTGCAACTCTTCTCTGTCAAGCTACAACCCACACCGGATCATTATGTCAGCAGCCTGCTCTGTGCCTGGGGCAATGGCATGAACAGCATTGGGCTGAGCAGAGACAATCCCACACTGAGGCTTGTGGGGTCAGGGCCTGCGAAGTTTCAGGGAGTCTGGGATGGAGTGTCCGATGTGGGACAGAGAAGCAAAAACCATGCCCCAGATCTCCGTTGCCTTTGCGTAATACCTCTTTTCTGGAGATCTCAGCTGGTGCGGAAGGAAGAAAGGAAAACCCCACAGCATGCCCCCTGCCCTGCCTCAAACTCAGGCTCCCATCCAGCCCCATCATGTTCCTGTGATTGTGCGCACGCACATACACACATATGAAGAGAGCTGTGCAGGGTTCATACCACCCACTGCTGTGTGTGAGTGTTATTTCCCACCGCTCCCAGCTAGCCAACTACTTTCTCACATTTCAGGTGCTCTCACGCTGCCCTGCCCACCCCCAAACTCATGCATCTCTTCCTTCCTCAGCGTTTCCTCCTCACGTGTCTCTGTGCCTGTGCTGCTACCACAGGCAGATTTCCATTGCTGACTTATTTTTTTCTGATTTCCTCCCCGTTTGAAACGTTTCTAATGCAGTCACGTTTTCTGTCAGCTATTTCTACTGGTCATTCATAGACAGATGAGAAACCTGCCCATAGCTTTTAAACCCACCCCATCCCTCTAGATTTTGTGGTTTTTTCACCCCCTTTCTCCTCAAATCATTTCACCTCCTGCCTAGCCTCCTGCTTCTTTTTTTTTCCTTTTTTTTTTTTTTTTTCTGTCCTGACAGCGTAGGCCCTTCAACAGCCTCCAGATGCAGTCATCAAAGAGGGAGGAGCTGTGACACTCAGCCATTTCCAGATGGGAGCCACATGCCCCTACAGGCCATGGTATAAGCAGGCTCAAAGAAAGGATACCACACTGCAGCTGGTAGTGTTTTCAGTGGAAGGAGAAAAGGCAGAGGACGTGTCCTCAGGGAAGAGTCTGAGGACAAATTCCAGAATCACTTCAAGAGCTGTGGGAGTATGGGCTATCGCTTGTCCTTTTCAACAGATTTTGCCTCAGTGGATGGCTCTGGCACATCTTACTGTGCTAAGATACACATTGATTCAGGTGCTGAGGAAGCTGAGCACAAACTTCTCTGTACAGAAAGTGATCTGATGGCTGGGGAGATTCTGCCTCGGCTCTCTCTTGGTATGGTCAGCTGGCCGTTGCCCAGAGAGTTGAGGCCAGGGGTCCCTGCAGAATGAGTTTGGGAGAGTATGCGTTCAACTATAATTTTCCTCATGCCATCACAAGATGCAGCCTTCTCTCTTTCTTGGTAGAGAGCAGAGTGGGGAGTGATGAGATTCGCACCAGAGTGCGAATTCCAAAGGCAAATGAGAGCCTGATTGTCGGGGATCTGCACCAGGTATTGTCTCTGTGGAGAAGTGTGACGGATGCACTTGACCCCTTAACCAAACTAGCGGTAGTTTGGTACAGGCTCCAAAGGAGATAAAGGCCTAAGCCGTGACCGGGCCAAGAACTCCTCTAGTTCCAATCTCTTCTCTGAAAACCCACAAAGGAGCAGAGGGACAGGGTGAGCATTGATGCATATGAGCTTGGAACACCGATCACGCGATTAACACACGAATAGCGGGTGGCTTTTCCAAGACTCATTTATCAAGGAACAAAGGAAGTTGTGGGTACAAGGAGTCTCACGCGTACCTTTTCCATCGCATGTGATTTGACTACGAGCCAACCACTTTATTCCATAGATATGACAGCCTAAGTGAACCTTCTTTGAGCTCTCCCTGCTAAGCAGTTGGCTGCATGGCGGTGATCTCCCCTTGAGATGGGACATCTCTCAGGGTTGCTCCTCAAGGCAGAGAGACCTTTTACCAACGGCAGATCTTTTGCAATCGACCGATACGGCGCATAACCTTGTAGTATGGTAACTTTGATTTTGTCTTGGTAACTTTGATTTGTGCCTTCGTAGTTTTGAATCATTGTTCAAATGATTGTGCCATACAGTAATAGAGTGTACCTTGCCATTGAACTTTGTTAAGTCTCACTTTTACAACATCCTATTAAAACCACTTTTGCTAATACCATTGATGGTGATTCTTTAAGCAATCTAAATCACCCATTTGCGACAAATTGGCGTAGTCGACAGAATCCTAAACCAGGATTCGCGACAAGAAGCTAGGACCTGCAGAGTGCCCATGGCCAACTGCACTTCCTGGATCCATCCAGAACCACTGGAAAAGCTGAGGGCATTTTGTGGCGGGAAAGAACCTGCAGATGTGTGCGAGGCAGTGAAACAGAGCTGATGCTGGAGGGAAAGATGGTAATGCAGCTCCCACACCACCTCTGGTACTTGGTGCAAAGGGCGTGGCAGAGTTCGGCGTGCTGACCGCGATGCAAACCTCAGTTCATTGGCTGCGCTGACACCTTGCAGGCTGCAGGGGATGAGGTCCTTCCCTCAGTGCAAGGGAGGGAAGGGTGCAGAAAGAGATCCATGCCTGTTAATTTTATGACGGTGGAGGAACCTCGCTTCTTCCAGCGCCTCACCTACTCACTGGAGGAAAGAAACCTGGTCCACAGACTTTGTGTCTGTTTGTGTCTCAGCAGAGAGACACAGAATTTCTGTGCTGCCTGTGCTTGTGCTGATATTGCCAGTACCTCATATGTACATCATAATGCTTTCTCTGTTTCCCTTTCTTGTTAAGCGCCACATGAGTGAGGAAGCTGTTAGCAATTGTTGAGAGGAAGGTAACTATTCCCACTTTTCTGGAGACAGACAGGAGGAAAACTTCAACATTAAGCATATAAGAGACTCAAGAGAGAGCAGAACATTCTATTCAGCTGGGGATGTCTTTCTCCATATCATGCAGCTATGTAGTACCTGCATAGCTATAGCACGCAGCTAATAGCCTGTGCATGGAGCTCTTCCCAGGAACACAGACTGCAGTCATCCAAGCACAAACCCAGGTGGCCCCAAGAATGAGGTGTCTCAGGAGACTACTGTATCAAACCGATTTTATCAGGGTAAAGTCTCCCAGTTACAGACATATGCCCACAGAATAAATAGATCCCCACGTGCTCTCAGACTCCGCTGATCAGTTCACAGCAGCTGTCTGGGGACAGGCTTGTTCACTAATGACCTTATTGCTCCTTTAGCAGATTTTATCTTTTGTGCTGTGTCACTTTTTTTTCCTTCTCTGTTTCTTTCCCCTTTTTTTTTTAATCTTAAGATGTTTTGCTCCCTTCTTCTGCTATTTATTTTCTCTCAGGAATTCTCCTCCTTTTTTGCTGTGGTATTTGGATTTACCTAGGATAATCTGAGACCTCCTCGGAAGTCTTGTTACCTCCTTTTGCAAATACGTCGAACAGCAGACATCTCAGCTGTGACCCACAGGCTAAGAAAGGTGTTGCAATCCTTGCCTCTTGAAAACCGATAATTTTTCTCTCTTTCTTTTTTGCCCCCCCCCTCCCTGCCTCAGTCATTTTGTCAGGAGGTATTCCTTCTTATACTAGAACAGTGCTGCCAAGTGCCAAGTGCTGCTGCCACTTGGTTACTTCCCTTCCTGCCGTGCCAGGTTGGTGCAAGGTTTTCATGCCTTCCTATCTGCACTCAGATACATTGCATGTGATCCCACTGGACTTTTTGCTGAGAAAAATAGAGAAAGTACAGGGCACTTTGTCCTGTTGACCCTCAGGCTCCAATCAGGGCTCAGAGCTCTGTAATCCTCTCACTCCTGCTCTGCAGAGCTGCGTGATGAAAGCAGTATGTGGACATGTCAGCAGAGAGAGAGAGAGAAAGAAAAATAGTGTCCTCGCATCTCAGTGCTCTGCAGATGCCTGTTGCTCTTCTTCATCAGCACAAAGGAGGGAACACCTTTGTCAGCGACCTCTTCATGGCACTGTCCACCACAGGTGTTCGTGATGTTCCGGCCATGTAAGAGGGGAGATCCTGTGAGGCTATTCCAGCAATTTGAAAATCAAGTATGGCCTATATAATCTGGAAAGTGGAATTTCTTCTTTACCCACTGGAGACCTTGACACATCGGGGGGATAGTGCAGAGGACTGGGACTGTTTCCAGACTACTCTTCTCAACAGCCCTGTCTGTCATAACTGAGAATGCACTCTGCCTGACGATAGGAAGTATTTCTCCCCCCCCCCCCCCCTCCATTTTCATCTTGTCATCTTTTCATCGCATCCTCTCCTCTGTCCTCCAACTTTTTCTTCTCCTTTCCCCTAACATACCAGGCAAAGATATCAACCGCCCTCCACTCACAGTGGTCAGGGAGGGAGACAGGGTCAGGGAGTCACAGGTCAGGGACCTGTGACTTTCAACTGCTCCCGGATGAGAACTCTGTCTCCTGGTGAAAACAGGCTGAAGGGAAGGATGCCAGGCTGCAGCTCAAGGCTTTTTCTGGAAAAGGGCAGATGCTGAGAAGCTGCTTCAGCAAGTGCTTCCGGAGCAATGGGACACAAAGCTACGGTCTGATCCTGTTCGCATATTGTGCCTGTCTCAATGACTTGGGCACCTATTACTCTCCTAAGAAATATCTCTGTGACAAAGCACCTGAGAGCGCGGGGCAAAAACCTCTCTGTAGGCAAATGGCACTTGTTCCATCTTGTCCTGCTCTTCTCCTCTCCCCCCCTTCCCCCCAGTGTTGGATTTCTTTTACATTTCTCCCCATTTCACCTATTCTCTGCTTTTTCTATCCTTTTATTTTACTCAAACTCTCTATTTCCCTTGTCTTTTTTAGGAGACAGCTACACAGCCTATTGGCAACTTGGGCAGCTTTTTCATGGACTTTCAACGCCAGTGCCAGCTGGGGCTAGGAGGAGTTAAAACCAGAACCCAGGAACATCTCTGTCCTTTTGGCTCTTCCAGGAAAGACTCTTCCAGAAGCCCAGCACGACCCGTTAACTGAGCAAAAACGTATAGACAGCAGCCCCAGTGGCACTGGTACATGAAGAGAACAAGCCCTAGCAAGAGGCTCCTTCATCCCCCAAGTAGAGCTTTCAGGGAGGTTCCACTAGGCAATGTTAAGCCATATTGTTGGGGTGGGAATGTGGGGGATGGGGAGCGTTTGTGTTGCTGCCTGCTGTTTTCTACAGTAGGAGTTTGCTGCCTGTGTGATTCGGCGCGCTGTCTCAGCTGTCTTAGGCAGGTTTGTAGCACCTGTATCAGCACCACGCTGATAAACACAAAAGGTGTTCTGCTCCAGAAATGGCTGCCTGTAACTGACTGAAAGACTCCTGAAGATGAGTCTGCAAAATGTTCCAAGATCCTGCTAGGTGAGAGGCCCTACAAATATTAAATATTTCCCCCAGAGTGACATTCCCTGCCTCTGTCCTCCATAGCATAGCCCATGGAAGTACCCAGAGAAACGCTGCACAAAGAAGGGGTGCCTGAAAGTCTTTATTTTTTGGCAATTTTTGTATGTCCAGTCCCAAAACAGAAGAAAATGATGAGGAGAAAAAGCAGGTCACATAGAACGAGAGTGTCTCAGTTGGCGGACATAGTTGCTTTGATCCAGGAGACATAATTGCAAACCTTAGTGTAAACCCCGGGATAGCCTTTCTGCGCACATCCAATACCCCAGGAAACAATGCCCTGGAGCTGCCCATTGCAGACTACTGGACCGCCGGAATCCCCCTGTGCACATAAAGGATACGGACATTCAGCAAATGGTATCAGCTTAAGTGGTGAGCCAGAGATGCCAGAAATCACTGACATTCAAGGGAGCTCCATTGGGCTTTTTCTACACAGAAGCAAGCTTGCAGAACTTTGTAGAAACAACGGTCATTTCTGATTACCACGCTACACCTGACGCTACTGTGCCTTGCTTTAGCTCCAAAGGCACCACAGCCACAGCTAAGGATGAGTAAGCTGCCTGTTTTTGAGGGGTGCAGTTCTTCCCATTTTTGACAGATGCAGTCCTTCCCAGACACTTAGGATATGTGTGTGTCAAACATTATTCTGCCAAATATTTCCATGGAGCTAGGCACATGTAAAATGCAGAGCAGTTGTCAGGTGTGCTCATTTTCCAGACTGCCTGGATCTTGGCGTACTGGCTATGTCATTTTCGGTGAGTCCAAAACTAACATTTGTGTCCTAAGCTCTAAAGTCACCGTGATTACTGTTGACTCTCTGGTGCAGCACTCCTCCATTTTCAATAGCCTAAGGTGCAGGAGGTGGCATAGTCTGCTTGTGGAGAATGAGGGCAGAGGTATTCGCTGTCTCAAAACAGGGACAATGACTAACTGAGTGGGAAAAAAACTAGCCTCACTCAAGAGGCAACTTTCACCCTAAGCCTCCACTGTTGTTCAAAAAACCAACATTCAGACATGCCAGTGCAGTGAGTATAGCAGATTCTCTAATATGATGGCCTCTTCTACTAGCAAAAGGCAGGAGAGAAGCACATGGGAAAGGAGAGGCAGATGTTTTACCTGGCAGGAGTCTTTCCCTCCCTCCATGAATCCTACACATATCATGTTCTTGGTAATTTGCCCAGGGTAGGCTTTGGTACACTCGCTTGAGGAGAGTACAGGAGCCTTCAGGCACTGCAAGGTATCTGGGTACGGATCTACAAGAAAATAGGGAGAGACGTTTGACGACATCTCTGAGTTCATTTCAGAGCCTGGAGAAGATCTTTCTTAGCAGAAAAGGAGTCACTGAACATCCTGTTTTAGCAGTCGTCATTTTTCCTCTGAACAGTAATCGCAGCATGGATTCCTTTTGTTTAGATGGAAGAGATTCTACCCATGGGTCCACCGTTCTACACTGCAGCCAGGTTAATTTTTCTGATACCTAGAAAATCTTTGACTGGCAAGCGTGGAGCTAAGAGCTACTCTTTTGTAGCACATACGCTGGAGGAAACCTGGGCCTCGGGAAAACCATCCTCTCCTCTGGTGCAGGTTTAGTTGTCGTCAGTGGACTAGACACTGTTCACCATCCACACCTCTGACCACTGGTGTAAGAGAATGGAGCTCTCCTGTAGTAATTTTAGATCCACAATCACAGACTTTGATCTTGTTCTCAAAGAACTGACAACAACTCTATTGACATTAGTTAAATTGCTAGCGCTTGGCACCATACAGCTGATAGCATCAGGCCACAAAATTTATGGCAGTGTGAACATCCCGGTGAATGGCACATGGATGACTTAAGTGATTCCATGTTCGTAACACAGAACAAGAGGAAGGACCTTATAAAGGCTTGCCTTTAAAGCGGTTAAATGGTTACTGTCCTACACAGACTGATCACGCAAAAAGGCCCGTCCCACAGCACTTCTCTGTGCTTTACCCTGTACTGCTTGGAGTTAATTGTGAGGTCTTAGAGTGTCTCCCGGGCCCTCACGATGCTGTACATTCCCACAGAGTACTCACCGGCATTGTTGAGAGTGTTGCCCCAGCCAGAGATGAGGCAAGTGGTGCCTGTGGCCACACAGCTGGTAGGCAGAGGAATTGTTTGGACAGCTCGGTTGAGCTGGGCTGGTTTGGCAAGCTTGATGAGCATAATGTCATTGTCCAGTGTTGTGGAGCTGTAGCCAGAGTGGCGGATGACTTTAGCTGAACTAATCAACTGCTGCGTCGATTCTGTGAGTGCCAGGTTGTATTTCCCGAGCTGCACTTGGATGCGACTGGAAAAGAGAAGGAGTGGCATGTACTTTACTGCTACCGACGGGAACCTCCCCGTCACCGTATGCACTCGCTTCAACATCGCTATCGTAGTAGCTGTTTTCGTGCAGGTTATCTTTCTAGTCCTGCGATAAGTGCCGGGGAATCCACGCTGAGGTCTTACCCACTCCCAGTACGGGTGGTGAACTTCTGCAGGTTTATTTTCTTGAGCTGGGACAAGCTGAATATATAACAGTGCTTTACACAAACATTCTGGAAAAAAGGCAAACTGCTATCACCCTGACCTCATCCCTCTTCCTGTTCTCCAGTGACTAAGTTTTAGCGAGATTAATGCAATTTATAGGAAATCACAGCCCGTAAGTCATTGCTAGATTATCACATTGTTATTTCAGAAAGTGCTCTGCATTCACAGGAACATTTGCAGAAGTGGAAAACCCCTTATGACGCCTCAGCCCAGCTTCCTGAATGAGCTTCCCATTCCTTGGTTGTCTCCTGTCAGAATGGCGTCACTTACATATTTGGGTCTCACAGCTCGGAATTCCTGTTGGAAGTGAACGGGAAGAAAGAAGTTCTTCGGAAGAAGAAAGAAGAAAGAAGGTTACGGAAGAAAAAATATTTTTCCACTCACGACTTGTAGCAGTGAGCAGCTGACAGGACCCACTGGCTGTTGATGAGGGAACCTCCACAGAAGTGATACCCAGAATTCAGGGACACCTGATAGGGGACAGAGCTCGCTGCACAGGTGTAGCCTCCCACGATCTTGTCATCATCATCATCAGCGTTGATGGGGAAGGCAACTGGGAGATAAGAAGTGGCATATGTCAACATCTGGCATAGGGAATCTGGTGCCCCTGTGGCTGACTGAAGCACCTCACTTGCAGGCTCTAGTTCTATAAAAACTCACGGTAGCAGTGGTGGGCAAGCACTCGCCCATAGTCCAAAACTTTACAGCAGCTTTAGGACTTCCTGGGCCAGAGGTGTTATCTTTATCCTTCATAGTCCTTGAGAGAGCGACAGTCTTTGTTTGAAGCTATGGGCACATTTCAGTATTCCTGGGTCAAGAACCCCTATGAAGGCATTCATTCCCCATTTTGTGACACAAGCAATTATGAATAGACAGCAGTCAAAAGAAGTTGCAGTGCTCAGCCTTAAATCTTTTGCAAGTTGAATCTGGACTTCACTTTCCCACAATAGACTACCTCGCAAATTTGCTGAGAAAATGAGCTTCCTTATAAATTACAAAAATAGAAGGAAAAAATGTACTCACCAGCCACACCAACAAAGGTGACAAACAGTATGTACTTCATGATCTTGACCACAGCCTCAAGCCCAGACTGGTGGACTGGAAGCGTGAGCTGCTAGAAATACATTTTCCTGAAATGGCCTTATCTCTAGCCCAAGGTTTTAGGTTTTCTCCAGACAAGAAGTACCCAGTGGAAAATTTGAAGATCCAAACGTGGGCATTAACAGGCACTGGTAGAAAGTACAAATAACATATCAGTTAATCATAAACCTTTCCTAAGATAAAGAGCTATTTTAAAGTATTGTGGAGGGCAGCCTTCAATCTAAAAATACATGTGAGCTTTGGAAGATGTATAGTTGTTTGCCTGCCTCATTCCTATACGCAGCACCTGTTGAGAGCAACCCTCAAACCCCTTTGAGATCCCTCTGCGATGACCGTGTCATTCTTAGAAATGCATATTTTTTTCCGGAACCTCAATGTTGTAGGTAATGGCCTGTAAGATACTATACATTTTCTTTTGGGAAAAAAAAAACCACCACCACCACCCCCCCAAAAAAAAAAAAAACCAACAAACCACAACACCAAAACCTCTCGGTGTTGTTAAGTTTATTTGTTGTTAAGTTTACTTTAGTAAATTCCTTGAGTAATGCGCGTGTGTGTTTTTATCATATAGAACACAGTGTTTTCCCAAATAAAATTATTCAAAAGTAATTTAAATAAGTGAGTACGAAAAGCTATTCTGTGCCCCCCCACACCTCCCAGGTTAAATTGTTCAAATGTGGGAATGCGCACCATATCTCTTTGAAAGCATTTCTTTCCAAATTTCTCTTCATGTTAGCTCCGGAAAGACATGGGATAACCTCAAGTGACTGTAAACAGAAGTCATAAGCTGCAGAAGAGATGCTGAAACAGCATGAGAGACTAAATAGGAATAATCTTTCTGTTCCATTTCTTGATCAATTTTTTGAGAGCCCTGGAGGACTGGTACACACAGTGGCACTGTCCAGATGGAAATTTTCCTTCATGTTAAAGGACAAGTCCAAGGCCAGGGACTCCTCCAAGGAGCTGCATGACTTGTCTTGGGCTTTAAACTGGTATCAGTGCAGTTTCCCTTGCTGTGGAAAAGGGAAAGATCCATAATAGGACTAAGCATGGCAAAAATTACCAAAGCTCTCTAATCCCGTCATAACTAAGAAGAGCAAGAGCAATTCCTAACCTACAACAGTGTATAATTTGATATCCCTGTGGATTTATAATTTCTTTGTCCAAAACATGCCATTGGCATAGAAACGGGCTGTCATCAGATATTTTAAAACAATATTTTTCCTGAGGTATAGCTCTAAATACCTGTTAGGTAACACTTAAGCTGTGAAGGACAGCTTCCTTTTCCTTCTTGTCACAGGGTTTAAGATTTGGTTTAGTATTCCCCCAAATTTCAGGAAAATCCCGTAATTCAGTGTCTGAATTGGGAAGCTCAACCATACCTGCCTTTATCTTGGTACTTTTTTTGCTTTCCCTTGTTACTTATTTAATCTGCTCTGATCTTTAACTCTGATCAGTTATTCTTAACAGCAGGGAAGGCATCATATAGGGCTGGCTGGTAGCCTCCTTGAAGCAGAAGGTCTCTCTGAGACTCTCTACGCTACTTGCTTAAATCAACAAGAGGACACTACTGACCTCTTCCCAGGCTACTGCCAGAGCTCACGGCAAAAGTCCTGGGTCATAGTTCCCGTGGTTCTTGTGTTCCTAAGTCCTTGATGGCAGACGTCTAGTGAACATACCTCACCCAAGTCCCTCCCATTCTCCTATCTGCCTCTCAGGGGCCTCTTCTAGAGGCTCCCGTGAATCCCAGAACTCCAGGGTGCGTGCCAGCAGGGCAGCTCGTGGAGCAAACTGGTCTCAAATGAAGGCAAATGGGGTGTTTGTGATGCACAGCTCAGGCCATCCAGCAGACAGGCTGCTTCAGAACAGCCCTTCAGGCCTTTCAGTGAGAGCTGTGAAGGATGAAAAGACTCCTTTGCATTCAGGTTGAAATTGGAACACCTCCTCCCACCCCTCCTTCCTTTCTTTAAGATGACAAATCCCTACCTGAAATGTAAATACCCTCTTCTGCTCAATGCTGCTGAACATTCCACAGACCCATTGTAAGGGGTTTTTTTTCAGCGTCTTTCAAAAAATACACGCCAGGGGGAGGTGACATTTCCAGCTGCAAGCCAGTCTCTCATTTAAGGCAAATGATGCTGCAGCAGAATGCTGGTGGCTCCAGGGACACAGGAAGGAGGAGGATTGGTGAATGGAGGGCACCTGTGTTAGACAGTATCAATGGACAAGCAACTGCAGCTTGCATTTCTAGAAATCCATGTTCCTAGTTCAAGTATTTCAGTCAGTTGTATCATCACTGGCCTCAGATAAAGTAAATACAGTTGTGCAGGCTGATGCAAGAGCCTGGGAAAGGGAAAGCTGGCGAGACCGTGGGCTGACAGAGATAAAGCTTCCCAGGAGCATAAAGTGGAGGAGTTTCTGAGGCTAGTCCTTGTACGTGTCACAGAGCTTGGTGGTAGAGGGACCATTGATTCCCTCTTCCCAAGCCTCTCCTGCCTGGGAGCAGCTGGTACATTCTCCAAAGCTTCTGATCCTCCAGCTCTCCGCACCTGAGCAAACCTTCTCTCACAGCCTCTGGCCTTGTCCTCTCTGCCTGCGTTTCTCTTTCCCCAATGGCACAGCATTCTGCTGTGCATTTCTTCTCATTTCTAGCATGCCACTTCCACCTGTGTCAGAGACTTGGACTCTCAGTCTCCTAGAGAGACAGAGGAGGTAGGACATGACAGGGGTGTGTAAAATTATGACTGGCCTGGGGAGACTGGGGAAGGATGAGTTGCTTGCTGTCTCTTTCTGTACAAGAATTAGGGGGTAGAAAGCAAAGCTAGGGGGGTTGGCAGGTTCAAAACAAGCAAAGGACAATTCTTCTTCTTTAAGGAAAGCCGTGAACCCCTTTCCAGAGGTTTTTGTGGATGCCAAAGGTTTACACGGCCTCAAAAAATGAGGGCACATGTTTGGGGAAGAAAAAAGCCATTGAGGGCTATGAGGTTGAAAGACACCGCCATCTGACCGCCCTTGTCCCCAGGAACCGCCTGGTGTTGGACGGTTCCCTGCTACTATAGCCCAGTAAGAGACCAAAGGGAAGTGCAGAGCCCTCTGGACTCTCACCCATCTGCCAGGGTGTTTCCCATGACCCAGAGAAGGATAGTCAGGGCTGCCAAAGCCCTGCAAGAAAGTTTGGAGAGTTACCCAAACTCATCCCTTCATTTGCTGGAGCACGGAGGGGGTCCTGGGAGCAGCTCAGCCCCTTTTGAGCAGGATGGGAGGCGTCAGGTCAGGTCAGGTCTGACCTGACAAAGATGTGTGCTAGAAGGTGGGTTTATCTGACAGGGCTGCTGTGTTGTTCTTGTTCAGGCTGCGATGGAAAGCGAGGATGGGGCTTAAATCATGGGAACAGTTGCCCTAATGGTCCCTAGTTCTGGAAGGGGCTTGCCTGGGGAGTAAAATACCTAGTTTTCCTAGGCAACATAAAGACCCCTCAGAGCATCTCGTTCCAGATGACTGTGCGTTCCAGACATCCTCTTGTGCTCAGGTACTAGGATCTCTCAGAAAGGATGCCCAGGTAGAGATCCCCTCTGCCTTCCTTCCCCTATAGCTGCTTCCTGTATTGCTTGGATAAATCTTTAAATCTGATCCAGAGAGCAACTGATTGTGATGCACATTTCCTTCTCCAGCCTTTGAGCAAAATTTCCCTGGGTCCTGGAAATTCTCCAGTTGCCTTGACAGATATTTTTTTCCTGCTCTCCTCTTTCTTCCTTGTCCAAAGCACAAACCCCAGGCATCTAGAGAGGAGCGTGGCCAAGGGAGGCCGTGGTGCCTAAGGTACGGCGGAGAAGGGGCTGGGAAACCAGGAGAGGGAGGGGGAGAGGGAGGGGCAGAGGGAAGGAGAGAGGGAGAGGCTTCGGGGTGGCTGAAAATCAGATGCCAGGGGATAAGGCTACAAAAATACAAAGACCCCGCTCCGAGGCTGGGGCCTGTCAAGGGTCCCTTCCCAGCTGCACCTCTGACTGCCCAGCTCTTCCCCAGTTTCAGAAGTAGGGTCCCCCCACCCACTCCAGGTGTGATGGAGCTGGCTGAAACCAAATGGAAGGACAGATGGTCTCCAATACTCCCAGAAATCTGAGCTTCTCCACAGCTGTTCTGGGTGATAGAAAGATGTGCTATTGCTCCAAGGCCATGGGACAGAGGGAATGAAAAATCATGGGGCACTCTGTTGGAAATGGCATAGTCCTGTCCATGGATCCCGTGTTCCCGGGTAATATATCCCTGGATCCCATGATCCTGGGATTCATGTGTTCCTGGGTGCCCTCCCCATGAGGCCCATGTCTCAGGTCCTGTGTCCCTAGGGTCCCTGGACCTCAAGTATCATGTCTTTCAGGTTTCCAGTTTCCTAGTCCCATGTCCTCAGTCTCCTTCCACCAGAAGCTCAGCTTCTGCACAGAATAGCTTCTCCAGGGGCTTCCCCCCGCCCCCCCCACAAAGAGGTGTGGAGGAGTCTGCTGTATTCTCCAAGCATTTTCTGGACCATTCCCATTTAATCTTTGCACCACGCAGGCTGGTGTTTTGGAGCTGACTTGAGCCAGTTATCCTGCATTCTTCCCCACTGCTTGGGCACCCCTGGGCTTCGTTCTGTTTGTGGGGACACTGGCTAGTATTAACCCAAGCAGAAACTCCGTCTCAACTTACGCTGCTGCTGTAGAAATTGCCAGATCCTCCGATGTTGCCATCAAAGCTACTGACAGTCTGCTGGGGAAAGAGTATAGGGTGGGAGGAGGGGAACTAAAATCTCCAGAAAACACATAACCAGATGTGGGAGATTTGCAATCCCCTGCTCCCAGGAATGCCAATGCACTGGATGGACCTGCCCCATGCTCAGTGCTTCCCTAGGGCATGGAGGATCTTGACCTTTCCCCAGAGAGCTCCAATCTCCCCATAAACCTCTGCCCTGATACCAGAGTCTCTTAAAATAGTTTTTGATCTCTTTTGGCACGTTTTCTGCTCATCTCCCACATTGCTGTGGGGCTGTGACATCTGCCTCCACCTATGGAAGTCCCAGCCAGCAGTCCCGTCGTAGCCCTATACCCTCCCCTTCCTGCAAATTGTCGCCTTCCATTTTTTCGGGGACCTCATTTCCCCTTGAGCCAAGGGTATTGGAGGTCACGTCCACATGGAGTCCACCACTACTCACCCCTTTGCCGCTGAAGCTGTCATCGCCTTTGCTGTTGCTATTGATGCTGCCAGCATTCTGAAAGAAGTTTGGCTGAGTCCTTGGCTGAGTTCCTGAAAAAGCAAACCCCACTGCTTAGACATTTGTGTGAGCCAGCCACCTCTGCCTCCAGTCTAAACCTCGCTTTTGCTCTCCATGCCTATTCCCAGGCAGCGTGGCACCTAGGGAAAAGCTCATCTCACCTGAGGAGCTGCCATGATGCATCCCAGCACCAGGAGACAGCCAGTCAGGAATGTAACACAAATTTGCCCCTCCATTGCTCTTTCTTTGGGCTGGGGTACCTGTGCCCTTCAGGTTGGGGCTCTGAAGGATGCTGATTTATAAGGATTTATAAATCCCAGCTGGATTTATAAGGAACAGCCAGATCCTGCCACCTCAGCCCTGCCTAAGCAAAGCCCTGGTATATCCCCACCAGGTTTACTTGGTACCACCAGTCTCTGCCGTGGCTTATCCCTTATCACTCGCTCTACCACTCCCTTTTGCCTCAACTTTGTTTTCTTTTTGTCCACATGCTCCAGTTTCTCAGGGATGCAAGATTTTGGCTCTGAGACTTCAAGGCCATGCCAATGAATTGCTACAGTCCCCAGTCAGTGGCTCATAAGAGAGGCTCTTCCTGTTGTCCTGCTATGAGCCCCCCAGGGAAGGATTTCTCTCTGTGCCTCCGTGGGATTTCCACTGTTCCAGCTTGTGCACGTGGGGACACTGAGACCAGAGTAGGATCTTCCTGAAGTACAGGGTGTAGGGCCTCGTAGTGTTTACCATGAGTAGTTGGCCCCTGCCAGGCATGGGCAGAGCGGCTGCAACCCCAGACAAGGCATGAACCAGGGTGCATGAGAGCATGAAGGACTTCCTGTTCCACAGGGGTGACTGCCCCATCCCAGAGCTGAACTGAAGTCCCACAGGCAGTGAGGCATGGGGCCAGGGCAAGTGTGAGAGCACTGACTCCTACCCTGGTCCGCCTCCTAAGCCTCAAGTTCTGTCACTCCTCTTGCAGCTCGCGTAGGAACTGAGGTATCCAGGTCCCTAAAACCCTCGTGGAGAGAGAACCCAGGCATTCTGCCCCTCCCCTTGACAGCAGTAGCGAGTGACTAGAGCCAGCCAAAAATTCACCCTGCTGGGAGGACACTAAGAACTTTGGCTTTATTGTGATGATTGATAATCTTTGATTCCCTTTGTGATTCCCTGTTTCCCAGTGGAGGAACTCCACTGCCCTGATTCTCAGTGGAGGGGCCATGGCTGAGCCAGAGTCACTGTGGGAGTGGGGTGTACTGGTCAGATGGGGAGCTGCAGTGAAGTCTTGGCAACAGTCCCCTTTTCACAGCAGAGCCTGCAGTCCCCACGGTGCCTCTTACAGCAGACTCAGCAGAACCAACAGCTTCTCAACTTCCCCCAGGCTCCCTGCAGGTGAAAGAGAGACACTGGTGACCTTCCAAGGGGGCAGGAACAGAAGAGGGAGCTGGGATAGGACTGGGAGCCAGGACGCCTGTGTTCTCACCTCAGCGGAAGGTAGTAGGAAAGGACTAGGAGGCCAGATGCCCATAGGGCTGTGACTTGATCTGCTGGGCAACAACCCGTGAGCCCAGAGGACGGGACACAGACTTGACCATGTCCACACTGTTATCCACATGGGTTTCTGTGTTCCCTTACCACACTGGGGAGATGTACCCTCTGACCAGAATAGCAGGAGGAGGAGGAGGAGGAGGAAAAAGAGGAAGAGGAGGAGGAGGAGGAGGAGGAGGAGGAGGAGGAGGAGGAGGAGGAAGAGGAAGAGGAAGAGGAAGAGGAAGAGGAATGAAGAGGAGACATGGGGCCAAGAGTCTCCACTCCATGGCTGTCTCTGAGCAGGGCTGATGGGAACCGGAACTTTGGCGAGATGGCTGCACTGGGCCCCTCCGCCCCACGCACAGGGAACAGCCTAACACACAGGGCCCTTGCCTAATGTGCTAGGCACTTCATATAGGCCCAGCAGGCATTGTATATGTAAGCCGTAGTGTTTGTGCGTGTCTCTCTTTCTCTGCGTGTGCGCGCGCGCGCACAAGGTTGGTATGTGCGACCATGGGATTGTGTGGCTGTGTCTATGTGTGTGAGAAATGGTGTGTGTATAATGGTGTGTGATCACAATAGGGGGTGGGTGTACAGGGAGTGTGTTCAATGTGGTTTGTGGGTGTACACATGGGGTGAGCGTGTATGAAACTGTGAGAGTGCACAGGAGCGTGCGTGTGCGCGTGCACCACGGTGTGTACCCAACAGTGTGCATGTGCAGTGGTGTGTGTGTGTGCATACGCATCCACATGTGTGCGTGTGTCCATTTGTCCATGTCTCCTCTACCCCCAAACATGATTTCCCTGAAACTGTTTTCCTCTCGCTGTCCTGCTGCATCAGGGAGTGATTGGCAACAGATGCAGGGCCTGGGACTGAGATTTGTTTAGCTGGAACCCAGGAATCCCAGAAATCTCAGGGAATGGGCAGTGGAAGGATAGGGGAAGAGAATCATCATCACTGGGAATAGCCTGACTAGGGGCAGGGTGGAGGAGAACCTGCCTAGCTCTGGATGGCCACATATGATGCCCAGGGGAGGGGGGGTGTCTCATGGGGCACAATGCACACCCTACAGGCAGAGGGGGCCAGAGGGGACTGAGTGCCTGAATGCTGGGGTCCTCTTCCCATCTCTGGGGAGATTCCAGGACTTAGTGGAATAGAAGTGAGTTAATGGGGGAGCAGCCCAGGTGCCCAAGCTGTACTGGAGGGATTAAAGCCCCATGTGTGAGGAGTTAAAGGTCTTGCTTTTGTGATAATTGTGCCTGTCTTATAAGTGGGGAGGGTGTTTTGCTGACATCCAGAGATGTCTCCTGGGGCAGAGCCCCCTGCCATGAACATCACCCTGGTCCTGCATCTGTCATGCCAAGGACAACAGCCAGGATTAACAGCCAGGAATGAAATCTCTCCACATGAAAGACGAGAACAGGACCCAGGCGTCTGACTTCTCAGTACCTCCTTCCCTTCCTGTATCGCCGTGGTTATCTGCTCCATGCCCAGAGCCAGAAGGAATCCAGATGTTGGAGCTGCTGTTCCTTTTATGCCCAGCCCCATACTTTGTTCCCGATGGAGAGGCGATGCACCTGATTTGAGGTGGAGTGCAGACAACCTTCCCATTTAATGTGCCGGGTGGCTTATTTGTCCCATAAATAAACCCCAGGAAAGAGAAGGCATGGTCGGACTGGATTTTTGGTTCGGATTTTTGACCACGAGGTAGCACCGCTAACTGCTGAAAGAGCAGGACTGTCCACCATTCTGTGTCCGTGTCACGACTTCCCTCACATCCCCAGTCCGCACCCAGCTCCTCCGAAATGGCGGAGGGGCTTCCAGCCCCGGCTCAGCAGGCATCCGGCACCTCACTGAGATGTGGCACCCCACTGAGATGCTCCAAAAGCTGAGTCCTCGGCGTGCCGCTCCCCCTCCCCCGCCCCCAGCAGTGGTCCCTGGTTATCCATAACCCCCCAGGTTCCCAAAACCCTCTGCCTTCCTCACCCAGCATAAGCTCCCCCAGCCAAGAGCGGGATGTATGCTCACCTGCCACCTCAACACCATTGCTTAATTAAAAACCACCCCCCGACCCTTTCCCCAAAAGTGACTGTGGGAGGCTTTTCCTTCGTCTGGCTGTAAACCCCCTCCTCCTCAGGGAACCCGACATCCAGGCATGCCCCGCTCTAATTCCCAAAACCCACTGCCTTCCAAGGAAAACAAGGTGTCTGGGCCACTACCCCTGGCTCTAATCTGCAGACACGCCTAGCTTCCCAGAAGTAGGCTGAGAAAGCCAGCATCGAGGCAGTCCTTCCCACTCCCAGATCCACAGAATGCTCAGCAAAAAGAAGAAAAATAACCACCTCGCTGCGGCATGAAGTAAATAAGCTTGGGGGGCACTGGAGGCCAGTTCTCCCAGGGTCAACAGAAAGGAGGGGTGGATGCAACATATCTGAGGATTCTTCATGTGCACGGCTGAAACAGCCATGGCTCAAACAGGGATGCATCCCATTTATGTCAGTTCCTCCCCATTTCTCATCCCCAAAAGACAAACTCAGGCCTCCACCTCCTCCATGTGTAGCTCTCCACTCCCTTCAGTGTGGACCCAGAGCAGGACTCTGGGTTTGTGGAGAACCACAGATGGGAAACCAAGGCTACAAATAGAGGTGACCATAGAGAACAGAGCAACTTGGAGGGTGTGAGGAGGGCTGATGTGCAATGTCTACATTTGAATTTGTTGGGAACCTGGCGGGAATCACAAGCTTGCAAACCACAACCCCAGCTATGTAGGACATGGGCTTATCAAGATCACAAACCTGCAGGAGGAGGCAACCCAGGAATTACCTGGAGCCAAAAGCATGGGCTGTCTCCCCACCTGCCCTGTATTGGCAGGCCATGGGGGGTCTATGGCTTAAAGGGGTGAGGGAGGCAATGGGAGCTAAATTGTGAGTTGTGCCTGCCCACAGCACGCCACATCCCACGTGAGCCATGGGATGGCCCTGGTGACCAGGACAAGGACCAGGCTGAGAAAGTCCCAGAGAAGTTTCAGAAGGGATTGTTGGGACCTCTGCTGTTTCCTAGGATCTGGTCTGGCCCACTCACTTCATCCCCTGCTGCTTGCCGCAAGACAAGAGGGCTGCCCTGACATGCCTACTCTTCTTTATCTCCAGTGCCGCTGAATAGCAAAAGAGAGTGGAAGTCCCCAGGGAAAGCTGATGCTCAGGTATATTTTCACAGTCCAGCAAGGAGAGAAGCTGAGAAATCCTTCATGGAGTGTGAGGCATAGGCCCGGTCAGGGCTGCTCCAGCTCATGCTGTAGCTGTGGGGAGAGGGAGATGCCGTCTGGCACGCAAGCGAACTCTGCAAGACCACAGTCTCCACCTGTTGATCCAGCGTCTCCTGCTTAGCACCTGGGTACGGTTTTGCTCATGCCTTTCACTGAACTTCCTTCCTCAGAGAAACACTGAGTTGGGTGACAGCCCACTAGCCTTCTCCTTCCCGGCATCATGAGGCGGAAGTACCACCAGGGATCCTAGCTCATTTCCACTTGTTTCTCCCTCCCTGTTGCCAGGTAGAGCTCCAGGCACAGGGTCCAACAGTTCCTATGAGGAGGGAAAGGTGCTGCCAGCAGGGCTCGGCATGGTGGTGAAGACCTCTGTCATTTGGTGCCTGGGTCCCTTTCACCCTTGCCACTCTCCCAGCTGTTCATCCCTGTGCCCATCGGGTTCCCCAGCTAGCCTACGCTGAGTTTGCCCCATTCAGGGGAGGCCAGGTGGATGTCCTTCTGAGCAGAAACACCTGAGGGCGCTGTGGAGACGATGCCAGGGGCCTGAATCTCGTGAGCCTGGGAGCAGCGCAGCAGAGAGGTGCCACTGGTAGAGCCTGGGTGCATGAAATTGCACTGCACAGCTGCTGTCGAGACCCTAGTGGTCTGACCGGCTGCATCGCAGCGGCACCCCTCCACCGCTCTGGAGGACACAAGCTCAGTCCTGCCAGAAAAGGAAACCACCTTGGACAGGTTGATTCACAGGGCAGAGGGGGCAATGACACAGACGGTCTCGGTCCCTGAGCACGCCTTGAATTTGCCAGACAAAGTGTGCTCCTGAAGCAGGGCTGCCAGAAGTCCTTGCCCCAGAGGCAGCACCAGGCTGAGACACCCAGGGCTCCCCAGGTCCCAGGGAGAAACCATCTCTGGAGGAACTTGGGCTACTGCCTGTCAGCAAGGAAGGTGGAGGGAGAGGCCGCCCTGGCCACAATCCTCAGCACCTCTTCTCCCTCATGCCTTCCCCTTTGGGCCACACATGATTCTTTCTTCCTTCCCATGCCAGCACATTGGCTGTCCCTGGGCTCTTCACGGGCATTTACCTTCCTCTCCTACCCCTCTCACCATCTCTGCTGGGCCACGGCTGGAGGGAGCCCTGCACACCCCCCCTCTCCTGCCCCTCATATACCTCCCATCCCCATCACAGTGATCACTGCACCAGCCTGGAGCACTTCCAGTACTCAAACACGTGTGTGTGACTGGCCGGGCTGGAGTGGGCAAAGGCTCAGGACGCTGAGCATCTCCTGTCCCTGCAGTTCCTCTGTGGAAGAAAGGGGGTCCTGGCCTGCTTTGTTTCCTACCCCTCCTGGTCCCACCATGAGAGGTGTTATGGGTAGGGATAGTGTGGGGCAGCTGAGACCCCATCCCGCTCTTTCCTTTGTGATGTTCAGGAACATTCCCAACTCTGCTGCAGAGAGTAAGAGAAAGTAACCGCAGTTGGACTCACAGTTCCCTGCAGGAGAGCAGCTGGAAGCTGCAGACACTGTGTTGCTCTTCAGAGAAAGGGATGGGGGGAAGAGCTTCCCTGCAAAGCCCATGGGAGCCCTCAGCAGGCAGAATGCTTGGGCTGTTGTGGTGTCTTTTGCTGGTCCTGCCTCTCACTGACGTTAATTGCTGTGCTCACAGTACTGCATAGAGAAAGAGCCCCCTCACAGCCGGGGGTGGGGGGAGGGAAATGAACCAGCCATGGCTGAGGGAGAGAGGGAAAACACATGGGAAAATGCTATGTGTGTCCTTCACACCTCATTCCTCCAGCTCTCAAGGACTTCAGAAGGAGAAGGAGAACTCTCAGCAT
The DNA here is from genome assembly GCF_035582795.1 of Mycteria americana. Classification (NCBI taxonomy): domain Eukaryota; kingdom Metazoa; phylum Chordata; class Aves; order Ciconiiformes; family Ciconiidae; genus Mycteria; species Mycteria americana. The sequence continues at coordinate 86,231,179 of NC_134365.1, forward strand.
TCCTCTGCCTTGCACACACTCAGACTCCCATGCAACCTCAGCATAGTTCTGCCCATGCAACCCCCTTCTTCCCTCCCCACTCCCCCCGCCCCCGCATCTCTGCAGGGTTTATACTTTCCTGTGATTGTGTGCGTCATTCCCCAGTGTTCCCAGCCAGCCAATCCTTTCTCACATTTCATGTCCTGCCCAGCCCCAGCATGTCTCATGCTCACTCAGTGCTTCCTCTTCACGTACCTCTGGGCAGCTACAAAAGGCAGGTCCCTGGAAGGACAGGGGCTTTTTCCCCATGGTTCCCTGCTGGTTCTTTGTGGCCATGCTGGCCGGTATGGGTAAGTGAACTCAACTCACCCCTGAGCACCTACATTGATTCCACTGCTGCTGTCCCCGCTGCATACCCAGTTGCTGGCAGGCCTCCATTCCCCAAAGCTTCCTGTGCTGAGGATGGCAATGAATCAGGCAATGAACGCCTGAATCTCCTGCAATGGCTGTCTCTTTTTTTCTCCTGTGCACAGCCCCCAAAGGGTTCCTTTTCTGGACACAAACTGCCCAGGAATGTTTGCTGCCTATCGGAGAGAGATTGGAAGCTCACCTGCTGATCTGAAGAGCTGTCACATCCCTTCTGCTGCTCCCTAGCCTGCCCTGTTCCTTCTCACCCTCTTCTCTACCAACCCACAGTGCCTAGTTCACGTTTTTCCATTTTTTTTCCTCCTCCTCCACGCTCCTCCTTTTCCCTGCCAGCGTTGGCTCTGGAACAGTCCCTAGACACAGTGATACGACAAGGCCAGTCCGTGAATCTGAGCTGTTCCAAGAAGCAATCCTCCAGCACAGCTATGTACTGGTACAAGCTGACTTTGGGGAAGGACTCCAGGCTGATCCTCGTGGCTTCTGCATTAGAAGGTGCTAAAGCAAATGTTGAGGATGATTTCAAAAGCCATTTCAAGAGCAGTGAGATCCAAGGAGACAGAATGACCCTCTTGATAGAGCACGCCTTTCTCAATGACTCTGGCACATATTACTGCGCTGAGAGTGAAACACAGTGGTTAGGCTGCTGAGGAAGCTGAGGGCAAACCTCCCCTGCACAAAAGGGACCTGCTTTCCTCCTCATCGGTGCTGCACAAGGGAGGATGATCCATTGCTACTCATTACCTCCTCTGCTTCCTAGCCTTCGTCCTCTTCTCAGACTCTGTTAGTTTATTTGTTCTGCTTTCTCTCCTTGCCACCCCGCTCCTCCTTGCCTCCCTCTTCGTTTAACTCTCATTTTCATTATATTCACTTCCGTCAACCCTTCTTCCCCACTCTGCCTCCCTTTCTGTCCCCACCTTCTTCCTTCTGTGTCTCTTCAGTCTGCAGTCCTTCCGCTCATTTAACTCCAGCCAACCCTGCTCATCATTCTCACTGTCAAACAGAAAGGATGTTCGCCTGAGAAGTTCTCAGTGCACCTTCAGATAAAGGCAAGGCCAGGCAGGTGGCATAATAGCTGGTACCAAGTGGGAGCTGCCCACATGCTCCTACATTACAGCGACCTGTCCGAGGTTATTCTGTGGCCAAGGGAACATGTGCAGCACAGGCCCGAAGGCCGCATTGCACATGCAGCACAGCACAGCACAGCACAGCACAGGCCTGCGCAGGTTAGCCGTTATGTGGATCACCAGCCCCTCCATGTACAGTGGTCTCTGCGTCAGGATCGCCAAGGGGACCTTCCACCCCGTGGTCCACATACAGTTTACCTTTCCCAAAGATATTATATCAATTACAGATTATGTTAGCAAGCTGTGCAGCTAACAGAAAGTTTCCTGACAGGTTAGAGTGTTATCTCTGTCTTAACATACACCAGTGTGCGGCACAGGCCAGCATGGGGCCGTCCAGCAGGTTCACACACCGCAGCTTCTCATGCTAACGTACGGGCTTCTTAAGCCCTAAGCACAAGGCCCAACAGAGCAGGCGTGGCCTGTTTGAGATCACTAACTCCTCAAATACCATGTGTTCTGCAAGGCTCCCAATGCACTGCCCTGCCACCTGCATACCCCCGGGGAACCCCAGGGGAAATGGAGACCCTTCCCATGGACACAGCAAGCACAGCCTCCTCTCAGCTGCAGTGCTGGGGGGTGTTGTGGAGGTTTGGGGGCGTGGGGTTTCTTCCTGTTGTCTGTACGATTTAGCCCACCCTCTTGGTCCTTTTCTCCCTTTTCTTTTGAGGAATCGGGGGGCACTCCTGAATCTCCTGTAGGAAGTTTGTGGAAATGAATGCAATGGGACACACTTGGACCAGCAACAGAGGGTCTGGGAGCTGGAGGCATTGCTGTCACCCTTCTGCTAAAAGGACACAGGCTCTCTTCCCTTCATTTGGTGCCTCTTTGTGCATCCCTGTGCTGTGCACACACTCAGGCTGCCACACAGCCCCATCATGCTCCTGTGATAACACTTCTCTCCCACCTACGCATACACACACATATGCTCACACACAGGAGGAAGTCAGTGGAGCAGGGTACATGCACCTCATGCCTGCATGCAGGTGTCATTCCCCGCTGTTCCCAGCCAGCCAGCTGCCTTCTCACACATCAGGCTCTCTCTCACTGCCCTGCCCACCCGCAAAGAGACGTGTCTCTCTTCCTCTCCCAGCCTTTCCTCCTCGCACATCTCTCTGCCTGTGCTGCCACCACGGGCAGGTTGTTGGAAGGAGGTGGCCTTTCTCCATGGTTCTCCACTGGTTCCTTGTGGCCATCCTGGCCCCTGTGGGTAAGTGAGCTTCCCTTCCAATTGAACAGCTGCACTGGAGCCACCACTGCTGCCTCAGTTGTGCGCCCAGTGGCTGGCAGTGCCCCATTCCCCAAGGCTTCCAGGGGGAGGATGGGCAATGAACGAGGTGAGCTTTTCCTCAACCTCTTAACTAACTCAGAAAATGCTACAGATCTACAAATTTGTGTTTTCTGTCCCATTTTAATACTTCAATTGAGAGTACTGAAGTAATTATTTTTCAAAACAAATTTACTGTGGTATTTGAAGCTGGTTTGTGGGGGTTTTTCCTCCTATGTGTCTCTCTCAGAGAAACGGGACACTGTTCCCATAGCTTGCTGACATCCTTATGCCACCCATCCCATGTCATACTTCAAGGATGTGTTTTCGTGTCCCCTTCAACGCGTTTCACTCCTCACGTCTCTTCCCTTCTCTTTCCAGGCCAGGCCCTTCAGCAATCGCCAGACATGGCTGTCCGAGTGGGAGACTCTGTGACTCTGAACTGTTCCCAAAAGGGGAGTGCATTCTCGACCATGTACTGGTACAAGTTGTCCAAGGGGAAGGATGCCACTCTGCAGTTGATTGTACAGTCAGTGGAAGGTGGCACAGCAAGCATTGAGAAGGAATTCAGCAACCACTTCCAGAGTAATGGGACTAAGGGCAGCCGCTTATCTGTGGAGATAGGTCATGCCCTACTCAATGATTCAGGCACATATTTCTGTGCTGAGCAAGACCCACAGTGACTCAAAAGCTGAAGCAGCATAACACAAACCTTTCCATGCAAACAGGGATCCACCCCCAGCACACACACACACACACAGAGCCCTGTATTTGACAGTACCCCATCTTCTCCTCTTGCCCTCCAGCTCTATGCAGCTCTATGAGGTGTTCTTTGTGGGATGGGTTTCTTACTCGGAAATGTACCCATCTCCCAAAAGACTAGTGCTTGTGATTGTGGACTATCACAAGCACTAGTCAGAGGGACCCCAACCCTTGTTGGAGCTCCCTCTGGGATTCCAGCCCCCTGCCAGAAATCCCAACCTTGGAGACTTCAACCCCCCGTCGAAGACTCCCCCTTGGGCACCGCTCCACAGGCTTTCGCCTAGCAGAGACTTACCAACCGAGATACCTCTTAGCCCAACCATGCATAGCTTTCGCCACACCTTACAAGCAGGCTTGGTGGGACTCTGACCCACGTCCTACCTCTGGTGGGACCCTAACCCACCTCCTACCTAAAGTGGGACTCTAACCCCATGTCCTACCTAAAGTTCTGTTACCCGTTAGAAGAATGCCTTATTACCTTCTTCCAGGGGATGTTGCTCAGAATTCTTCGGTCCGGGGATCGGAGGTTCTCCCCGAGAATTCCTCGGTGCCAGCTGGAGGCCCTGCAATCCCTTGCATCCATTGAAATTCAGAAGCAGGGTCCCATCTGGGTCGCCAAAACTGTCACCGAAATCGGGAATCAAACTCCTTAACACCAATGTAGTATTAAGAAGCAGGCATTCTTTATTACGGCGCCGGATGCACAGGGGATCGTTCCACCTAGCGTGCATACCGCAGGTTACATCAGCCGAAACTTATATTGTCCAGTTACGTACATATGCATCAAATTTCCTGGAATGATCATGCATGTTCATTCTGTTTCCCAGAACTAATTATCATATTTGCGTGGTCATTGCGCATGCGTCCTTGAGCTCCGAGGGGCTTCTGTGGGGGTCTCTGGTGGTCCTTGGTGGTCGTACAGGTGTGTCCTTTAGTTGACCCCTTCTTCTGGACATGCGCAATCCCACCTTGCTTATGTAACCCGTTTTCCTTCTTCATGGTGCATGGTCCCTAACAATGATTTGGCACCCTTAACACAAACCATTTATTCTAACCACCCTTGACTCTTTGTCAAGATGGGCTGGGGCTGTACTGGGAACATAGCAGCATGTCCGTACTACTCCTCATCCAATTGTCTTTGGGCATAGTAGCATATCCATAGCCATAGGTGTACAAACACAATATTACAGCATTGTCTAACCTGCTCCTATCTCTATGTTGCTTAGTTACAAAAGAACGAACTAATCATTTTGGTTACATCTGGTTACACCAAGAAAGACAAATGTGTGTTAATCCTGTCTGGTGTTGGGAAGAAGGGCATAGAAAGTTCCTCTCTGCGGAAGGAAGGTGCCCTCTGTCCCTTTTCCCTACGCAGACCATTTCATGGTTCAGGTGTTACAGGGAAACACCTTTGCTGAAACCAGTTGTGGGGTTCTTAAAAAAAACCCCTGTGATTTCAAAGAGATTCTAGTGGGGTCCCATCACACAGGATTCCAGCCTTAGATCAGGCCTCAAGGCCCCAGGATTTGTCCAATATGAGTGTCCTCAAGCCTTGACTTACATCCAGTGCTCCTTACTCCATGACACCGAAGAGCTCAGCTCCCTTTCAGCCACTGGGGTTGCACTCCACTCTACCTGGACCTCTCTGGACCGGACCAATCCAGCCTAGCTGCCCCTGCCCCCGCTTCCCTTTGTCCCTTGGTCAGGATGGGATGAGTGCCCTCTCTGTGCCCTTGGGGGCAGCAGGTGGAACCAAGGCCTGGGGTCTCTCCCACATGCCACTTACATCCTGGCCATTCAAAGCATTGTTGGCCACGATCCTGCCGTTGAACCTGCCTTTGCCCTGGGAAGACAAATGGATGTCACCCTTTGCCCAGTGTGAAGCAGGGCCCACTCTACAGCCCTGCCCAGGGCTGTCAGCCCAAACCTCTGCCCACACAGGTCCAGCCTGGGAACTGACTGCTCTGCACTCATGTCACCAGGTTATAGGGTGCAGATAGCTTCCCCAGAGAAGGAGAGGTCATAATCCACTTGGGGATTCATCCCATCATCCCCCTGGGAAGTAATCGCATAATTCTTTTGGGATTAATCCTATTGTCCCCATGAAAATAATTCTGTAATGCCGTTGAGGAGCAATACCATAACGCCCCTGAGGTTAGTCCCATAAACTCAGTGAGGATTAATCCTGTAATCCCAAATGGGAAAAGCTCTGACATCCCATTTGGGATTATTCCCAAACTACACACAGGCATTAAGCAGGTAGTTGCTGTGTGATTAAATCCATAATTGGATTTCTATTTGTCTCATAATCCCAGTGGGAAATAATCCCATAATCCCTGCCAAGAGAGAAGCCAGACATAATCCTGAGACAGAGACCATCCACATTTTTCCCTGAGGAAGAGTCACGGGGCTGCAAATGGGGTGGCTCAGGATGCCTAAAGCTTTTTGTGCAATTTTGCATAGCAGATATATAAGGGGGTAATTTTTCCACGCACAGCCCCAGTGGCAATGCAGGACTGCCTCTTAGGGAATGCAGGCATCCAGACGCCCAGCCTCACAGCCCTGACCAGATGGACACCTTGTTGCTGTGGATCTCATCTAAGAGGTTCCCAGTGGGCTCAGGAGAGAGCTAGCCAAGAAGCGTCCCGGGGGTTTGAAGCAGAACAGGTACACTTGCCCCTTCCCGTCATCCTCTGCCCACACCCAGACACATAGAACACAGGCTTTTTATTTGACTTTCTTGGATATTTCTGGAATCTGGATGCACCAGTTAGGACTTCATTGTGTCTCAAGCTCCCCCCCGCCCCAGCTCGAGTCATCAACTTTGTGCCCAGCCGTGCCCTGAGAAGAAGGGAGAGTGAGGTCCTCGAGGAGACCTCCCTCTCCACCTCCCCGGTCCTTCTGTGTCTATGCCCCCCCTACAGGTTCATTACTCTTTGCACAGCCCCCAGAGACAGAGACTCACCCCAGCCCGCCCCACCACTGCCCTGGGCTCTCTGTGTTTTCACCTGGGCTTGGTGGAGAGGCCCTAGCCCTGCTTCATGACCATATCCAGAGCTCTCAGCCTGGCAGGAGGAAGGGGCAAGTTTGTTTGCTCCTCAGCACGAAGAGAATGTGAAATCTGGGTTCACAGCACACAGAAACTCTGAAGAGGAACAGAGCGAGCAAAGCAGGTCTGCCACCAGCACCTGCCACCCCCAAGCCAAGGAGAGGAGAGGCACCACAGCTGCATGCTGGCTGCCCACGGTCACCTTTCTGGTTCCACCATTGTTCCGACAGCTTTCGGACCCCGCCCCATGGAAGCTCTTGCCGTGCAATGGTAAGGGTGATGGGTGGGGGTGGAGGGGTTTAGGCGGGGAGGATGCGCTCCATGCTTCCCTAGTTTATGGAGGATCTTGACCTTTCCCCAGATCTCCCCCTCTGAATGATATGAGCCAGATTACACAGAGCCAGTCCCCAGGGATACATGGAGCTAGGATGCGACTGTCCCTAGGACTTCATGTCCCTGTATTGAGCGTGATGGCTCCTTGGATCCCCTCTTTGGGGAATCCAGGGGTAAGCAGTAATGCCAGACACCCTCTGTGGTGCAGTTCTCAGACACTCAGTGGGTAACTGCCTGACTAGCACAGAAGCTCCTGTGATGGAGCAGGTTGTTGGCTTTGCTCCTCCAAGTGACTCCCTGGGAGCACAAGATGTGTGACTTGAGCCCTAGGCTCCTAAGCCACTGAGGCGGCTCCTAAATCACTTTGGGCTCAGTGACATACCCTGAAGAGGAGCGCAGGGGCCACCAGCTCTCCCTGTGACCAAGAGGAGGCACACCAGCAGAAGAAACAGACCAGGCAGGTTCTCCACCCCTAGGAAGGTGGGATTTGGGACGGCGAGGCCTCCTTCTGTGGCTCTGCAAAGCACAGCACACGACGCCCCACTTAGTCTCCAGGCAAGGACCAGCTCTTCCATGTGGCAGATCCAAAGTCTCTGCTTCAATGCCCTGCCTCCTTCCGACCTCCTCACAAAACACCGCCCTCTCCCCTCTTCCAGTCCTCCCTGCTCCCCCCTTCCCTCATTCATACAATGCCACGGATCGTCTGTCCTCCCAGCAGAGTCAAAATGGTGAGCAGTGACACAAGTTCTTTCCTCCAGCTCACATATTTGCTTTCAGCCATCCAGGGAGCTACAGGCAAGTGTGAGCATCAAAACCCACAGGAACAGATCCTATGCATTGGCCCAGATGGCGCTTTGCACGCGGGAGACCTTTCCGTGCAAGCCAGGAAGTCTGTCAGCGCACATATATATGTGCGCTCCGGCATATCTTTCACCTGTGAGAGCCCAGAAGCGACAGAGCTCTGGAACAGCTGCTTTCAAGTTCCTTCTCATCCTTTCACCCATGAGCAGAACGGTAGAGCACTATGCTTGTAAAGCTGCGTATCACAGTGCCTCCAGAGCCCTGAGCCAGACTGTTAAATGTGAGTCCACAAATAACCCACAAGGAGGAGGCAGGCATTAGATGTAACCTTGTTCTGTGTCCTTGAGGAGGAATTCCTGCCCAGCTTCTTCCCATTACCCTCAGTCCCAAATAATCATTCTCACGGGGAATTTTTCTTGGCACAGTCACTGGACCTCCACTCCCAGTCTAAGGCCAAGGGCACTTTTTTCTCCCTTCAGATCTCTCTTTGGAGGAGAAAGGCGCATTTGTGCAACTCTTCTCTGTCAAGCTACAACCCACACCGGATCATTATGTCAGCAGCCTGCTCTGTGCCTGGGGCAATGGCATGAACAGCATTGGGCTGAGCAGAGACAATCCCACACTGAGGCTTGTGGGGTCAGGGCCTGCGAAGTTTCAGGGAGTCTGGGATGGAGTGTCCGATGTGGGACAGAGAAGCAAAAACCATGCCCCAGATCTCCGTTGCCTTTGCGTAATACCTCTTTTCTGGAGATCTCAGCTGGTGCGGAAGGAAGAAAGGAAAACCCCACAGCATGCCCCCTGCCCTGCCTCAAACTCAGGCTCCCATCCAGCCCCATCATGTTCCTGTGATTGTGCGCACGCACATACACACATATGAAGAGAGCTGTGCAGGGTTCATACCACCCACTGCTGTGTGTGAGTGTTATTTCCCACCGCTCCCAGCTAGCCAACTACTTTCTCACATTTCAGGTGCTCTCACGCTGCCCTGCCCACCCCCAAACTCATGCATCTCTTCCTTCCTCAGCGTTTCCTCCTCACGTGTCTCTGTGCCTGTGCTGCTACCACAGGCAGATTTCCATTGCTGACTTATTTTTTTCTGATTTCCTCCCCGTTTGAAACGTTTCTAATGCAGTCACGTTTTCTGTCAGCTATTTCTACTGGTCATTCATAGACAGATGAGAAACCTGCCCATAGCTTTTAAACCCACCCCATCCCTCTAGATTTTGTGGTTTTTTCACCCCCTTTCTCCTCAAATCATTTCACCTCCTGCCTAGCCTCCTGCTTCTGTTTTTTCCCTTTTTTTTTTTTTTTTTTCTGTCCTGACAGCGTAGGCCCTTCAACAGCCTCCAGATGCAGTCATCAAAGAGGGAGGAGCTGTGACACTCAGCTGTTTCCAGATGGGAGCCACATGCCCCTACAGGCCATGGTATAAGCAGGCTCAAAGAAAGGATACCACACTGCAGCTGGTAGTGTTTTCAGTGGAAGGAGAAAAGGCAGAGGACATGTGTCCTCAGGGAAGAGTCTGAGGACAAATTCCAGAATCACTTCAAGAGCTGTGGGAGTATGGGCTATCGCTTGTCCTTTTCAACAGATTTTGCCTCAGTGGATGACTCTGGCACATCTTACTGTGCTAAGATACACATTGATTCAGGTGCTGAGGAAGCTGAGCACAAACTTCTCTGTACAGAAAGTGATCTGATGGCTGGGGAGATTCTGCCTCGGCTCTCTCTTGGTATGGTCAGCTGGCCGTTGCCCAGAGAGTTGAGGCCAGGGGTCCCTGCAGAATGAGTTTGGGAGAGTATGCGTTCAACTATAATTTTCCTCATGCCATCACAAGATGCAGCCTTCTCTCTTTCTTGGTAGAGAGCAGAGTGGGGAGTGATGAGACAGTGCGAATTCCAAAGGCAAATGAGAGCCTGATTGTCGGGGATCTGCACCAGGTATTGTCTCTGTGGAGAAGTGTGACGGATGCACTCGACCCCTTAACCAAACTAGCGGTAGTTTGGTACAGGCTCCAAAGGAGATAAAGGCCTAAGCCGTGACCGGGCCAAGAACTCCTCTAGTTCCAATCTCTTCTCTGAAAACCCACAAAGGAGCAGAGGGACAGGGTGAGCATTGATGCATATGAGCTTGGAACACCGATCACGCGATTAACACACGAATAGCGGGTGGCTTTTCCAAGACTCATTTATCAAGGAACAAAGGAAGTTGTGGGTACAAGGAGTCTCACGCGTACCTTTTCCATCGCATGTGATTTGACTACGAGCCAACCACTTTATTCCATAGATATGACAGCCTAAGTGAACCTTCTTTGAGCTCTCCCTGCTAAGCAGTTGGCTGCATGGCGGTGATCTCCCCTTGAGATGGGACATCTCTCAAGGTTGCTCCTCAAGGCAGAGAGACCTTTTACCAACGGCAGATCTTTTGCAATCGACCGATACGGCGCATAACCTTGTAGTATGGTAACTTTGATTTTGTCGTGGTAACTTCGATTTGTGCCTTCGTAGTTTTGAATCATTGTTCAAATGATTGTGCCATACAGTAATAGAGTGAACCTTGCCATTGAACTTTGTTAAGTCTCACTTTTACAACATCCTATTAAAACCACTTTTGCTAATACCATTGATGGTGATTCTTTAAGCAATCTAAATCACCCATTTGCGACAAATTGGCGTAGTCGACAGAATCCTAAACCAGGATTCGCGACAAGAAGCTAGGACCTGCAGAGTGCCCGTGGCCAACTGCACTTCCTGGATCCATCCAGAACCACTGGAAAAGCTGAGGGCATTTTGTGGCGGGAAAGAACCTGCAGATGTGTGCGAGGCAGTGAAACAGAGCTGATGCTGGAGGGAAAGATGGTAATGCAGCTCCCACACCACCTCTGGTACTTGGTGCAAAGGGCGTGGCAGAGTTCGGCGTGCTGACCGCGATGCAAACCTCAGTTCATTGGCTGCGCTGACACCTTGCAGGCTGCAGGGGATGAGGTCCTTCCCTCAGTGCAAGGGAGGGAAGGGTGCAGAAAGAGATCCATGCCTGTTAATTTTATGACGGTGGAGGAACCTCGCTTCTTCCAGCGCCTCACCTACTCACTGGAGGAAAGAAACCTGGTCCACAGACTTTGTGTCTGTTTGTGTCTCAGCAGAGAGACACAGAATTTCTGTGCTGCCTGTGCTTGTGCTGATATTGCCAGTACCTCATATGTACATCATAATGCTTTCTCTGTTTCCCTTTCTTGTTAAGCGCCACATGAGTGAGGAAGCTGTTAGCAATTGTTGAGAGGAAGGTAACTATTCCCACTTTTCTGGAGACAGACAGGAGGAAAACTTCAACATTAAGCATATAAGAGACTCAAGAGAGAGCAGAACATTCTATTCAGCTGGGGATGTCTTTCTCCATATCATGCAGCTATGTAATACCTGCATAGCTATAGCACGCAGCTAATAGCCTGTGCATGGAGCTCTTCCCAGGAACACAGACTGCAGTCATCCAAGCACAAACCCAGGTGGCCCCAAGAATGAGGTGTCTCAGGAGACTACTGTATCAAACCGATTTTATCAGGGTAAAGTCTCCCAGTTACAGACACATGCCCACAGAATAAATAGATCCCCACGTGCTCTCAGACTCCGCTGATCAGTTCACAGCAGCTGTCTGGGGACAGGCTTGTTCACTAATGACCTTATTGCTGCTTTAGCAGATTTTATCTTTTGTGCTGTGTCACTTTTTTTTCCTTCTCTGTTTCTTTCCCCTTTTTTTTTTAATCTTAAGATGTTTTGCTCCCTTCTTCTGCTATTTATTTTCTCTCAGGAATTCTCCTCCTTTTTTGCTGTGGTATTTGGATTTACCTAGGATAATCTGAGACCTCCTCGGAAGTCTTGTTACCTCCTTTTGCAAATACATCGAACAGCAGACATCTCAGCTGTGACCCACAGGCTAAGAAAGGTGTTGCAATCCTTGCCTCTTGAAAACCGATAATTTTTGTCTCTTTCTTTTTTGCCCCCCCCCTCCCTGCCTCAGTCATTTTGTCAGGAGGTATTCCTTCTTATACTAGAACAGTGCTGCCAAGTGCCAAGTGCTGCTGCCACTTGGTTACTTCCCTTCCTGCCGTGCCAGGTTGGTGCAAGGTTTTCATGCCTTCCTATCTGCACTCAGATACATTGCATGTGATCCCACTGGACTTTTTGCTGAGAAAAATAGAGAAAGTACAGGGCACTTTGTCCTGTTGACCCTCAGGCTCCAATCAGGGCTCAGAGCTCTGTAATCCTCTCACTCCTGCTCTGCAGAGCTGCGTGATGAAAGCAGTATGTGGACATGTCAGCAGAGAGAGAGAGAAAGAAAAATAGTGTCCTCACATCTCAGTGCTCTGCAGATGTCTGTTGCTCTTCTTCATCAGCACAAAGGAGGGAACAACTTTGTCAGCGACCTCTTCATGGCACTGTCCACCACAGGTGTTCGTGATGTTCCGGCCATGTAAGAGGGGAGATCCTGTGAGGCTATTCCAGCAATTTGAAAATCAAGTATGGCCTATATAATCTGGAAAGTGGAATTTCTTCTTTACCCACTGGAGACCTTGACACATCGGGGGGATAGTGACAGAGGACTGGGACTGTTTCCAGACTACTCTTCTCAACAGCCCTGTCTGTCATAACTGAGAATGCACTCTGCCTGACGATAGGAAGTATTTCTCCCCCCCCCCCCCCCCCCCATTTTCATCTTGTCATCTTTTCATCGCATCCTCTCCTCTGTCCTCCAACTTTTTCTTCTCCTGTCCCCTAACATACCAGGCAAAGATATCAACCGCCCTCCACTCACAGTGGTCAGGGAGGGAGACAGGGTCAGGGAGTCACAGGTCAGGGACCTGTGACTTTCAACTGCTCCCGGATGAGAACTCTGTCTCCTGGTGAAAACAGGCTGAAGGGAAGGATGCCAGGCTGCAGCTCAAGGCTTTTTCTGGAAAAGGGCAGATGCTGAGAAGCTGCTTCAGCAAGTGCTTCCGGAGCAATGGGACACAAAGCTACGGTCTGATCCTGTTCGCATATTGTGCCTATCTCAATGACCTGGGCACCTATTACTCTCCTAAGAAATATCTCTGTGACAAAGCACCTGAGAGCGCGGGGCAAAAACCTCTCTGGAGGCAAATGGCACTTGTTCCGTCTTGTCCTGCTCTTCTCCTCTCCCTCCCTTTCCTCCAGTGTCGGATTTCTTTTACATTTCTCCCCATTTCACCTATTCTCTGCTTTTTCTATCCTTTTATTTTACTCAAACTCTCTATTTCCCTTGTCTTTTTTAGGAGACAGCTACACAGCCTATTGGCAACTTGGGCAGCTTTTTCATGGACTTTCAACGCCAGTGCCAGCTGGGGTAGGAGGAGTTAAAATCAGAACCCAGGAACATCTCTGTCCTTTTGGCTCTTCCAGGAAAGACTCTTCCAGAAGCCCAGCACGACCCGTTAACTGAGCAAAAATGTATAGACAGCAGCCCCAGTGGCACTGGTACGTGAAGAGAACAAGCCCTAGCAAGAGGCTCCTTCATCCCCCAAGTAGAGCTTTCAGGGAGGTTCCACTAGGCAATGTTAAGCCATATTGTTGGGGTGGGAATGTGGGGGATGGGGAGCGTTTGTGTTGCTGCCCGCTGTTTTCTACAGTAGGAGTTTGCTGCCTGTGTGATTCGGCGCGCTGTCTCAGCTGTCTTAGGCAGGTTTGTAGCACCTGTATCAGCACCACGCTGATAAACACAAAAGGTGTTCTGCTCCAGAAATGGCTGCCTGTAACTGACTGAAAGACTCCTGAAGATGAGTCTGCAAAATGTTCCAAGATCCTGCTAGGTGAGAGGCCCTACAAATATTAAATATTTCCCCCAGAGTGACATTCCCTGCCTCTGTCCTCCATAGCATAGCCCATGGAAGTACCCAGAGAAACGCTGCACAAAGAAGGGGTGCCTGAAAGTCTTTATTTTTTGGCAATTTTTGTATGTCCAGTCCCAAAACAGAAGAAAATGATGAGGAGAAAAAGCAGGTCACATAGAACGAGAGTGTCTCAGTTGGCGGACATAGTTGCTTTGATCCAGGAGACATAATTGCAAACCTTAGTGTAAACCCCGGGATAGCCTTTCTGCGCACATCCAATACCCCAGGAAACAATGCCCTGGAGCTGCCCATTGCAGACTACTGGACCGCCGGAATCCCCCTGTGCACATAAAGGATACGGACATTCAGCAAATGGTATCAGCTTAAGTGGTGAGCCAGAGATGCCAGAAATCACTGACATTCAAGGGAGCTCCATTGGGCTTTTTCTACACAGAAGCAAGCTTGCAGAACTTTGTAGAAACAACGGTCATTTCTGATTACCACGCTACACCTGACGCTACTGTGCCTTGCTTTAGCTCCAAAGGCACCACAGCCACAGCTAAGGATGAGTAAGCTGCCTGTTTTTGAGGGGTGCAGTTCTTCCCATTTTTGACAGATGCAGTCCTTCCCAGACACTTAGGATATGTGTGTGTCAAACATTATTCTGCCAAATATTTCCATGGAGCTAGGCACATGTAAAATGCAGAGCAGTTGTCAGGTGTGCTCATTTTCCAGACTGCCTGGATCTTGGCGTACTGGCTATGTCATTTTCGGTGAGTCCAAAACTAACATTTGTGTCCTAAGCTCTAAAGTCACCGTGATTACTGTTGACTCTCTGGTGCAGCACTCCTCCATTTTCAATAGCCTAAGGTGCAGGAGGTGGCATAGTCTGCTTGTGGAGAATGAGGGCAGAGGTATTCGCTGTCTCAAAACAGGGACGATGACTAACTGAGTGGGAAAAAAACTAGCCTCACTCAAGAGGCAACTTTCACCCTAAGCCTCCACTGTTGTTCAAAAAACCAACATTCAGACATGCCAGTGCAGTGAGTATAGCAGATTCTCTAATATGATGGCCTCTTCTACTAGCAAAAGGCAGGAGAGAAACACATGGGAAAGGAGAGGCAGATGTTTTACCTGGCAGGAGTCTTTCCCTCCCTCCATGAATCCTACACATATCATGTTCTTGGTAATTTGCCCAGGGTAGGCTTTGGTACACTCGCTTGAGGAGAGTACAGGAGCCTTCAGGCACTGCAAGGTATCTGGGTACGGATCTACAAGAAAATAGGGAGAGACGGTTGACGACATCTCTGAGTTCATTTCAGAGCCTGGAGAAGATCTTTCTTAGCAGAAAAGGAGTCACTGAACATCCTGTTTTAGCAGTCGTCATTTTTCCTCTGAACAGTAATCGCAGCATGGATTCCTTTTGTTTAGATGGAAGAGATTCTACCCATGGGTCCACCGTTCTACACTGCAGCCAGGTTAATTTTTCTGATACCTAGAAAATCTTTGACTGGCAAGTGTGGAGCTAAGAGCTACTCTTTTGTAGCACGTATGCTGGAGGAAACCTGGACCTCGGGAAAACCATCCTCTCCTCTGGTGCAGGTTTAGTTGTCGTCAGTGGACTAGACACCGTTCACCATCCACACCTCTGACCACTGGTGTAAGAGAATGGAGCTCTCCTGTAGTAATTTTAGATCCACAATCACAGACTTTGATCTTGTTCTCAAAGAACTGACAACAACTCTATTGACATTAGTTAAATTGCTAGCGCTTGGCACCGTACAGCTGATAGCACCAGGCCACAAAATTTATGGCAGTGTGAACATCCCGGTGAATGGCACATGGATGACTTAAGTGATTCCATGTTCGTAACACAGAACAAGAGGAAGGACCTTATAAAGGCTTGCCTTTAAAGCGGTTAAATGGTTACTGTCCTACACAGACTGATCACACAAAAAGGCCCGTCCCACAGCACTTCTCTGTGCTTTACCCTGTACTGCTTGGAGTTAATTGTGAGGTCTTAGAGTGTCTCCCGGGCCCTCACGATGCTGTACATTCCCACAGAGTACTCACCGGCACTGTTGAGAGTGTTGCCCCAGCCAGAGATGAGGCAAGTGGTGCCTGTGGCCACACAGCTGGTAGGCAGAGGAATTGTTTGGACAGCTCGGTTGAGCTGGGCTGGTTTGGCAAGCTTGATGAGCATAATGTCATTGTCCAGTGTTGTGGAGCTGTAGCCAGAGTGGCGGATGACTTTAGCTGAACTAATCAACTGCTGCGTCGATTCTGTGAGTGCCAGGTTGTATTTCCCGAGCTGCACTTGGATGCGACTGGAAAAGAGAAGGAGTGGCATGTACTTTACTGCTACCGACGGGAACCTCCCCGTCACCGTATGCACTCGCTTCAACATCGCTATCGTAGTAGCTGTTTTCATGCAGGTTATCTTTCTAGTCCTGCGATAAGTGCCGGGGAATCCACGCTGAGGTCTTACCCACTCCCAGTACGGGTGGTGAACTTCTGCAGGTTTATTTTCTTGAGCTGGGACAAGCTGAATATATAACAGTGCTTTACACAAACATTCTGGAAAAAAGGCAAACTGCTATCACCTTGACCTCATCCCTCTTCCTGTTCTCCAGTGACTAAGTTTTAGCGAGATTAATGCAATTTATAGGAAATCACAGCCCGTAAGTCATTGCTAGATTATCACATTGTCATTTCAGAAAGTGCTCTGCATTCACAGGAACATTTGCAGAAGTGGAAAACCCCTTATGACGCCTCAGCCCAGCTTCCTGAATGAGCTTCCCATTCCTTGGTTGTCTCCTGTCAGAATGGCGTCACTTACATATTGGGTCTCACAGCTCGGAATTCCTGTTGGAAGTGAACGGGAAGAAAGAAGTTCTTCGGAAGAAGAAAGAAGAAAGAAGGTTACGGAAGAAAAAATATTTTTCCACTCACGACTTGTAGCAGTGAGCAGCTGACAGGACCCACTGGCTGTTGATGAGGGAACCTCCACAGAAGTGATACCCAGAATTCAGGGACACCTGATAGGGGACAGAGCTCGCTGCACAGGTGTAGCCTCCCACGATCTTGTCATCATCATCATCAGCGTTGATGGGGAAGGCAACTGGGAGATAAGAAGTGGCATATGTCAACATCTGGCATAGGGAATCTGGTGCCCCTGTGGCTGACTGAAGCACCTCACTTGCAGGCTCTAGTTCTATAAAAACTCACGGTAGCAGTGGTGGGCAAGCACTCGCCCATAGTCCAAAACTTTACAGCAGCTTTAGGACTTCCTGGGCCAGAGGTGTTATCTTTATCCTTCATAGTCCTTGAGAGAGCGACAGTCTTTGTTTGAAGCTATGGGCACATTTCAGTATTCCTGGGTCAAGAACCCCTATGAAGGCATTCATTCCCCATTTTGTGACACAAGCAATTATGAATAGACAGCAGTCAAAAGAAGTTGCAGTGCTCAGCCTTAAATCTTTTGCAAGTTGAATCTGGACTTCACTTTCCCACAATAGACTACCTCGCAAATTTGCTGAGAAAATGAGCTTCCTTATAAATTACAAAAATAGAAGGAAAAAATGTACTCACCAGCCACACCAACAAAGGTGACAAACAGTATGTACTTCATGATCTTGACCACAGCCTCAAGCCCAGACTGGTGGACTGGAAGCGTGAGCTGCTAGAAATACATTTTCCTGAAATGGCCTTATCTCTAGCCCAAGGTTTTAGGTTTTCTCCAGACAAGAAGTACCCAGTGGAAAATTTGAAGATCCAAACGTGGGCATTAACAGGCACTGGTAGAAAGTACAAATAACATATCAGTTAATCATAAACCTTTCCTAAGATAAAGAGCTATTTTAAAGTATTGTGGAGGGCAGCCTTCAATCTAAAAATACATTTGAGCTTTGGAAGATGTATAGTTGTTTGCCTGCCTCATTCCTGTACGCAGCACCTGTTGAGAGCAACCCTCAAACCCCTTTGAGATCCCTCTGCGATGACCGTGTCATTCTTAGAAATGCATATTTTTTTCCGGAACCTCAATGTTGTAGGTAATGGCCTGTAAGATACTATACATTTTCTTTTGGGAAAAAAAAAACCACCACCACCACCCCCCCAAAAAAAAAAAAAACCAACAAACCACAACACCAAAACCTCTCGGTGTTGTTAAGTTTATTTGTTGTTAAGTTTACTTTAGTAAATTCCTTGAGTAATGCGCGTGTGTGTTTTTATCATATAGAACACAGTGTTTTCCCAAATAAAATTATTCAAAAGTAATTTAAATAAGTGAGTACGAAAAACTATTCTGTGCCCCCCACCACCTCCCAGGTTAAATTGTTCAAATGTGGGAATGCGCACCATATCTCTTTGAAAGCATTTCTTTCCAAATTTCTCTTCATGTTAGCTCCGGAAAGACATGGGATAACCTCAAGTGACTGTAAACAGAAGTCATAAGCTGCAGAAGAGATGCTGAAACAGCATGAGAGACTAAATAGGAATAATCTTTCTGTTCCATTTCTTGATCAATTTTTTGAGAGCCCTGGAGGACTGGTACACACAGTGGCACTGTCCAGATGGAAATTTTCCTTCATGTTAAAGGACAAGTCCAAGGCCAGGGACTCCTCCAAGGAGCTGCATGACTTGTCTTGGGCTTTAAACTGGTATCAGTGCAGTTTCCCTTGCTGTGGAAAAGGGAAAGATCCATAATAGGACTAAGCGTGGCAAAAAATTACCAAAGCTCTCTAATCCCGTCATAACTAAGAAGAGCAAGAGCAATTCCTAACCTACAACAGTGTATAATTTGATCTCCCTGTGGATTTATAATTTCTTTGTCCAAAACATGCCATTGGCATAGAGACGGGCTGTCATCAGATATTTTAAAACAATATTTTTCCTGAGGTATAGCTCTAAATACCTGTTAGGTAACACTTAAGCTGTGAAGGACAGCTTCCTTTTCCTTCTTGTCACAGGGTTTAAGATTTGGTTTAGTATTCCCCCAAATTTCAGGAAAATCCCGTAATTCAGTGTCTGAATTGGGGAGCTCAACCATACCTGCCTTTATCTTGGTACTTTTTTTGCTTTCCCTTGTTACTTATTTAATCTGCTCTGATCTTTAACTCTGATCAGTTATTCTTAACAGCAGGAAAGGCATCATATAGGGCTGGCTGGTAGCCTCCTTGAAGCAGAAGGTCTCTCTGAGACTCTCTACGCTACTTGCTTAAATCAACAAGAGGACACTACTGACCTCTTCCCAGGCTACTGCCAGAGCTCACGGCAAAAGTCCTGGGTCATAGTTCCCGTGGTTCTTGTGTTCCTAAGTCCTTGATGGCAGACGTCTAGTGAACATACCTCACCCAAGTCCCTCCCATTCTCCTATCTGCCTCTCAGGGGCCTCTTCTAGAGGCTCCCGTGAATCCCAGAACTCCAGGGTGCGTGCCAGCAGGGCAGCTCGTGGAGCAAACTGGTCTCAAATGAAGGCAAATGGGGTGTTTGTGATGCACAGCTCAGGCCATCCAGCAGACAGGCTGCTTCAGAACAGCCCTTCAGGCCTTTCAGTGAGAGCTGTGAAGGATGAACAGACTCCTTTGCATTCAGGTTGAAATTGGAACACCTCCTCCCACCCCTCCTTCCTTTCTTTAAGATGACAAATCCCTACCTGAAATGTAAATACCCTCTTCTGCTCAATGCTGCTGAACATTCCACAGACCCATTGTAAGGGGTTTTTTTTCAGCGTCTTTCAAAAAATACACGCCAGGGGGAGGTGACATTTCCAGCTGCAAGCCAGTCTCTCATTTAAGGCAAATGATGCTGCAGCAGAATGCTGGTGGCTCCAGGGACACAGGAAGGAGGAGGATTGGTGAATGGAGGGCACCTGTGTTAGACAGTATCAATGGACAAGCAACTGCAGCTTGCATTTCTAGAAATCCATGTTCCTAGTTCAAGTATTTCAGTCAGTTGTATCATCACTGGCCTCAGATAAAGTAAATACAGTTGTGCAGGCTGATGCAAGAGCCTGGGAAAGGGAAAGCTGGCGAGACCGTGGGCTGACAGAGATAAAGCTTCCCAGGAGCATAAAGTGGAGGAGTTTCTGAGGCTAGTCCTTGTACGTGTCACAGAGCTTGGTGGTAGAGGGACCATTGATTCCCTCTTCCCAAGCCTCTCCTGCCTGGGAGCAGCTGGTACATTCTCCAAAGCTTCTGATCCTCCAGCTCTCCGCACCTGAGCAAACCTTCTCTCACAGCCTCTGGCCTTGTCCTCTCTGCCTGCGTTTCTCTTTCCCCAATGGCACAGCATTCTGCTGTGCATTTCTTCTCATTTCTAGCATGCCACTTCCACCTGTGTCAGAGACTTGGACTCTCAGTCTCCTAGAGAGACAGAGGAGGTAGGACATGACAGGGGTGTGTAAAATTATGACTGGCCTGGGGAGACTGGGGAAGGATGAGTTGCTTGCTGTCTCTTTCTGTACAAGAATTAGGGGGTAGAAAGCAAAGCTAGGGGGGTTGGCAGGTTCAAAACAAGCAAAGGACAATTCTTCTTCTTTAAGGAAAGCCATGAACCCCTTTCCAGAGGTTTTTGTGGATGCCAAAGGTTTACACGGCCTCAAAAAATGAGGGCACACGTTTGTGGAAGAAAAAAGCCATTGAGGGCTATGAGGTTGAAAGACACCGCCATCTGACCGCCCTTGTCCCCAGGAACCGCCTGGTGTTGGACGGTTCCCTGCTACTATAGCCCAGTAAGAGACCAAAGGGAAGCGCAGAGCCCTCTGGACTCTCACCCATCTGCCAGGGTGTTTCCCATGACCCAGAGAAGGATAGTCAGGGCTGCCAAAGCCCTGCAAGAAAGTTTGGAGAGTTACCCAAACTCATCCCTTCATTTGCTGGAGCACGGAGGGGGTCCTGGGAGCAGCTCAGCCCCTTTTGAGCAGGATGGGATGCATCAGGTCAGGTCTGACCTGACAAAGATGTGTGCTAGAAGGTGGGTTTATCTGACAGGGCTGCTGTGTTGTTCTTGTTCAGGCTGCGATGGAAAGCGAGGATGGGGCTTAAATCATGGGAACAGTTGCCCTAATGGTCCCTAGTTCTGGAAGGGGCTTGCCTGGGGAGTAAAATACCTAGTTTTCCTAGGCAACATAAAGACCGCTCAGAGCATCTCGTTCCAGATGACTGTGCGTTCCAGACATCCTCTTGTGCTCAGGGACTAGGATCTCTCAGAAAGGATGCCCAGGTAGGGATCCCCTCTGCCTTCCTTCCCCTATAGCTGCTTCCTGTATTGCTTGGATAAATCTTTAAATCTGATCCAGAGAGCAACTGATTGTGATGCACATTTCCTTCTCCAGCCTTTGAGCAAAATTTCCCTGGGTCCTGGAAATTCTCCAGTTGCCTTGACAGACATTTTTTTCCTGCTCTCCTCTTTCTTCCTTGTCCAAAGCACAAAACCCAGGCATCTAGAGAGGAGCGTGGCCAAGGGAGGCCGTGGTGCCTAAGGTACGGCGGAGAAGGGGCTGGGAAACCAGGAGAGGGAGGGGGAGAGGGAGGGGCAGAGGGAAGGAGAGAGGGAGAGGCTTTGGGGTGGTTGAAAACACTGTCCAGGGAGAATGGAGGGAGCTGAGGTGGGTCATTGTAGCCCAGAGGGTCCAAGAAGAGCCAGGATCACCTCAAGAAACACCAGAGCTGAGTTATTCTGAGTGACGGAGCAAGGGGCAGCAGGCAAAAATCAGATGCCAGGGATAAGGCTACAAAAATACAAAGACCCCGCTCCGAGGCTGGGGCCTGTCAAGGGTCCCTTCCCAGCTGCACCTCTGACTGCCCAGCTCTTCCCCAGTTTCAGAAGTAGGGTCCCCCCACCCACTCCAGGTGTGATGGAGCTGGCTGAAACCAAATGGAGGGACAGATGGTCTCCAATACTCCCAGAAATCTGAGCTTCTCCATAGCCGTTCTGGGTGATAGAAAGATGTGCTATTGCTCCAAGGCCATGGGACAGAGGGAATGAAAAATCATGGGGCTTTTATTAGACCACTCTGTTGGAAATGGCATAGTCCTGTCCATGGATCCCGTGTTCCCGGGTAATATATCCCTGGATCCCATGATCCTGGGATTCATGTGTTCCTGGGTGCCCTCCCCATGAGGCCCATGTCTCAGGTCCTGTGTCCCTAGGGTCCCTGGACCTCAAGTATCATGTCTTTCAGGTTTCCAGTTTCCTAGTCCCATGTCCTCAGTCTCCTTCCACCAGAAGCTCAGCTTCTGCACAGAATAGCTTCTCCAGGGGCTTCCCCCCGCCCCCCCCACAAAGAGGTGGGGAGGAGTCTGCTGTATTCTCCAAGCATTTTCTGGACCATTCCCATTTAATCTTTGCACCACGCAGGCTGGTGTTTTGGAGCTGACTTGAGCCAGTTATCCTGCATTCTTCCCCACTGCTTGGGCACCCCTGGGCTTCGTTCTGTTTGTGGGGACACTGGCTAGTATTAACCCAAGCAGAAACTCCGTCTCAACTTACGCTGCTGCTGTAGAAACTGCCAGATCCTCCGATGTTGCCATCAAAGCTACTGACAGTCTGCTGGGGAGAGTATAGGGTGGGAGGAGGGGAACTAAAATCTCCAGAAAACACATAACCAGATGTGGGAGATTTGCAATCCCCTGCTCCCAGGAATGCCAATGCACTGGATGGACCTGCCCCATGCTCAGTGCTTCCCTAGGGCATGGAGGATCTTGACCTTTCCCCAGAGAGCTCCAATCTCCCCATAAACCTCTGCCCTGATACCAGAGCCTCTTAAAATAGTTTTTGATCTCTTTTGGCACGTTTTCTGCTCATCTCCCACATTGCTGTGGGGCTGTGACATCTGCCTCCACCTATGGAAGTCCCAGCCAGCAGTCCCGTCGTAGCCCTATACCCTCCCCTTCCTGCAAATTGTCGCCTTCCATTTTTTCGGGGACCTCATTTCCCCTTGAGCCAAGGGTATTGGAGGTCATGTCCACATGGAGTCCACCACTACTCACCCCTTTGCCGCTGAAGCTGTCATCGCCTTTGCTGTTGTTATTAATGCTGCCAGCATTCTGAAAGAAGTTTGGCTGAGTCCTTGGCTGAGTTCCTGAAAAAGCAAACCCCACTGCTTAGACATTTGTGTGAGCCAGCCACCTCTGCCTCCAGTCTAAACCTCGCTTTTGCTCTCCATGCCTATTCCCAGGCAGCGTGGCACCTAGGGAAAAGCTCATCTCACCTGAGGAGCTGCCATGATGCATCCCAGCACCAGGAGACAGCCAGTCAGGAATGTAACACAAATTTGCCCCTCCATTGCTCTTTCTTTGGGCTGGGGTACCTGTGCCCTTCAGGTTGGGGCTCTGAAGGATGCTGATTTATAAGGATTTATAAATCCCAGCTGGATTTATAAGGAACAGCCAGATCCTGCCACCTCAGCCCTGCCTGAGCAAAGCCCTGGTATATCCCCACCAGGTTTACTTGGTACCACCAGTCTCTGCCGTGGCTTATCCCTTATCACTCGCTCTACCACTCCCTTTTGCCTCAACTTTGTTTTCTTTTTGTCCACATGCTCCAGTTTCTCAGGGATGCAAGATTTTGGCTCTGAGACTTCAAGGCCATGCCAATGAATTGCTACAGTCCCCAGTCAGTGGCTCATAAGAGAGGCTCTTCCTGTTGTCCTGCTATGAGCCCCCCAGGGAAGGATTTCTCTGTGCCTTCGTGGGATTTCCACTGTTCCAACTTGTGCACATGGGGACACTGAGACCAGAGTAGGATCTTCCTGAAGTACAGGGTGTAGGGCCTCGTAGTGTTTACCATGAGTAGTTGGCCCCTGCCAGGCATGGGCAGAGCGGCTGCAACCCCAGACAAGGCATGAACCAGGGTGCATGAGAGCATGAAGGGCTTCCTGTTCCACAGGGGTGACTGCCCCATCCCAGAGCTGAACTGAAGTCCCACAGGCAGTGAGGCATGGGGCCAGGGCAAGTGTGAGAGCACTGACTCCTACCCTGGTCCGCCTCCTAAGCCTCAAGTTCTGTCACTCCTCTTGCAGCTCGCGTAGGAACTGAGGTATCCAGGTCCCTAAAACCCTCGTGGAGAGAGAACCCAGGCATTCTGCCCCTCCCCTTGACAGCAGTAGCGAGTGACTAGAGCCAGCCAAAAATTCACCCTGCTGGGAGGACACTAAGAACTTTGGCTTTATTGTGATGATTGATAATCTTTGATTCCCTTTGTGATTCCCTGTTTCCCAGTGGAGGAACTCCACTGCCCTGATTCTCAGTGGAGGGGCCATGGCTAAGCCAGAGTCACTGCGGGAGAGGGGTGTACTGGTCAGATGGGGAGCTGCAGTGAAGTCTTGGCAACAGTCCCCTTTTCACAGCAGAGCCTGCAGTCCCCACGGTGCCTCTTACAGCAGACTCAGCAGAACCAACAGCTTCTCAACTTCCCCCAGGCTCCCTGCAGGTGAAAGAGAGACACTGGTGACCTTCCAAGGGGGCAGGAACAGAAGAGGGAGCTGGGATAGGACTGGGAGCCAGGACGCCTGTGTTCTCACCTCAGCGGAAGGTAGTAGGAAAGGACTAGGAGGCCAGATGCCCATAGGGCTGTGACTTGATCTGCTGGGCAACAACCCGTGAGCCCAGAGGACGGGACACAGACTTGACCATGTCCACACTGTTATCCACATGGGTTTCTGTGTTCCCTTACCACACTGGGGAGATGTACCCTCTGACCAGAATAGCAGGAGGAGAAGGAGGAGGAGGAGGAGGAGCAGGAGGAGGAGGAGGAGGAGGAGAAAGAGGAAGAGGAGGAGGAGGAGGAGGAGGAGGAGGAGGAGGAGGAGGAGGAGGAGGAGGAAGAGGAAGAGGAAGAGGAAGAGGAAGAGGAAGAGGAAGAGGAAGAGGAAGAGGAATGAAGAGGAGACATGGGGCCAAGAGTCTCCACTCCATGGCTGTCTCTGAGCAGGGCTGATGGGAACCGGAACTTTGGCGAGATGGCTGCACTGGGCCCCTCCTCCCCACGCACAGGGAACAGCCTAACACACAGGGCCCTTGCCTAATGTGCTAGGCACTTCATATAGGCCCAGCAGGCATTGTATATGTAAGCCGTAGGGTTTGTGCGTGTCTCTCTTTCTCTGCGTGTGCGTGCGCGCACAAGGTTGGTATGTGCGACCATGGGATTGTGTGGCTGTGTCTATGTGTGTGAGAAATGGTGTGTGTATAATGGTGTGTGATCACAATAGGGGGTGGGTGTACAGGGAGTGTGTTCAATGCGGTTTGTGGGTGTACACATGGGGTGAGCGTGTATGAAACTGTGAGAGTGCACAGGAGCGTGCGTGTGCGCGCGCACCACGGTGTGTACCCAACAGTGTGCATGTGCAGTGGTGTGTGTGTGTGCATACGCATCCACATGTGTGCGTGTGTCCATTTGTCCATGTCTCCTCTACCCCCAAACATGATTTCCCTGAAACTGTTTTCCTCTCGCTGTCCTGCTGCATCAGGGAGTGATTGGCAACAGATGCAGGGCCTGGGACTGAGATTTGTTTAGCTGGAACCCAGGAATCCCAGAAATCTCAGGGAACGGGCAGTGGAAGGATAGGGGAAGAGAATCATCATCACTGGGAATAGCCTGACTAGGGGCAGGGTGGAGGAGAACCTGCCTAGCTCTGGATGGCCACATATGATGCCCAGGGGAGGGGGGGGGTGTCATGGGGCACAATGCACACCCTACAGGCAGAGGGGGCCAGAGGGGACTGAGTGCCTGAATGCTGGGGTCCTCTTCCCATCTCTGGGGAGATTCCAGGACTTAGTGGAATAGAAGTGAGTTAATGGGGGAGCAGCCCAGGTGCCCAAGCTGTACTGGAGGGATTAAAGCCCCGTGTGTGAGGAGTTAAAGGTCTTGCTTTTGTGATAATTGTGCCTGTCTTATAAGTGGGGAGGGTGTTTTGCTGACATCCAGAGATGTCCCCTGGGGCAGAGCCCCCTGCCATGAACATCACCCTGGTCCTGCATCTGTCATGCCAAGGACAACAGCCAGGATTAACAGCCAGGAATGAAATCTCTCCACATGAAAGACGAGAACAGGACCTAGGCGTCTGACTTCTCAGTACCTCCTTCCCTTCCTGTATCGCCGTGGTTATCTGCTCCATGCCCAGAGCCAGGAGGAATCCAGATGTTGGAGCTGCTGTTCCTTTTATGCCCAGCCCCATACTTTGTTCCCGATGGAGAGGCGATGCACCTGATTTGAGGTGGAGTGCAGACAACCTTCCCATTTAATGTGCCGGGTGGCTTATTTGTCCCATAAATAAACCCCAGGAAAGAGAATGCATGGTCGGACTGGATTTTTGGTTTGGATTTTTGACCACGAGGTAGCACCGCTAACTGCTGAAAGAGCAGGACTGTCCGCCATTCTGTGTCCGTGTCACGACTTCCCTCACATCCCCAGTCCGCACCCAGCTCCTCCGAAATGGCGGAGGGGCTTCCAGCCCCGGCTCAGCAGGCATCCGGCACCTCACTGAGATGTGGCACCCCACTGAGATGCTCCAAAAGCTGAGTCCTCGGCGTGCCGCTCCCCCTCCCCCGCCCCCAGCAGTGGTCCCTGGTTATCCATAACCCCCCAGGTTCCCAAAACCCTCTGCCTTCCTCACCCAGCATAAGCTCCCCCAGCCAAGAGCGGGATGTATGCTCACCTGCCACCTCAACACCATTGCTTAATTAAAAACCACCCCCCGACCCTTTCCCCAAAAGTGACTGTGGGAGGCTTTTCCTTCGTCTGGCTGTAAACCCCCTCCTCCTCAGGGAACCCGACATCCAGGCATGCCCCGCTCTAATTCCCAAAACCCACTGCCTTCCAAGGAAAACAAGGTGTCTGGGCCACTACCCCTGGCTCTAATCTGCAGACACGCCTAGCTTCCCAGAAGTAGGCTGAGAAAGCCGGCATCGAGGCAGTCCTTCCCACTCCCAGATCCACAGAATGCTCAGCAAAAAGAAGAAAAATAACCACCTCGCTGCGGCATGAAGTAAATAAGCTTGGGGGGCACTGGAGGCCAGTTCTCCCAGGGTCAACAGAAAGGAGGGGTGGATGCAACATATCTGAGGATTCTTCATGTGCACGGCTGAAACAGCCATGGCTCAAACAGGGATGCATCCCATTTATGTCAGTTCCTCCCCATTTCTCATCCCCAAAAGACAAACTCAGGCCTCCACCTCCTCCATGTGTAGCTCTCCACTCCCTTCAGTGTGGACCCAGAGCGGGACTCTGGGTTTGTGGAGAACCACAGATGGGAAACCAAGGCTACAAATAGAGGTGACCATAGAGAACAGAGCAACTTGGAGGGTGTGAGGAGGGCTGATGTGCAATGTCTACATTTGAATTTGTTGGGAACCTGGCGGGAATCACAAGCTTGCAAACCACAACCCCAGCTGTGTAGGACATGGGCTTATCAAGATCACAAACCTGCAGGAGGAGGCAACCCAGGAATTACCTGGAGCCAAAAGCATGGGCTGTCTCCCCACCTGCCCTGTATTGGCAGGCCATGGGGGGTCTATGGCTTAAAGGGGTGAGGGAGGCAATGGGAGCTAAATTGTGAGTTGTGCCTGCCCACAGCACGACACATCCCACGTGAGCCATGGGATGGCCCTGGTAACCAGGACAAGGACCAGGCTGAGAAAGTCCCATCTTGAAAGATACCCCATCTGACCTAGGAACATCAAGTCCCCAGTTGCTGAGGGCCAGGAGAGTGTATGGGGAAAGTTTTTGCGTGTGCTGCTCCTTGCATCTGTAATCGATGGCCAGAGACAGGCTCCTGGTTTACGATGTTTCTGTGCAGTGGTCTCCGAAGTGGGTGTACACACCCCTGCGTGTGTGCAAGATGATCCACTGGGGTGTGGGAAGAGAACATTAGAACTTCAGTATTTTATGTGTATAATATACTTATACTGGGGGTACATGTTTAAAAATATTTTGCTGATAGGGGTGCATGATGAAAAATGTTTGGAGACCACTGTTCTAGTGGTTTCAACAAATACCTTACATGTTCTTTCTTACATTTTGCTATAACATCAGCCTCCAGTTCTGCAGAGCCTTCATGTTCTCTCTGTTTTCTTCACTACCAGGGCTTCCTTCCTCTCTTCCTCACCCCTGGTTTCCCCCCAGCAAATTAAATTTCTGCTGACACTCTCAACTGCATTTGCCATTTTCCATTTCTCAGCCTACACAAAGTCCACTATGTGCTTTCCACCATGACACAGCTGTTGCATCCTGTTCCAAAGGTGCCATGGAAGTGAAGGTGCCAGTGTGAAGGCTGCACACATTTCATTTGTGAAGTTCTTTGGCAGCTTTTGCTCTTATGTTCTCTTCCAGACTCAGGGTCATAAATACAAAGCCTCATGTTTCAGAGTAGCACAGAAGGAACACAGGTGACATCAGCTCATGCTTCTAAATTTTTCTCTCCGGGGTGACTCAGGAGGCCTAGCTGTATGCATTGGAAAATTCCAGGGAATTGTCATGGGGAACTGAGTGTGCTCTGAAAGGTTATCCCAGTGTCTACACCAAGGTCTGCAATTACATTGATTGAATCAAAGAAACCTTTGCAGCTTAGTGATATGTTGATGACTGCCTGGCTCCTTGGCCACTTACTTGGCCACTTGGTCTTACTTAAAGAGCCTTACAGATATTTGCTCTGGGGACTGATGACCACGGTACTGGGTAAAAAACTGGCTGGATGTCTGAGCCCAAAGAGTTGTGGTGAATGGAGTTAAATCCAGTTGGTGGCCAGTCACAAGTGATGTTCCCCAGGGCTCAGGTACTGGGGCCAGTTCTGTTTAATGTCTTTATCAATGATCTGGACGAGGGGATTGAGTGCACCCTCAGTAAGTTTGCAGATGACACCAAATTGGACAGGAGTGTTGATCTGCTTGAGGGTAGGATGCTCTTCAGAGGGATCTGGACAGGCTGGATCGATGGGCTGAGGTCAATTGTATGAGATTTAACAAGGCCAAGTGCCACGTCCTGCACTTGGGTCACAACAACCCCATGCAACGTTACAGGCTTGGGGAAGAGTGGCTGGAAAGTAGCCCATTGGAAAAGGACCTGGGGATGTTGGTCAATAGCCAGGTGAATATGAGCTAGCAATGTGCCCAGGTGGCCAAGAAGGCCAATAGCTTCCTGGCTTGTATCAGAAATAGTGTGACGAGCAGGAGTAGGGAAGTGATCGTGCCCCTGTACTCGTCACTGGTGAGGCTGCACCTTGAATACTGTGTTCAGTTTTGGGCCCCTCACTACAAAAAAGACATTGAGGTGCTGGAGCATGTCCAAAGAAGGGCAACGAAGCTGGTGAAGGGTCTAGAGCACAAGTCTTATGAGGAGCGGCTGAGGGAACTGGGGTTGTTTAGTCTGGAGAAAATGAGGCTGAGGGGAAGACCTTATTGCTCTCTACAACTACCTGAAAGGAGGTTGTAGTGAGGTGGGTGTCGGTCTCTTCTCCCAAGTAACAAGCGACAGGACAAGAGGAAATGGCCTCAAGTTGCACCAGGGGAGGTTTAGATTGAATATTAGGAAAAATTTCTTCAGCGAAAGGGTTGTCAAACATTGGAACAGGCTGCCCAGGGAAGTGGTTGAGTCCCCATCCCTGGAGGTATCTAAAAGACATGTAGATGTGGTGCTTAAGGACATGGTATAGCGGTGGACTTGGTGGTCTTTTCCAACCTAAACGATTTGATGATTTGATGATTCTATATGCAAGTGGGCTTCCCTGCAGCCTCACATGAGCTTCTCCTGAACTTTTCCTCCTGTTCTGGTTTAGGTGTGTGTGCTGGGAGCTGTGCCCTAGAGACACTGGACTTGCAGGCAAGGGGCTAAGGAACTGTGCAACCATCTAGGAAGTTTTCTGAGCCAGGCACCTCCTTTTCTTTACTCCTGGCCGTCTTACTGAGAAAGGGAGGAGAGGGAGCAGGTCCCTAGGGAGGAGGTTCCTACAGCAGTGGAGTGGAGTCCTGTTTTTCTCCTACCAGTGGTAAAGTTATCATCTCATTGGTACTGTGAGGCTTTGATGGTGGTCATTTCAGCTATGGTGGGGGGTCAGACAGTGATCAGAGGCAGGCACAGAGCAATCAGGCCACGGGCAACAGCTGTGACCAATGATCATCAGCTTTCCCCTTCACTTCCTCAGGGATATCTGAGGCAGGTAGACTGGGTCCACCAGCATCTAGCAGGTAACACAGACTAGCTGCTAGGGAAAGGAAAACAATAGCAAGGAGGTGGGGAAAAGGCCTGTGACCTCATAGCAGTGTAAAGCATGGAAGAAGATCAGTTAAGAAAGGAAGGATGGGGAGTGGAAGGGAGGGGAGGGCAGGGGCAGCGCTAGCTGCATATTTATATTTACCCTGCTGCTATTCTGGTTTTTGTGAAGTTCTCTTTTTGGGAAGAAGGAAAGTTATGCCTTCTTTCAGAGTGTCTGAGTTCAGGAACTAGGGAGGGGTCCTAGAGGACTGTGGGCCAGAGGCACTGGGGGAATAACAAAGTAAGGAGAGACCATGGTGCTGGAGAGAAGGGTAGGAAACTCATGAGAAGAACAGTGGTCCCACATGGAGCCAGAAGTGGATATACAGCCTCAGCCTTTCAGGTGGGAAGCAGACTGTGTCCCAGGAATCTTCAGCAAATGGCTGGACCAGAAAGGAAAGGAAGGGCCCTGCAAGGACATAGCAGATGGGCGCGATCTAATTTTAAAGTATTTATTTAATCCACCTCATCCAGCACGTGATCTGTAGAGAGCAGCCAGAAAAACCTCCCCTGAAGGGTCTGTGCACCCCAAGCCTGTGTAAACTGGGCCACTAGTGGGCAATTTTAGCATCTCCAAACCTAGAAACTGCCTCTTTGCTGTGAGAATACAGGATGGAGAGTTTGGGAAAGAAAAGGGAGGCCAAAGAGGGACTGGAAAAAGTGTAACAGTGGTGAGGTGGAAAGTCAGGTGGTCTGAAAAAGATGTGGAAGGAGGTGGCAGCCAGTGAGGCTGGTACAGTGACATAGAGTGGATGAGGAAGGGGAATGTGCACCAAACAAGTAGACACAGCTGGATTAGAAATGGAATTAGAATGGACTGGTTGGGGATGAGAGGTGTGAAAGGAGCAGCACAGGTCTGACTGGCCAAGGGATGTGGGATGACAAGCCTAAGGAGGAAGGATTTCTCAGAATTTTCTGTAAACAGGTGGCCCTAGAGAAACTTTCTGTACCAGTATAGGCTCCTGAAAGAAACTGGCCTGAGATGCCTTAAATCCACTAAGGTTAAAGAGCCATCTGATGGTAATTGCACACAGTCATCGTTGACCTGGACACAGTCCTAGTCCTGGCCTTAAGTACTAAGCCTGTATGTAGCTCTGAAAATGGGCTGCCAGTGCCGCCTTGTGTTGCAATGGTCGTTTTACTCTATCATTCAGGACTGGACAGCCAATCTTTGCTTGATGCTCTGTTTCATGACATTAGTTTCCAAATCCAGCACAAACCTCTGCTAAGCCAGTTCTTATTGTTTCCAACTTTTGTTAAACACTCTTCAGTAGGAAGCCTTTCCTTGTTCCTTTGGTTCTCTCCCATGTAGGCAGGGTACTTCAGCCCTTTCCTCATTGTCACATCTCTTCTACGGTCTTTTTCCCTTAAGGAGGAGACCTCACGGCTTTCCCTGAAGCTCACTATTAGGCTGGGCTGAATCTTGTAGCCTGACAGAGGGAAGTTGCCACAGCTTCATGCCCCCTGCCCCAGCCAGTAGCAAGGCTGAGAATGTATTCCCAGTAGACACACATATATACAATGCATATATACATGTATATACAGCCGACCACACAGATCAATGCAGACAGACACACCAACCACTCACACAAACAGAAACAGCACCACACAAACAGAAACAGCACCAATGGCCTCATCTTTTGTCCCTCTCTGGCTGAACAGGATGAGGGTTCAATAGTGGTAAATATACATATACATATGTACAATGTGCATCCTTTCCATAGCTCCGTTTAGACACTGAGTCTGCCCAGTGGCTGCCCCTGGATCCCAGGCACCACATTTGCTGGCACCTGGACCTATAAGCCCCCAAGTCCTGCAGCCCCACTCCAATTGCTGGTACACGCACACACACACACACCCCACACACCTCTTTCTAATAGGTGTCTGGGACTCCCCTGCTCCCTCTGGTTTCCACCTCCTACTGGTCTTGCCATTAGAGACACACAAACCTGGAACCCAGGTCACTTCACTTACTTGCCGGCTAGTCTGGCTTCATGTTCTCTAGTGATCACACGCACTCACATACCCTCCCTTGCCCCAGCTGCTGGCATGACGAACACATGGCCACTTTTACCTGTGGCCCTACTCCAGTTTCTGGCGCTTAAGTTCACTCACTCTCGTCTCTCCAGTTGCTGGTACCTGTGGTCTGACTCCAGTTCCTGGCACTTAGATCTCCATACACAAAACACATGCGCACAGAATAGTCCCTCCCTCAGGGAAATACTTAGAAATGGAATTTAATAAGACATGGATACACTGAGCTAAGCAGGCACAAGGCATAGCCAGACAAGCATACTCACCAGCAACCTGTTTACCTGTCACTGGTCCCTTTTATAACTTTATTCCTCTATTTTCCTACATCTATTCCCCAAATCCAGTAGCTCAGGATCTGATTTGGGAACCTCGACCATACCTGCCTTTATCTTTGTACTTTTTTTTTTCCCCTTGTTTCTTGTTTAATCTTAAAAGAAAATAGGCTGAAAGAATTAGTCGTTTTGAACTGAAAAACAAAAGGGCTGTCAATCTAGCTACTCTTCAGGAGGCAACAACATGTTATGCAATTCCTGAAAGACACACTAGAGGTCCTGAGTTACATCTTCCAGATACTTGC
The DNA here is from genome assembly GCF_035582795.1 of Mycteria americana. Taxonomy (NCBI): domain Eukaryota; kingdom Metazoa; phylum Chordata; class Aves; order Ciconiiformes; family Ciconiidae; genus Mycteria; species Mycteria americana. The sequence continues at coordinate 86,263,618 of NC_134365.1, forward strand.
TTCTTTCGGAGAGTGTGCAATCATTTTTTTGTTTCCTGAGACAGAAAAGTTACTCTGAATAAAAATCTTCATCCTGGAATGACTAATAAATTCTAACTCACGTGACTAGAGAAGAATGTGCAGCCCAGCTGCACTGAAACGATTTCACCTTGTCTCAGAGTTCTTACACAGCATAATCTTAGAATTCCCACAATCTCCAGGGCCTGTTTCATTTCCCATTAAGTCTCTGAAATAGTTTCTCTGTCCAGGACTTGAGGTCTGATTACCACTGGAAGAAAAGGTTTTTAACAGGTCTGGCATGACAGACAATAATCAAACTAAAAATCCTGTGGTGTCTCCATGCACAAGATATGTAGGGGTCATTTTAGGACATTCATCAAAGCAGCAGTGTCTCATGGAACTGTCTCAACATGGCCCATGGAAGTGTCTCAAGGTGTCCCATCCTAGCAGTAAGGTGAAAGGGCAAAATGTCAATAAATTCAGATGGAGAACAAGCAAAATCAAGACAAGACTCCCATGGAAGATAAAAAAAAAATAGGTTGTGGGGAGTAAATGCTAAAAATATGCATCAAAGGATAATCTGTGTGAAAACCATAAAAGAATATAAAGGCATATTAAATTTGGTCAAACTCATTCGTTAACTGCTGTATTGATTTTGAAAGCAGCACAAAAATTCAAATAAAAATGTAAAAGATACAGAAAATAATTTAAAAAATGTTCTGTATTGTCTACAGTTCCTTGACAATTCACTGAAACTGTAATACATCCAACACAGGACTCAACCTCACTGGAGCACAGGTAAGGAATAATTTCTCCTAAGAAAACCTGGAGTGGCAAGAACTGGCAGGGACAGAACAGGACCCATGGTCAAAACCCTACTTCTCATATGCTAAGTGTCCGTAATGCTGGAGATCATACTAAACTTTTATACATAGAATCATAGCATCATAGAATCATAGAATCATTAAGGTTGGAAAAGACCTCTAGGATCATCTAGTCCAACCGTCAACCCAATACCTTCATGCCTACTAAACCATGTACTGAAGTGCTACGTATACACATTTTTTGAACTCCTCCAGGGATGGTGACTCCACCACCTCTCTGGGCAGCCTGTTTCAATGCTTGACCAACCTTTCAGTAAAGAAATTTTTCCTAATGTCCGATCTAAACGTCTCCTGATGCAACTTGAGGCCATTTCCTCTCGTCCTATCACTAGTTACTTGGGAGAAGAGACTGACACCCACCTCTCTACAACCTCCTTTCAGGTAGTTGTAGAGAGCAATAAGGTCTCCCCTCAGCCTCCGCTTCTCCAGACTAAACAATCCCAGTTCCCTCAGCTGCTCCTCATAAGACTTGTGCTCTAGACCCTTCACCAGCTTTGCTGACCTTCTCTGGACATGCTCCAGCAATTCAATGTCTTTCTTGTACTGAGAGGCCCAAAACTGAACACAATATTTGAGGTGCAGCCTCACCAGTGCCGAGTACAGGGGCACGATCACTTCCCTAGTCCTGCTGGCCACACTATTTCTAATACAAGCCAGGAAGCTATTGGCTTTCTTGGCCACCCGGGCACACTGCTGGTTCATGTTCAGGCAGCTGTCAACCAGCACCCTCAGGTCCTTTTCCAATGGGCAGCTTTCCAGCCACTCTTCCTCAAGCCTGTAGCGTTGCATGGGGTTGTTGTGACCCAAGTGCAGGACCCGGCACTTAGCGTTGTTGAACCTCTTACAATTGGCCTAGGCCCATTGATCCAGCCTGTCCAGGTCCCTCTGAAGAGTGTTCCAACCCTCAAGCAGATCGACGCTCCTGTCCAATTTGATGTCATCTGCAAACTTACTGAGGGGGCACTCGATCCCCTTGTCCAGATCATCGATAAAGATATTAAACAAGACTGGGCCCAATACTGAGCCCTGGGGAACACCACTTGTGACCAGCTTCCAACTGGATTTAACTCCATTCACCACCACTCTGTGGGTTCGGCCATCTAGCCAGTTTTTTACCCAGCAAAGAGTATACCCGCCTAAGCCATGAGCTGCCAGTTCCTCCAGGAGAATGCTGTGGGAAACAGTGTCAAAGGCTTTACTAAAGTCCAAGTAGATAACACCTACAGCCTTTCCCTCATCCACTAGGCAGGTCACCTGGTCGTAGAAGGAGATCAGGTTGGTCAAGCAGGACCTGCCTTTCATGAACCCATGCTGACTGGGCCTGATCCCCTGGTTGGCCTACACATGCCTGTTGAGCGCACTGAAGATGAACCGCTCCATAATTTTCCCCGGTACCGAGGTCAGGCTGACAGGTCTGTAGTTCCCTGGATCCTCCTTCCAGCCCTTCTTGTAGACGGGCGTCACATTGGCAAGCCTCCAGTCGCCTGGGACCTCCTCTGTTAACCAGGACTGCTGATAAATGATGGAGAGTGGCTTGCCAAGCTTCTCTGCCAGCTCCCTCGGTACTCGCGGGTGGATCCCATCTGGCCCCACAGACTTGTGAGTGTCCAGGTGGCATAGCAGGTCATAGTCATATAGAATATCATATAGAATATATTTTCTTTCCTGTCTGGGAAGAAGCTATAGCTTCTCAGGTAATTTCTGTTAACTTTTTAAAAAAGAAGGATTAAAAAAGTGAGGGAGGGAACATTCACTACCAAAATTTTTGAGATTCACACTGCTCTGAATCCTGGTATGACCGTAGGAACTCGGCCTTAGGCCCAAAGAAAGTACAATATTGCCAGGCTCACAGACAGAACATGCCTTTTCTACAAATATATAAAGGTCAAGGGAAGAAATTACTCTCTCTAGAGCTTCAGGCAAATATTGGAGGGGGGATTTTAACAAAACAGGAAGAAAAAAAGAAAACCTCAGTAATATTGTTTATTGTTTGGAAGATGCAATATCAGGACTACTGAAGAAGATCATTGAAACCAAATATGTATATTTCATTCAAAGTACTAGTGAGAAAAGAATCAGCCACAATAATATAAGTTTTTTGAATCTTACATATTCAGAAAAGAATAGAGAGTGGTATAGGTTAAGAGAATGCTAACTAGGAAGTACTTGGCAGCCTAGAAAAAACAGACTGTTCATGAGGCTAGTGTCTAACCACAGTTTTTGCTTTCAGAAAAAAAGGCTGCAGAGGTGCCTTGCTTTTTGTAATTTGGAAGTGAATTAGAGCTCCCAGGAAGATTAAACTGCAGGGAATATGCTTCCCCGACTGGAAAACTGAAGAAATTAAGATGTGATTAAACATTATTTTTGTGCCTCTACCATCTTGGTCTATCATCTTTGCTTCTGTCTAACATAAGTTCTGAGTTGTGAGGTATCATCTTTCTGGTATTAAGAACGTCTCTCCAGAATGAAACAATGTATGTTTACATTTACTGGAATAAACCCTTCTGGAAAAATGGATCAAGTTATATCCATGGGTGTAAACTAGTCAAAAAATCATTTATGAGGCCAATATTCCCAGATTCATGGCTGACAGATCCAATACCCAGACATGCAGGATGATGGAATGACAGTACAATATTCAGCCAGCAACTTACCGGTCTGCAAGCAATCCCACATTTTTGTCAGGAGCTCAGGACACTGCCTGTCTTGTGGAAAGGCTAAATGAAAACTTACAGCCACATGAATACTTAGATTTGCTTTTAATGGCTCATCAAAAAGGGTATCAAAGGTAGACTGTCCCTTCTCTCTTCTCTGCCCAAGCTTGATGGACAAATCAGAACAAGGGGAGGGGCATCAGCCTCTCTAGCCTCTTCTCTATTAACTCACAATGAGCAGTAACACACTGTTGAGGGACAGCTGATGGGCCATGCTGACTGTTTTGCTTGCTCTTCTACCTGGTGAGAGACAACAGATCCATCTGCAGCACGGCTCTCATCCAGGCCATGCAGGGCTGGTGTGAGGTAAAGGACCCTTTTTGGCCATCATCTCTACTTCTTCTCCTCCTTTTCTCTTTTTCTCTCTCACTCATGCAGGTGCTGGGGTCAGAAACCTCATCACACAGTAGCCAGAAGAAATCCTTAAGAGAGATGGAGAGACTGTGGACATCTCCTGCTATCAGAATTACACCACACTTGCCTATATGTTCTGGTACCAGCAACCCCCAAGCAATGGTCTGAAGTTAGTAGCCAGTACTTCTACATGGATGCAGAACTCTTATGAGGAAGGTTACAGTGAGGCTAAGTTTGAGATAAGCAGAGACAATAATGATCACTCTGTGACGACGATTAAGAATGTGACATCCAAGGATGCAGTCACTTATTTCTGTGCTGCGAGTGATCACACGGTACAGCAAGGGGGTTGAGCACTAAGATAAAATCCCCACCTTGCCTAAGTGAGAGATGGCATCTCTGAAAAATGTGAGTGAGACAGATTGGAGAGGGGCAGAGGAAGAGCAGAAGAAAGACAAGTAAGAAGTTGGGGAATAGAGCCAGGATTTTTTGGAGGGAAGAGGGACAGACAAAGCAGTGCAGCAGCATCTAGCTTCAAAGACAAAAAGCCTTCAGAAATACAAACCCATAGATCAGCATTAAGAATTGAGGCACTGCCGATGTGGTTAGTGAAAGGCAGCAGATACTTCTTAGGATTGGTGCTACAGAAGCACAGCCATGTTCTGGGCCACTAGTTTCCCATGGACCCCACCATAGCACCAAGAAAAAAGTACAAAGCAGAAGGAGAATTCAAGGTTCTTCCACATACTGATGATCCACCGAAAGACAGAGACGGCCAATGAGAGATTGATTGGTATGGGAGGAGAGCCCAGCCTCTGATTTGTGAGGTGCCACATAGGAGGGTGGCACCAGTACAAGTGGGAGGAAGCATACCCACGGGACCAGGCATACCTTCCATTGTGAAAGGGACAGCCCCTTGGCAGCTTTACAAACAACAGTGTGTCCTGTAGCACTTTTATTTACCTGCTCCACACACTGCTTAATTGCAGGATCTCTGTCTTCCTTGCCACAGAAATGCATACAGTTGTGAGCTGGACCAAGGCATCTCTTCATGGCAAAACCTCATGGGCAGAGAAAGGAAACAACAAAAAAGCTGCGGTCAGCTGGTGCTCCCCTTGTGAGGGACAGCTGAAGGCAGAAATTGCCTCCCATTGTGCCTCAGTCTTCATTGCTTGCAGAGAGGAGCTTTTGATGAACTAATTGCTCTTCTGTGATGGGCCTGCAAAAAGTGAGGGAAGGGTATTATTATGGTTCCCCCACCTACCATTGCCTGTCTGTTCTCCTGTTTTTATTGCATAACCTAGGACTTACCTTTTCTTCAAAGAAAAGGAAACAGCACATAAAAGAGCAAAAGGCATCTTTAAGAAAGTATGGCTATGCACTTGTGTATTTTGGGCTTCTGTTTTTAGGTCACGTCCTTGACAATCTGCATACCATTGAGTACAGACCAATTGTTTCTCATATGCTCATATGGAAGACATAGCATATGAAGCACATAACAATCACAGGGAGCAAATGTACCATGCTGCTCACTGATGTGGCAAAACTGGATATGCTGAAGTGAAACGTACTATTTGATTACAGAAAAAAAGGAGTGGACGTGATGAGAATAGCTGCTGAGAGCAAGGAGCATGAATCAGCAAGGAGCATGTCCTGTAAAAGATCCTCATACTCCATTCCACCAAAATTGCTAGGAGACTTTTGTACTACCAGGATGGATCACCCGATTTCATGCCAGGGTCCTAGTCTCCTCATCAACCATGCTACATAAATGTTGCTTTGCTTCCAAGCTCTGCTCTAAAAGAAGCTAAACTGTTCTTGGCTAGGGAAATCCGGATGCATGACAGAAACTTGTGTTCATTGTAGTCTCAGCCTGAACAGAGTGGAGGCTCTGAAGAGGCTAAATCTAGTTGCATTCCAGACTTACTCCAGTCCTCCAAAGACATTTCTGAAAGACTCAGCTTCACACACCACTCCTTGCACACCCTGGTAGCCAATATTCTTCTGACTCCAGGAGCTGCTCAGCAACAAGTTTAACACACCATTCCTTGCTCCCAGGGAGCACTCATCTGCTCCTCAGAACACTCTCAGGTCCATGATCTACTCACTGTTCCTATCAGGCTACACACATACAGCAGGGAAGCACTGGGAAAGCATTGTCTCTCACATAGCAGAGACACACTGAGTTCCTTATTCTCTTCAGCCTCTGATCTTCTTATACAGAGATTATCTTTACACAGGTACCAAACACATTCACTCTGTTGCTGTCTGGAATTATTACTGGTGATCCAAATGCCCTGTGAAAGTTTTAGGAAAAGTAGCATATGCTGGAATCATTAAGGAATTTAAATACCCAGGTGGTAACTTCGGGAGTGACTTTTGGGTGGGTTTTTTTAGATTTTTAAAAATTCTCTTTTAATAAATTAACAGTTCCTGCAAATCATAATGTTACAGTCCTAGCTCAGACCTCTTGCATAAACACTGAAAACCAGCTTTATCATCTCTGGGAACATAACAGAGGAAGGATCCCTTTCTATTTCTCAGCTCTTGAGCATTATAAGTTTAGAGTGGCAAATGCAATTTTAAGGCCCTGTGAAAACGAACTTATCAGTAGCCTTCAACGTTCAGTAGATTAATGAGCTGGCTATTGACTGGTCATAGATGTGCAATTTCCAAGTGGTAGCAGAAAACCACAAAGATCTCTAGTGGTCATTGCCATCTGAAGTTCTGCAGTCACAGTTCCCTACTCCAGCTCTTAGGTACAATTTTCTCCTATGCAGTACTTCTTTTGCCAGCTTGAAGTGGCACCACAAAAAGCAGCTATTCTAAGTTTCTCATGAACCAGCTATTCTCCTCCTTGTCGCACTCCCTGTCCTCATATTTATTCTCCTTCGTCTCCTTCTGTAGAAGGTGGCAGGAGAGCTGTAGCAACAGGAACCATAGTCAAAGGTACTTGTTTTAGATGCTCAGCAGTGACATCTCAGGCACATCTGTGTAAACAGCTGTATATTCATAATGAATAGCAGTTTGTCAATAATAGCCTACCTGCAGTCTAGAGGTTATACTGGCTACTCAAAAGATAAGATGATGGAAGGAGAGGATGTGTAAAAGTCACATCTCTATGCAGATAATGATGCTATACCATGTGATGTGGTCATCCTGCAACTACTGGGAGGGTTTCACAGAATCATAGAATCACAGAATCAAAGAATGGTTGGGGTTCGAAGGAGCCTCTGAAGGTCATCTTGTCCAAACCCCCTGATCAAGCAGGGCCACCTAGAGCCAGTGGCCCAGGACTGTGTCTAGGCAGCTTTTGAAGATGTCTAAGCATGGACACTCCACAACCTCCCTAGGCAACCTATTCCAGTGCTCAGTCACCCTCACAGTAAAACAGTGTTTCCTTGTGTTCAGAGGGAATCTCCTGCATTTCAGTTTGTGCCCATTGCCTCTGAGCCTGGCACTGGGCACCACTGAAAAAAGCCTGCCTCGATCCTCTTTGCACCCTCCCTTCAAGTATTTGTGCACATTGATAAGATCCCTCCTGAGCCTTCTCTCTCTCTAGGCCAAACAATTCCAGCTCTCTTAGTCTCTCCTCCTATGTGAGGTGCTCCAGTGCCTTAATCATCTTTGTGGCCCTTTGTTGAACGCTATCCAGTATGTCCATGTCTCTCTTGTAGTGAAGAGCCCAGAACTGGACACAGTACTCCAGGTGTGGCATTAACAGTGCTGAATAAAGAGGAAGGATCACCTCTCTCGACCCGCTGGCAACACTCCTCCTAATGCAGCCCAGGATACCATTCGCCTTCTTTGCGGCAAGGGCACGTTGCTGGCTCTTGTTCAACCTGCTGTCCACCAGGAGCCCCAGGTCCTTTTCTGCCAAGCTGCTTTCCAGCTGCGTCGCCCCCAGCATGTATTGGTTCATGGAATTATTCCTCCCCAGGTCCAGGACTTTGCACTTCCCCTTGCTGAACTTCATGAGGTTATCATTGGTCCATTTCTCCAGCCTGTCGAGGTCTCTCTGGATGGCAGCATGACCCTGTGGTGTACCAGCCACTCCTCCCAGTTTGGTGTTGTCTGCAAAGTTGCTGAGGGTATACTCTGCCCCATCATCCAGATCACTAATGAAGATGTTAAACAGAAGATGTTTCCCACCACAGCTGCTGTTTCTTAGGCTTCCTGTGAGACAAGAACTGACTCAGAACAGAAATAACAGGTGTGCTGGTTTTGGCTAGGATAGAGTTAATTTTCTTTATAGTAGCTAGAATGGGGCTACATTTGGATTTGTGCCAAAAACAGCGTTGATAATACAGGGATGATTTCGTTATTGTTGAGCAGTGCTTACAGAGTCAAGGCCTTTTCTGCTTCGCACAGCACCCCACCAGCGAGTAGGCTGGGGGTGCACAAGAAATTGGGAGGGGACACAGCCAGGACAGCAGACCCCTAATGACCAAAGGGATATCCCACACCATATTATGTCATGCTCAGCATATAAAGTTGGGGGAAGAAGAAGGAAGGCAGGGAACACGTTCAGAGTGATGGCATTTGTCTTCCCAAGTAACCATTATGCATGATGGAGCCTGCTTTCCTGAAGATAGCTGAACACCTGCCTGCCAATGGGAAGTAGTGAATGAATTCCTTGTTTTGCTTTGCTTGCGTGTGCAGCTTTTGCTTTACCTATTAAACTGTCTTTATCTCAACACACGAGTTTTCTCACTTTTACCCTTCCAATTCTCCCCCCCATCCCACCAGGGGGGAGTGAGGGAGAGGCTGTGTGGTGCTTGCTTGCCGGCTGGGGTTAAACCATGACAACAGGACAGATAACCTTGTGTTAATCATCCAATACAGGTATTGGATTGGGAGCAGAAGATGAACATTTGGGAAACAATATTGTTCTTTAGTGGAACAACTTGGGTGCAAATCAATGGCCTCTAACAAGAAGCTTGAGTAGACACAGTCTGGAAGAGAAAGGGAATAAAGGGAAGGAAAGAGAGGGAATATACATACATGGGATGGTATAGCATCACTATCTGCATAGGGATGTGTATTGGGTCTGGCAGGGATAGAGTTAACTTTCTGAATAGCAGCCCTCATAGTGCTGTGCTTTGTATTTGTAGCTAGAAAGGTGTTGATAACACACCAGCGTTTTGGCTACTGCTGAGCAGAGCTCGCACAGCATCAAAGCTGTCCCTCCAAACCCGCCCCCCCCCCAAGCCCTGCTCCAAAGGCCAGTAGGCTGGGGGTGAGCAAGAGGTTGGGAGGGGACATAGCCAGAACAGCTGACCCAATCTGACCAAAGGGATATTCCATACCATATGATCTCGTCCTCAGCAATAAAAAGCTAAGAGAAAGGAGGAGGAGGGATGACATTTGTTATTAAGGCATTTGTCTTCCGGAGAAACCACTATGCATTCTGAGGTCCTAGTTCCCAGGAAGTGGCTGAACATTGCCTGCTGATGTGAAGTAGAGAATAAATATTTTTGTTTTCTTTTGCTTCTGCACATGGCCTTTGCTTTTTATTTATTAAAATGCCTTTATCTTGACTCACGAGTTCTGTTTCATCTTATTTTTTCCCCCTGCCCCCTGTCCTGCTGAGGAGGGAGAGTTATAAAGGAGCTTGGTGGGCACTTGGCAGCAAGCCAAGGTCAACCCACCACAGGATGTGATTTTACACATCCTCTCCTTCCACCATCTTATCTTTTCAGTACACAGATATGTCCTGAAAAGGGGCTGTTGCTTAATTTTAGGGGTTCGTGGTCAAAAGTACTGAATGTTCCTGAAACAACTTCCTAGTGTCCCTAAAACAAATCTGTAAAGCTTGGGGTGTGTCTGTAGTTCTGCCTGCTTCTTTGTAGCTGCTTCTTCTGTAAACTCTAAAGAATAATCCAGAACTGATGTAAATGATATGGTCATTACTTTCCTGTGAAATTCCGCCACTGAAATGATACCATTGTTAGAAAATATGGCCCTAAATGTCTCTTGCTTGCATATTCTCTCCTTTGCTTTTGTCTGAAGTTTTACACAGCTTAGCCCATGAAGCCTCCTATGAGAGACATGGAAATAAAAATCAAGGAACCGTCTTTCCTCTCTTCTCCCTCTCACTCATTTGCATTCATGGCCTCCAAGGCCTTTCCTTTTGACATGTTACAGATGAACATTAAAGTGGGACAAGACTGGTCTCTGTTGGCATGTCTTGGAAATTGCATTATGAACACCCCTTGAGGAAAAGTTAGCACCACATAGAAACACTCCTTCAAAATTAAATTAGAAGCAATTTGCTTGTTTTTAAATGAAAGACATCATATGGGGGAGAGTCTGTTAGTGACAGTAAGGACACTAATGGAGCTGTAGACTGGAGAAGGAGATCGAATAATCTTAAATGAATTTTAGTAGAATGGTTTTAGACCCTGAATAAACAGTGCTGAGATCAGAGGCAGAGTAAGACCAAGGCAGGCAAATAATATCCCACTGTTAGTGTTATTTAGGCAGAGCTAGACAAATAAAATCCTGAACGTAGTTTTAAAAATAATTCAATGTAAACAAAGAAAAATGTCTGCAGTCATTCCCATAATTAGTGACTTAAACACACAGTTTTGCTGTTGTAGAAGAGAGGATACTGTAGGAGTACCTGAGATCACCTGTCCAATATCTTGCCTTCTGTAGTCCTATGTCATGGTCCTAAATGTTTCAGCTTAGTCTATGTTTCTCATTCCTTTCCCTGGGAACAACTAACAGCTGTTCCCAGCTGAACAGGCTGTATCAGAAATTATGGGTTCTTCTGTGATATCTGAAAACAAGGGAAAATAATTTGTGATTTTCCTAGCAGAGTTACCTTGTTTTGAAGGTTTGTTTCCTGTACTTACAATCTATTTTTTATACAAAGACAGACTGAAGTGAAACCATTAAAGAGCAATAGGAGCAACATGTTTACTGCAGGTACTGGTCATGTTGCTGACTATGTGTTGACATTTTATGTGAGAAGACTAGGCCAGGATGGGCTGCATATGCCCCAAACCTAAACCAGTTTGTTCACATGTCTGTCTTTCCCTGTATTGCCTCAGTGTGTGCTGGTAGACACAGTCTCACTGGCAGAGATCTTTCCCTCTTGGGAGTTACATCATACCTGGACAAACCTATGGGGGAAAAAAAATACAGTTTTGTGTCTCCATTTAGTTATGTGTAAGGGAGGGAGATAAAAGTATCCTGTTACCCGTCACCACCAGTCCCCACCCCCTTCAGACAGGTTCCAAAATGAAGGCACGCTCTTTACTCCTAGATGAAGCCTTTTCATAGTCAGGGTCACAGGCACCTGGGAGAAGCTGGTACTTCTGCTTCCTGTAACAGGACAGTCAGAGAAATACAAACTTAAGAGCTCTGCATCCTACTTCCTTCCCTTTCAGAGCAACTGTGACAAGTGCAGAGCAGACCAAAGAGGATATTCACAGTCAGGCCAGGCTACAAACAGAAACACCAGTCTGTATAAAGCAAATCGCTCTCAATGCAAACCAGTTACTGTGGGCTTGAGGTCTGTTTATCATCCTGGGGCAGAATTAAAAAAGGGTGGGAAGGAAAGCAGCATGAACACTGTCATGAAGTTACCAAGTGAAAAATAACTGCATTTTTAAAAAGCTAATAAAAGAAAGGGAATATATTACTTTTTTGTCTATAGGAAAAAAATGTTGGGATTATAAATTCAGGGATAATGGATACACTAAGAGGTAATCAGACTATCACACAGAAACAGCAATGGCAGAGGAAGGATGTGGCCTGTGGTTCCCATGGCAATCTTTCATGGTGACTGGGTGAAAAAATGGGAGGGTGGAGCCATGGGTGGGATTGTTTTTGTACGAGGTTGTATCGTTGTGGGGGCAGGTGATCCACAATGATACATTCCCCATGAGGCCTTTACAAAAACCCCATATATGCATAAGCCTTGTGGGAGAGCGTGTAAAGACCGCAACAGAGAATTCTGCAGCACAGCAGGCATGTTCTGTCTTGTTTTTTCTTGACTGACCTAGTATGCTAGGATTTACTTTCATCATCTGAGAACTGAGCCTGCCCTCCCTGGAAAACAAGCCAGGAGATTCTGAGACATTGAAATAATTTTCAGCAAACCAGACTGACTGCAGATGCACCTAAAACCTATAAGAGCATGTGAAGCAGAGAATTAGTATTTTTTTCTGATGCGATACTGTTTGCAATAAACCACAAAATGGTTCTTTAGTAATCTGATAAAAGTGTTAGAAAAAGAATTCTGACATGTAGCAGATATCTGTCAGAGGCACTATATAACATGTTGGGGTTTTCTCTCTTAAATAAGCCTCAGTGTCCACTGACTGATTCATGCCTGTGAGCACAAAGGTTTTCTCTAATCCTTCTCCGCACTGTCTCACTGCAGTTCTTCCTAATGGATATCAAGGGTTTGCCCAAGACCAGCCAACTGATTCTTCTGGACTCTCCTTGTGTGGATTACTTTTAACCCATCAGAAAATTGAATGGGATCCTGAAAGACTATTCAAGATGGCTGGCCTGCCATTGAAGGGAAAACAAAATGGATTTGTTCTAGTTCAGTGCCACAAAGGCAAACCACCTATATGAAAAGGTATGAGACTATGACAACTGCAAAGCAAGTATTATTTGATTATTAACTCCACAAGTTACAGAAAGGAAGGCTTCACAATGCATAGACTACAAGACTGACAGTAAGGAAGCTCTAGTTGTAAAGGAATTATATTTCTAGACAATGACAGCCTCTATCACTTTGTGTACATCTGCATGGTTTCTACATCTGTAAAACAAGAATAGCAGGTAATATCAATGAGATAACATGGAGATTAGAAAAAGTTGTAAAACAACTTGAGGTGAAATGTAGACAATAAAAATAAGTATCAAAAACCTGGGAAATGCTTTTACAAATGCTACAGATTATACAATGGGACTTCAAGCTGGTTTTCTGCCAAAGCCTTTCAGACAGAGATTGAGGGATCTTTGGGTTTCCAGATACAGTAAACATTGCTTAATCTTCTGCTTACTAAAGTCAACTGCAGCGCATCCCTTTTCTTAGCTTATGATACAACAGTTTGTCACTGTGGCCACCAATAAACTGACTTTCGGCGATGGCACAAAACTTACAGTAATGGGTAAGAAATTTTTGTTTTCTCTTTTAAATCACTTCAAATCCCCGGTCTTCTCTTTAGAGAACTTCACTTCAACCTTATTCTCCCTTTCATTATTAAACTGGTGTTTTCCTGATGTGCTAGTAACCCAGTCTACTTTGAAGAATAGACTAAGTTTAGTATTCTAGGACACACATTTCACTGAATGAATGCATTTTCAGTGAATAAAAAGCTGTCCATAGAAAGAATTAGGATGAGGAATGGGTTAAAAAATATATGCATATCATAAATATATTGTCTTAATAAAGCAGCATCTGCAAAAATCACTAAAGTATAACTATTGTCCGTAATGCTAGTTCTCCTGGGGCTACAGGTAATTAAGGACAAGTCAATGAAAGGCTATCTGTCTGGAAAGAACTGAGTTACAACTACACTTTGGACAGGTCTAGAAAACAAAATCAAGACTCTACAAACTTAAATTACTTTGGATCTTTTCAGGGTAAACTGAAGCATGTGTTATCTCTGGTAACTGGGAAAGACGAAGTATACTAGCATTTTTAGTTGACAAAACAGAAGCCACAAATAAATACTCAACTTTATCATAAGCAATGCTAACAGCTCTGCAGCTTTTTAATTCCTTGTTGTAGAAAACAACTCTCCACAGCACAGCAAGTTTCCTTCCACAAAACAGGCTCATCAGGTTGGTGATAAAAAGATCATTTAGGACAACAGTCTTAGTATTTCAGAATAGGTGCTAAAAGGTCACTGAAAACCACAGAAACAGAATATGTGGTTCATTTCAAATAAAAGTAGCTCTCAGGGAATGTTTCTTTCTGGGCCACACTTCTGGATTTGGACTCTCTCCAAATCCAGGGGAAAACAAGGCTACTTCTAAGACTAATAAATGATGGTGATCCCGTTGTATTGCTCCTGGAGTCAGACGTATTGGTGCCTGGAATGCCACATCATTCCACTGCAGAGTAAAATGATTACAAGTGATAAAATTCAATCTCCATAGGAAAAATTCAGTGATCAGCACATTTTTTGAAATTCAGTGTGAATCTGATGTGCCTGAGCTGATGAAAATCAATACATTGATCCCTTGTTGACCATAGTCAATTATGCATTTAACTTTTATGATCATAGCTAAGAGAACAGAGAGAATAAAAGCAGAGACTTCCTTCCAGGGAAGGAGAAAGGGAGGGATGTTTAGGGACTGCTACAATCGGGATAGTGGACCAGGGTCCTGTGTTATATATTACAAGTAATTTTGTAAGTAAAAAAAAAAGACATTTATTTTACAAGAGAAGAATATCCATGATGTTGAAAGGAAATGAGGAAATTATGGAAATGAGGCTGTGTAGTTGAAAATAAGCAAAGGAAGTTACTCTGGCTTATGTCTGTCTGTCATAGGGGAAATATTTTCTAATAGTACACCTAGATAAATAGATAAATGTTCTCTAAGGAAATGGTGAAAGCTGCAACAACCGATTCACCTAAGCCTGAAGAAAAAGGGCTCTGGAAGAGGTATTTCTGAGATTTATCTCACCTGGTTAGACACACAGATGTGGTAGTGTTCCCTTACAGACCTTTCTTTTTTTTTAGGGGACCATAAATTAAGGTACTTTGTGTTTCTTCTTTTGCTGGTACTGCATGAGCGGAGGGTTAGTCCACAGGTTTGGCTCAGAGGACTGATAGTAGAGAGGTTTTCCTACAGCTGCAAAACAGTGTGAATAATGAAAGACTGTACTTTGGCAGTGGGACAAAACTCACAGTCCTAGGTAAGACCGAAGTCCATGATATATGTGATACTGGTTTAAGGGACAAGAGCATTCTTAATTAGCAGCAGAATAATGATAATTTTTCATACAGCCATGAGGACAGGATTAATGCTTTATTGGTTGGTCATTAAAATGAGATGTGCTAATATGGAAGTGTAGGATTTGCAGGCACGAATTTTGAGATCCTTGTGTCTGTTTACTCTGTCTTCCCTTACTGGGAACTTCATGAAGGGAGAAAGGAAGAAATAATTCTGTTTCCTCCCATTCTCCAAGAAAATATTATAGAGGTTGGGAATGAAAGACCTTTCTTCGGTCTGCAAGTTTTTGCAGTTCATCTATGTAACAATCAAAAGCAACATTTCAGAGGTAGAGTCTGGATTCTTGTGTCTGCTGAATCAGGCAGAGAAAGGTAGTCTTGATGGTACTTTGCTCCCCTCTCCATAGATGGTGGGCAGGCTGCCTAAAGTTGCTTTGGGACACTAGCTTCCTCTAACAGTCCTTTTCAGGACTTCTAATTCTCAAAAAGGTCCATATTCTTTTTCTCTCAGTGCACTTTTCTCCTCTGTTCTTTCTCTTTTTCCCCATTTGCTTTCTCTGCCTTCTCCCCTCCCAGGAAAGGATTTAACATTGCCTACATCAAGGCATTTTGGAATCATAGGGCAAAATAACCTTTTCCATCTGGTACTGCCACATCTGATAGCAAACTGTAGAAACACACATTGGTGCGTGCTCCTTTAAACGGTACCATTTTAAGGAACTAAGTAGCTGGCAAGAAGAGCATAATGACACTGTGGGTTATAGTCTGATCGTGTACAGCTGTGCTTTTTAATTGCACTACTTATTTTTGGATTTGTCACTGTGCTCAGAGTTATAGGTAAGCAGCTGTGATTAACCCAAGTGCTCAATGTGGAGGACACTTGAAAATTTCCCTTGCATTAATGATATGCAGCATATACACAGATGATTTTAAAATGAGATTAGGAGTGAAAGATAACAAGAAATCATGAAAATGACCTTGCCACGATGGGAATGGAAGAACTGTGACATTTTTTCTCTTAGGTGGGTGAAGAATGTGTGACAGGGAATGCATGAGTTTATGCACGGAAGTGATTAAGCATTGTGCCAGTGTCTGCCATGAACACTGTAGAAGAACAGAACAGAATGGGCTGTTGATAACACTTCTTTCTGATTGCCTCTGCTCTTGCTTGTACCAGTCTCCTTATTCCATTTCAAGCATGCTCATTTTCTGGCTTTCTTTGTCTTTCCAGTAGTTTTATCATTCTTTCTGTCTGCCTTTTTCACCTGCCTTCCTCTTTGTCTTTTTTTTGTTTAGTCTGTTAAATCTCTTTCATTTTTCTTTTGTGTCCTCCCTATCTCTTTCCATGTCTTCACTCATTAGCCATTTAGGCTATGAGCCAATGAACTTATGTCAGAGATACTTTTAGGAAAAAATAGGAAAAAAATTCATAAAGCCAAGTACTAGAAGGGAGCAGTAAAAGTGATCAACCTATCCTCACATCCACTGGAAGCAAAGCAGAGCAGTGCCAAACCTTCTAGGGAGTTATCTCCATTACTATCTAGTTACCTCTTCTGAAGTCTGTACAAGCTCACATGTTTTCACAGAAGCACCCCAAGGATCTTTGTAGAGTAAGCACTGACAATCAATCATGATTAAGGCTAACAGTTGAAAGCAAACACTAGGGCTTAGGCATCAAGATCTATGGAAGGTAAAAGTTTCTGCTAATTCTGCTAATTTTCACCACTCTGGGAAGGAGGGAGTGATCAGGAAGAACATCTACAATTTATAGTGCCTTCATACTGAAAAAAAGTAAAAGTTTTCTCTTTGGCTCCATAGTACTCTCTGCATTTCTGTTTCCATGTGCACTCTGCAGACCTGGTGGGTTTATCATACTAGATGAGTAAAAAAGGCACTCTAATAAAGTACGCGGGGAAAAAAAAAGGTGGCTTTTACAGTCACTGCCTGAGTAACATCACATTGTTGCACTGTGCATCCTTTTGACTGTAGAAGTCCGTTGTCTTTAGTCTTATATGTAGGTACTAAACACTTTAGGACAGGGGACATCTTTTGGTTTGTGAGTTATAGAATCTTGCATCATTTGGGGAAGATGAGTAGTCTAGGATGAGGGCTTCTCATATCTAGGATAACCTAGATAATAAAAAACATAAAGAACTATTTCATAGTCTTAAAATAGGATGGCAAGTTAAGACCTAAAGCAAAACTTGTCCCAGGCAGATTCAGGTTACCTACCTAAAGTGTTCCTCACTTTGGTGAGAAAGATTAGCTCCTTCCTTTCAAGTCACCTCTTAGATGGGGGTGTCCAAGTAGGGTATTACATGGCAGTATAATTCTGAACACTGCAATAACCATCATGTCTTACTACACCTCCGGGAATGTAACGCAGTCAGTTGAAGATGCTTGTGCCTTATAACACAGACTCTTATCTATTAGTAGAATATCACAAATACAGGCCTTGTAGTGGAACTGGGTACTTTTTTGCCTACCTGTTTGCTCAGCTTCTTTTCAGCTTTCCTATTCTTCTGACAGAGACAATACCAGAAATTCAAACACTCATGCATTTCTGTATCCAGACCTTTTATGTTTCTGTGTAATGAGTGAAGACAAATGCTTTCAACCTATCTAATAGATATTAATAGTCTGATAGACAGTTGTTAAGAGGCCAGATATATTCAGGAGTCACACAGTACAAATACAGTACAATTTTAAGGGGTTTCTGATCGAAGACAGTAATGGAGGCTCTGGGCCATATTGCTTTCTGTTTCAGGGAAGAACGATGAAATCATACCTCCAGCTGTGGCCATCTTTTCCCCATCAAAGCAAGAGATCCAACAGAAGAACAAGGCCACACTGGTATGCCTGGCCTCTGGTTTCTACCCTGACCACCTGAATCTGGTCTGGAAGGTCAATGGTGCTAAGAGGACAGAAGGGGTGGGGACAGATGAGTTTTCCACACAGAACGGGATTACCTACTCATTGACCAGCCGACTGAGGATCTCAGCCCAGGAATGGTTCAACCCTTTGAATCGTTTTGAGTGTGTTGCCAATTTTTTTAAGAATGGAACACTGGAATCGATACACAAATTAATGTACGGTGATGTTGGTGAGTAAAAAATATCTATCACCATGCTGTGCAAACTAGAAATCACAAATCAAAAGGGTATGGGTTATGCTCTGAAACACATCTATATACAACTTCTATACAGGTTGTTGTTATGGCACAAATATATATGTAAATATGTAGGTATTTGCATATGTATCTTCATATTCCTGGGCCTCTGTATCTACATTATCATTATATGTCTATAGTTTTTCAAAGGTTTCTTCAGATTTTCACTGAGAAATCTCTGTAGTATAGTAAAATATATAGTATAGTAAAATGAATCAGGCAGTATATTGTAAATTGAAACTTCTAAAATTTGTGTTCTGTTTGCATTGAAGAGAAACATGACTTTCAGTTCATTTTTGTCTTTCAGGTTGTGCAGTCACAGAAGGTATGTGTGTCTTCTCACAGGCAAATATCTGTATGTATTTTAATTCCAGATTTACTGACACTAAGTGCAAGGTGTGTGAGATTTCTACTACCAGAATAACTTGTACTTCCTCATCTAAGTGGTTTGTATGTTAGATTAAAAAAAAAAAAAGAAAAAAAGACTTCAGGAGGGTTGTATGTGCATGCTGTAAGTAGCTGGGTTTTAGCTCTTCTTTATGATTCCCTTTCAAAATAACAGAAGAATTTGTGCAACCTTCTTATATAGTGTAATTTGCGCTTTTTATCATCTCCTCCAGTCCTTAACACTGCCTTCTGCTTGCTCAGCCATGAAAGAAAAAAATCATACTTAGACAAGTGATTATGACATCAAGATTCAGAATCCGGAATTCTGAATATTTATTAGTATTAAATTGAGAATACTTCTCACTACAAGTCACATTCCCCTCCAAACTGTGAGGATACCTATATTAAAAATAACGTTCCTTTCCTTTATGTATACATACTTACACACTCTTGTTTTTCACCAACTTCTTCAATGCTTCAGGAATCTTAAGGCTGAACCAAGCTCAGGCTGGTGTCTCAATACTGCTGCAATTCCTTAAGAGTGAAAAATCTATAAGAATAGAAGTTCTAGATACCATGTTATTCTGGGCTATGTAAAACTTCCTTGATATATCAGCAGCACTCACAAGGCCACTGACAATAACGACTGAAAAAAATTCGTATCTTGTGATTCAGCTTAATTTGAGTTCCTAAGAGGGGATTCACATGAACAGCCTAGTTTTTCAGTAGGTGTGGCAACACAATGGTTAAACATTCCCAATCAGGACATACTTCCTTAACATAAGGCCAACCTCTGCTTTCCCAGACTTGCTTTCTCTTTTGCTTCTTTGAATCAGTGTTCTTTTCCGTACCCTGCTATCTTGTGTCCACAGAGCCATTCATTTGGCTCTAGTTCCTTTGTGTCACTTAGCTGAAGATTTCAAGGGTTTTTATTTGATTAAAGCTACATTAGATCTAGTCTGTCATGATGATGATAATTCAATACACAAATTATGTTTGATTTGCAGAGTCCTACTTGCGGTATGGAAATTCTCTGAAGCTCACTTACCTCATTCTCTGTGGCAAAGCCTTGCTCTATGCAGTTTTGGTGAGCAGTCTGATGTGGACAGCCAAGGTAGGCTACTGTGCCACTTGAAGGTTGAGCTTACTCACTAGTACAAAGATCAGTGGATACAGACTAAATCCGTTCTCAGCTGTGGGGTTGTTCTCCATATGCTCTGCTAGGCTTTGTGCAAGCGAGTTTGAAAAATCACAAGTGAAGAGTTTTATGTTGTTGTTTTTCCTTAACTCAAATAAAATCAATGCTATCTAGCAGAGAAATTCCTTCTCAAAATACTCTTTAAACACATGGAAAAAGATGAGCATTAAGGACAACTTCTCCAGAAAGTAAAGAAGGGAAATATCAGCTATATCATACTTTTCTGTAAGCATTGAAAGGGATTCATGCCTGCAGTGAAAGTAATAAGCAGGGGTTTTGAGGAGGTACATGGGATAAATCTGAACAAAGATTTACAAAGAACAATAGGATAAGTCTGAACAAATGGGAGAAGCTTAACTAAACTACCAGGAAATACTTTTTATCAGTAAGTTTCTCATATGGCTGAAAGATATTCCCAGTGAGAGTAGTGGAAGCCTCAGCACTTGTTCCTAAAGGAAGTCCTAAAGCAGGACTGGGAGATGTATTTGAAAAGTGACCGTGTAGAGTTAAGGGTGAGTATGAATACAATCTCAATTATGTTTTTGTGTCCTTTTTCAAGGATACTAGAGGGAGTAGGCTTGTACTTTACTGCATCACAATCATAGAATCATAGAATGGTTTGGATTGGAAGGGACCTTTAAAGATCATCTGGTCCAACACCCCTGCCATGGGCAGGGACGTGTTTCACTAGGTCAGCTTGCTCAAAGCCCCATCCAACCTGACCTTGACCGCTTCCAGGGATGGGGCATCCACAACTTCTCTGGGCAACCTATTCCAGTGTCTCATCACCCTCATCGTAAAAAATTTCTTCCTTATATCTAATCTAAAGATACCCTGTATCAGTTTAAAACCATTGCCCCTAGTCCTGTCACTACAGTCCCTGGTAAAAAGTCTCTGCCTATCTTTCTTATAAGCCCCTTTGTATATTGAAAGGCTGCAAGAAGGTCTCCCCAGAGGCTTCTCTTCTCCAGGCAACCCTGACTCTCTCAGCCTTCATAGGAGAGGTGTTCTATCCCTCTGATAATTTTTGTGGCCCTCCTCTGGACCCGCTCTAACAGGTCCATGTCTCTCTTGTACTAGGGGCTGCAGAGCTGGATGCAGTACTCCAGGTGGGGTCTCACCAGAGTGGAGTAAAGGGGCAGAATCACCTCCCTTGACCTGCTGGCCATGCTTCTTTTGATGCAGCCCAGGATACAATTGGCTGTCTGGGCTGCAAGTGCACATTGCCAGCTGACATACAATTTTTCATCCACCAGTATCCCCAAGTCCTTCTCCACAGGGCTGTTCTCAATCCATTCATCCCCCAGCCTGTACTGATCCTGGTCATTGCCCCAAACCAGGTGCAGGACCTTGCACTTGGCTTGTTGAACTTTATGATATTCACATGGGCCCACTTCTCAAGCCTGTCCAGGTTCTTCTGGATGGGATCCCTTCCCTCAAGCATATCAGCTGCACCACTCAGCTTGGTGTCATCTGCAAACTTGATGAGGGTGCACTCAATCCCACTATCAATGACACATTGATGAAGGTATTAAATAGTATTGGTCCCAGTATGGACCCTTGTGGGAAACCACTCGTTACTGGTTTCCACTTGGACATTGAGCCATTCACTGTAACTCTTTGGGCACAGTCATCCAGCCAATTCCTTACCCATGTAACAGTCCGCCCATTAAACCCATATGTCTCCAATTTAGCAGCAAGAATGTTGTGGAGGACTGTATCAAAGGCTTTGCAGAAGTTCAGGTAGCTCGTCCTTTGTCCACTGATGCAGTCACTCCATTATAGAAGGCCACCAGATTAGTCATCTAACACATGAAGTAAAGATATTAGTTCAGTATGTAAGTAAATAATTTGTACCGGTTAAGACACTTCCTTGGTACAAAAAGGGGAGAAAGCATGGAGATACAACATGGTCATTTCTGTTAATGCCCTCAGGAGACATAACAGTTGGGACACTGATAAATATGGTCTGTTATTTCCTAGATTATTGTATTTGTTCCTTTTGCTTGGTTTTTTTTTATTTGTTTATTCTGTTTTGTTTTCAATTAGGCTGGTGGCAAGTTGTATAGAGAATAACTGAAGAGTCCTCTTCATCACATCAGCAGGAACACAGCAAATTATACTTTCTGCCTTTCCATAGCAAAGGATCTATGCTTCTGTCTAACAACTTCTGAATATTATTTCTTGGTGGTTCTCTGTCCCACTCCTGTTCCTTTCACTTTGTTGTAATCACTGCTGGGTTTTCTCTGTACTTCCATATCATATTGTATCATATCGTATAGTATATTTCGTATATTTAGTATATATAGATATATTTAGTATATATCCTATCGTATAGTATATCGTATATTTAAAACTAACACCTTCTAAATGCTCAGAGGCTGAGAACCCAGCTCCTTGAATTAGGAATAAAGTTTTATCTTCTTTTCCATTCAAGAAGCATGAGTTGTTGTTTTCTAATTTGGTCTCTTGTAGCAATAATGTCCTACAACACAACTTCCAGTGATGTGTAGTATCATAAGGCAGTCGCATTAAAGAACATTCACTGACAATCCTTATAGGAATAGCTTATCTGTTATGAGAACAGTAGAAGGCTCATCCACACTTACACTGTGTACCAACAACTGGAGAGGGGCTGCAGGCTTCAGAGGACTACACACTCCAGTACCAGTGGCTGGGGCAGTGAGCACCCAGGCCCAGCTAGCAAGCAGGCTGCATGTCTAAGGCTAGTTACTGGGAGATCCATAGTGTGTAAGCGTGGATCCCAGCGTGTGCGTGGGCGTGTGAGGTAACGGGAGGACCAGGGAGTTTAGGGCCAGTTGCTGGGTAGACTGAGAGTCTAAGGCCAGTTACTGGGATCCAGCAAGTGTATGTGTGTGTGTGTGCACGTGCACGCATGTGCACGAAGGAGCGCATGAGAGTTTGTATCTGTGAGTGAGTGGGTCTATACCAGGAAGTGGCGTGGGGCTGCAGGCCTCAGGGGCTCATACATCCAGGTCTGTTAGTGCCATCTGTGTTTGCATGAGTGTTTCTGTCTGTATTGATTTGTGTGGCTGGCTGTGTATACGTATATTTGTATCGTATATGCGTTTGTATGCCTATTGGGAATACACACTCAGCCTTGTCTCCCAGAATGACACATCTCCTTCCTGGATTTTTCACATTTTTGTTATGGGCAGTGGTATATTTTGAGATAGTCTCTGTAGTATTGTGATACATATTCAGCAGTTTGGTCCTGGGACTCAGGTAACAATACTAGGTAAGGAAAAGAAGCCTACACTTTTAACAAATACATGGCTGAGAGACAGGGAGCTGCAGCAGCTTTGCCACTATTGGGCTATTGGATTCAGTAACCCCAAATAAAATAGTTAGAAATTACCATTCACTTTTAGCCATCTTAGAGTATTTAGGACATCAACCAAACCATGCTTACTGCACAGCACTATTTAGATGGACAGTGGTACATTTGGTCAGCATTAGGAAAAATAGGCTTCCTATGTTTCATCCCAACGTTGTGAATAGTTTTTGTGGTACAGCAGTTCAGAATCAGTGAAGATGGGTCCAATCTTAGACTAAATGAAGAAAAGGAAAATGAGGGTGGAGAGCAGAAGGGGTGATCCTGTGGTTTTACAGTCATAAATTTACTGGGGGCAGAGGATGGAAAAAATGCAAGTGTTTAGTCTTTTTTGGTATTGCCTGCAATATCATGCATGTTGACAGCTGGGAAGTATGGAAGCGTCTACACACCAGCACAGCTCCCCCATTCATTTATTATGAAATGTAATCCCTGCTGCTGTTACAGAAGACCCTCACTGCTGCCTTTCTCATCACAGAAGCCAAGTACTAAATAAGCCATGAAGACTGAGTTGCTCTTTCACTCAGAGTACAGAAGTTGAAATAAGGGTAAATGCAAATAAATGAAGTTTAGACACTTATTTGGACAAAAGAGAATTTATATATTTCAGAGTGGGAATAAAAGAAAAATAATAAATATATTTTTTTAACTCCTACACAAAAAGAAACACTGGCAGGACATGTGTGAACAGCATTCCATCTATTGTGTACTCCTGTTTAGCAGTCATAAGGCTCTTCAGAATGTCCTCCTGTACCTTTGCACACACCCACCCTGATAGGTGATGGGGGTGATGCTAGTGTTTTTATATTGCTAGAGGATAAACAGACTGTTCTACTGCATCCAGCACTGGATAAGGAAGTGGGATGTTAGCATCATGGGACAGATGCAGGAAGGCTGTGAAAAGGAAAGTTTGACTACTATCAAAATGTAACCCTGGGAGGAAGAAAACTGAAAGTAACAGACCAGAGCCATTGCTGAAAGGAGTTCAAAAAGCAAGGGAAGAAGAAGTATTTACATTCCCAAAGGTCAAGAGTCTTGTCCATTCCTATCTTATGATATCTTTATAGTGACAATAAGGTTGTCCAGACTGGTGGATCTGGCCCAAAAGGAATTGCTCCAGTCCCTAGGACATGTCAGAAACACTCCTGAGAAGACAGATGAACATGTGTAGTGAGGTGCCAATCTTTGGCTATACCCTATGTTAATTGCTTAGAATGACCTGTACATAATTTAGGTCACTCTTTGCAGTGTTGAAGATTACTCAATCACTCCAGATTACAGAATAGCTACACGTGGTATGAAAGTGCATCTCTCCTTTATTCTCTCCAACCAATGGGTCTTGCAAAAGAATAAACTGGATAAATGCCCCCTTTTCTTGGAAAAGATAAACCATGAGCAGACTGCAGGCTGCCAGCAGCTGGCATCAACAAGCTAAAGCCTATAACAAAACCAGTTTGGAAACTAATTTCAAAGCTACCATTTTCATGAGCTCATTTATCTGTCAAAAGGCCATAAGGGACCATTAAATTATCATCTTGATATCTTGCATATTGCACACCAAAAATTTCATATAATTAATTTTACTTTGCATTGAGATAATAAATAAATAAGGCTTGTGTGCAGCTAAAGCATGCAGTAATGATGGGAAGACTTCAAGAAGTGAAGAAACCACCTCCTTTCTTGGTAATTTTTTGCAGTAGTTGAGCACTTCCACTCTTGAGTAATTCTGCCTTCTTTCAGTCAGGAGATATTTGATTTCCGTTCCCAGACATTAGCTCATTTTATGCTCTTCCCAGCTAGATTACTGTGCTCTTGCACTGTAAAACAACCTCCCTTGTCTTACAGTCTATTGCTTGATTTTGCATCCAAGGCTTGCACAAATCATTCCTTCTACAGATCATGCTTGAAGCTCATACTGAGTCACTTCTCCAGCATGCCTGCTAAGTCTTCCTGAGGGACTCCATTACCTGCTGAAGCCCCTCATCATTCTATAAGTTTGGCTTCTATTCCTTTCACCTGGAGACTACTATGAGGAGAAACTGTATGAATATGTGTAGGCATTATTGGTTATGTATATACTGCTGAGAAACATGACAAGAAGCAGCAAGGGCCAGTGGGGAAGGCAACCCAGGAACCAAGGGTGACCACAGATCAAGCAGTACATTCACTAACCAGGGCACAGTGCCACAGCACCTGAACACAGCAAGCAGAGTAGGGTGCAGGGTCCATCAACAGTCCCAAGCAAGGCAAGCAGTGAACCAGGTCCAGTATATATTTAGGAAGCCCATTTAGGAGCAAAAGAAGACTGGACTGGACTGTAGTCCAGACACAGGACTGGAAAGAAGGCTACAATGCAGATTCACAGAATCACGGAATAGTTGAAGTTGGAAGAGACCTCTGGAGGTCCTCTCGTCCATGCAGCCTGCTTAAGCAGGGCCACCCAGAGCCAGTTGGCCAGGACCCAGGTGGCTTTAATTATCTCCAAGGATGCAGACTCCACAAGCTCTCTGGATAATCTGCTCCAGTCTTTAGTCACCCTCATAGTAAAAAAGTGTTTCCTTGTATTCAGAGGGAACCTCCTGCATTTCAGCTTTTGCCTATTGCCTCTGGGCCTGTCACTGGGTACCACTGAAAGAGCCTGGCTCTGTCCTCTTTGCATCTTTCCTTCAAGTATTTGTGCACATTAATAAGATCCGTGCAATCCCTCTCTCCAGGCTGAACAGTCCCAGCTCTCTCAGCCTCTCCTCATAGGAGAGATGCTCTAGTCCCTTAATCATCTTTGTGGCCCTTTGCTGGATTCTCTCCAGTATATCCATGTCTCTCTTGTAGTGAAGAGCCCAGAACTGGACACAGTACTCCAGGTGTGGCCTTATCAGTGCTGAATAAAGGGGAAGGATCACCTCTCTCGACTTGCTGGCAACACTCCTCCTAATGCAGCCCAGCATACGATTAGCTTGCTTTGCCACAAGGGCACATTGCTGGCACGTGGACTCATGGTTCAGTCTATCCAAGATACAGGACCAAAGACATGACTGGAGACAAGCTACAATTTGCATATGAGGGGTCTATCCAGAAGACAAGCTACCTACAACATAGGTACAAGATCCATTCAGGAGAAAGGATCAGAGACAGGGCTGGATACAGGTACACCTACAACATACATCAAGGAAGAATTGAAGGCCCAGGTCTAAACTTAGATGGAGATCCTGGGCCCATGGGCACAGGGTGGAGGTCCCTGATGAGGGCAGTCAGGGACATCAGTCCCTGGGATTGTCTCCCAGAATGACACATCTCCTTCCTGGATTTTTCACATGGGATGTTCATATTGCTCCCTCCCATTTTTGTTATAGGCAGTGGTATATTTTGAGATAGTCTCTGTAGTATTGTGATACATATTCAGCAGTTTGGTCCTGGGACTCAGGTAACAATACTAGGTAAGGAAAAGAAGCCTACACTTTTAACAAATACATGGAATGGGAAAATTTTTTTAAGACAAAAAAAAAATCTTTTGTATGAAAACTGGGCAAGAGGGAAGTCAGGGGAAATAGGTGCAGGATGGGTGAGTTCCAGAAACTCAACTCTTCTTTAGCACAGCTTAGTGATGGCAGAAAGGGGAGAGAGTCACTGTTTCTGCTTTTATTTACAGAAGGTGTCTCAGATTGAACTCTGAAACCACGACTGAGAACAGGACACAGATAAGAGATGGAAAGAGCTACTTCCTAGATAGGCTGGGTTCACTACTTACAGTACCTCTTGGAGCAATATACCCTATGTTTCAGCATATTCTTTTGCAAAAGCACAGTATTTTCTAACCCAGATGAGAGCATAAAGGTCCCCTGCGTTTGTGACCTCATGAAAGGTAAGATACAGGATAATATCATACAGGCTTTATGTGCAGTTGAGAGCTTCTAGTGGCAGACAGTTCTGGTACTTCTTCAAAATATTGTACAAACCCACCACTGTACTTCGGACAGGGCACCTAGCTGACAGTGCTTGATAAGTTTCCTTAGGTATTTTTGTTTCTTACTGTAGAATATTAATTCATTACAGAATAAAATGCTGACACAACCAATAAAATGTGCTAAAGGGTTGATTTAGGAAGCAGAGTTAAAATTATTTATTATCTTGGCAAAAGGCAGGTTAGAGTAATTGTCAAATCCATGCTTACTGATGTAAAGGAGGAAAAGAAGTCTCTATTACTAAACATATTTATAAATTAAATGTTTATCAGGATTGAATGTGAGATCAGAAAAGTAGGACAAAACTATAAAGGATTCTTCAATTTTACTGTGATCACTGATCTTAAAGCATTGGAGATAAAAAAGTATTTTAGGAAAGTAACCACTACATGCCTTCATTAGTCTTACAGTCTTTGCTTGGCATTCACTCTTTATATTGTGTTAGTCTAGCAGATCTTTTCAGGATGACCAACACAGCTACTCTAACGATTTTGCATTCCTATTTAAAATAAGTACAGCAAAATCAGGAAAGGGCAAAGCTTTAGAACATATTCCATTATATTTGCCTATGTGACTGGTGAGAAAAGCATCTCTCTTCCATTTCTGGTATCTGTCATCTAAGCAAATCCTCACACACCTGCTAATAAAAAATAGGCTGATTTCTAGCCAAAATAGATGCAGAATTCAAGGGTGGTAGAGAAGGGAACAGAACACTAGCCAGATAAGAAGTGACGCCCTTTCAGGAGAAGCATGGTAGCTGCTTTTTCTCTCACTGTGTTCTTACTCTAGATTAGCTTGGTGACAGCACCAGGCTTATTGTGGTAGCGAAGAAAAATTTGGTTAATAGATTAAAAGTCACCTGTCAGTTAATGCATTTGTTTGTTTGAAAAGGATCTGATGATAGATTTCAGGGGAACCTGGCATATCCTTTTTTAATGTCATTATGAGAAAAAAAAAATATCTTATTGCTAGAGGACAGATGGGTACAATCCCATAAAATGGAGTGATTTTTCCTGCTCTGTTCTTGTCACTTCTTTAATCTCCTCAAAACACTTCAGAACAGGAGAAAATATCATGCTGAACAAAGAGATTACAACTATTACTTACGTAGTCTCATGGCTGTTTCAAACCAAAAACTGTTTTCTGAGAGACTGCTTTTTACAAAAATGCCTTTATGGGTCTCAAATTCACAAAGCATGAACAAAAGGAGCACTTTTTGATATCCCTAACTAAACAATGTAATGTCCTTCTATAATTCACATAAAGTCTTAGCATTTGCTTCCCCACTAAGGGAGGAAATTTGAGTTGATTTCTCCTTTAGATGCTCTTTAGAGGCACAACTCAGACAACACAGAGTAACAATCATCTTAGCCATTTGGACCTCTATCTGCAAGATTTTACCAATTTTAGCAATAATTTTTAGCTGTGCTTACACAAAGCCACTGAAGTTTGGAGGAGGGACCAAGCTGACTGTTACAATTAATAAAATGTTATTTACAAAGTATGTTTCAAATAAAACAAAGGAAACCCAGAAATAATTTTGTCTTTCAGTTATTTCTTTTTATACCTATATTTTCTGTTTTAGTCAAGTCATGTTTAAGTTACTCTGTGTATCAGTAAGAGAGGTGATCAGTCTGACAGTTGCAATTGATATTTTCATAAATAATTTTTGTCACATTTGCCCTGATCATTACAAAAGACTCTCCAGGTCATTTTTGCTTTTGCAAGATTCAAGGAAATAGACAAAGATACAAAAGAAGGGAAAAACCAAAGAGAAACACAGACAGGGTATGAGTGGGGGAGCCCCTAGACAAAAGAAGATGATTCTTGCAGTGAAACTCACAAGTTGGAGATAACTTGCAGATCAAGGTACTAAGACTCTATTCAGGAATTGAAAGATAGATTAAGGGACAAATTAGAGCTGTAATTATGTATTTTATGAGGAGGAGGAGGAGGACTGATGGCAAGGGTCTGCTGTCTGAAAATCCAAGCAAAGGACTAATATACTTGAGAAATAGCATTTGAAACAAAAGGACAAAAGGATATAATCTGAATTGAAGGAAGCAAGAAAGGTTAGTGAGCAAGTTCTGTGCCAAACGTTACATGGAATAGGGGACAATTATCTGTTGGCACAAGCCAGGGTCCCAGGGTCCTGAGAACAGAAAATAAACAGCTCCCCACTCCTCCCAGTTGGTGAACTGCTGTGTCCAAAATTTCCTAGATCACAGAAGATGGGGAGGGGAGAGAGGGAAGAGAAGAGTTGATGGAGGCTTCTTTGTCCTTGACCCTTCAAAACCTTAACACTGTTACAACTGATATGTACTGTTTTCTTATGGTTTTCCTCTCAACTTCAGACAACAGACCTCAGTGACTGCACTGAGTGATAAGTAGAGGCTGACAGCAAAACTGAGTGCATCTGTCAATTCTCTTTCACCCTCCTTGACAAACATTTTGGTTAGCACAAGCCAGAGGTACTGACCTTCCTGTGGGAGCCAGAATTTGCATATCTGAAGAAACATCTGCCAGGAAACATGTATAGTAAATATTCTTTCTGGTGGCTATGATAAAACTTTACCTTGAAAAGGACATCTAGTTTTGGGTCCCTCATGACTTGAAGCAGGCAGAACATTAATTCTCGGAGAGTAAAAAACAGATTTTGTGGGTTAAGCACCTGATCATTGTACAAATTATAGGAAGGAGGGTGCATGGGTAAGGGATTTCTAATTAGGTGATTAGAATTAAGTAAGGGATGAGGGCAAATGTCAGGCTGTGTGATTACACTTCAGTCTGCTGGACTGTGAAATGGTAGGATATATGATGGCAAGCGGCCTAAAACAAAGAAAAATCATTGTATGGGACATTTGACAGTTAGGGTTTTGCTAAATCCCATGTCTAAAAGCAGTATTGTAAGTTCATGGGGAAGAGGATGCTTATCGTCAAAACAGATTAAATGAAAATATTTTTTGTTAAGCTTGAAAGAAAGGGAAGTAAAGAGAGTGAAGGACTGCAAGAGAAGGATGAACAGGATCTTCACTGTGGGCTTTTCTGGGTATGGTAGATTAGGAAATAGAAATTTTGTGCCAATAAGAAGGAGGAAGAGAGAACAAGCTCCTCAGACAATTTTTATAAGAAGGTCAGCAGTAACACTGTATTTTGAAAAAGCAACGTGGCTCGGTGTTCTAAGTAAGAAAAAAAGTGGAAGCTTTTGAGTCAGCAGAGTTTCACTAAGAAGGCCAAAGATGGTGTTTCAGGAAAGACAGGTCAAGAAAGAGGGAGATAGCAGGGACTGTGAAGAAGGGGACAAATTAAGCAGTCAAATTATTGTTATTAAATTTGTGCTGTGAATAGGACAGTTTGGTGTTAATTTGTCAGATTAATAAAACTGTGGAGAAAGCTAGCAAGCAAGCAAGTTTAATAGAATAAACTCAAGGGAGTGAGAAGGATGAGACAAGACCAAAGAAGAAGAGACGTCAAGTCAGATAAGTGTATTCTGGAAGTATATATACTACCTCTACAATGCAGAACTCCCGAGACTCTACTCTGTGTTCACTGAATCTGCTGGCTGTATTCTACCAGAAATGAACTGTGTGACTGACCACGTCTTTTCCCCAGAATTAAATTGCCTATAGAATGAACTAATCATTATGATTCCCTCTTATTCCTACAATCTATCTATCTCCCACTGTCAAATCCAAATGAAATGTGTGTCCATGAAAAAGAAAAAGGCAGAAGAAGTAGGACTGGGAAGGATGCACAGGTACTCATGAGGAATTGGCAGAAGATGTGGAGGCTGGAGGGAAAGAAAGCGAGAGTGGGTCCAAATGAAAGACACTGGATCTTATAATATATATCATGATTCCTAAAAATTGTGAGGATATTGATGTCAAACTACAGCACCAGACAATAAAGTGCTTTAATAATGACAGAGAAATGAGTGGTTGTTTTTATATGGTGATCCAAATCATCATTAGAAACAATTCAGAATATTTAATAACCAAGTACTACTTAGGCTGATATACCTTCTTTTCAGCACACCTTTGGCTACTACTCTGCAAAAAAATGGTATTTGAAGGTTTGACATGGTTATCACTGGACAGCAGCCCAGGAAAGGTGTGAGTAGTTTTGATATTACACTGTGAGGCTGTCCTCTGCCAATATCCAGTATTTTGGAGAAGGAACAAAAACAACAGTTCTGGGCAAATGGGAATCATGAGGAGTGTATTAGGTTGTGCAAGGGGTAAGATTCTGGGAGTGTGACAAGGGTAAACAAAGATGGAAGTCTTTGGATTGAGATGATGGGCTCTTTTCCCAAGATGCCTCATTATTCATGTTCTGTGAAGTTAGACTTTATAGAGCACAGACTAGACCACAGCAGAATGGAATATAAAAAATAATTCCAGCTCTTTCTGGAGCACATTAAAATGAATATAATCTAAAAGGACATTTGGTGAAAATGGCTGCATTTATCAAGCCTATCAAAAAAATCCTGATCAATCTTGTTCTCACACATGGACTTTCTGAGTGGTTATGGCAGAGCTTGGTCAAAGTGAATGGGGGAGAAACTTGGGGATAGGTGTTTTGGAGCAGACAAACTACATTTTGGAGGAGTGACACAACTAAACAGTTCTATGTAAGAAAGAAATATGGCAAATACACAGAGTTCCTTTAAGATTCTGGAATAAAAAGAAAGGGAATTTTTGATGGGACCTAAATCAGTAGAATATGGTGATCCTCACTGGGATTCTCTAGGAGAAGATAGAAAGAAAAGAACCAGGCAACACAGCACGTTTACAAACAGGTAAGCAGATGGCAATTGTGGTGCCAAAGTGCATTTGTGCATGAGTGAACAAACCTACTGTGGTCTTGCTCTGGTGAAAATTGATATATTGCTGAAGAAAACCAGTTCGCAGTTGTAGATAGTGTGATATCATCTATGCATTTCCTAATTGACAGCACTTATGCTTTCAGAAGGTAGGATCCATTTTAAGGGAAAGAGAAATGACCTGCATGTCCAGCTACATGAAAACCGGGAAAATGCCATTTTTCTCAAGTTAGATGCAGGCAACCTAGCACTGACCCTGAACTATAACATTGGATCCAGGAAGCAAAAATACAAAATCAAATGTTAAAATGCTAGTTTCATTGAAATGAGTGATAAAGCTTCCACTAATTTCATTACAGTCAAAATTCCACCCTCCATTTTTAGTTTTTAGTCTGGTTTCTTATGCACTGTTTAGAGTCATTAAAGTTATTTTTATCATGACATCTCTAAGCTGTCTACCATGCTATCTGGCTATTCAGATTTCAGATGTATACATTGAATTCCTAGCAGACAGATGGGGAAAGAGAAAGAGCAGAGAAGGAGATGGTCAAATGAGTCTGAGAGAGAAAATCATGCAAAGCCATAAATGCTGATGTGGGAGATAATTCTGTAAAGTCATCCAATGAAGGCATACGAAAAGCTAAATGGGAAGAATCTGAATTAAAGAGGGTGTATCACAGAACATTTCTGTAGCAGGGGAAATATTCATACATAATACACACACAGAACCACAAAACTCAAGCATTCAGATTTTCAGACACAGACAAACAGACTTTTGGCAAGAGGAATTATTGTCTAGCATTTCAGTCTGTTTTTTTCTAATCTCAATTCTTTCTGCATTGCCATGAGTTTATGGAAGGAAAAAATAGGAGATAGTTTTAATAGAAATGATGGAGCTGACAAGTCCTGTAACATTGGCATGAGAAACATAGTTGAAGTACCATTTGCTTCTTTTCATAGTCCAATAAACCTGTACTTTGTGTCCTTTTTGGCATCAAGAGAAGACACCAAGGATCTAGCACACTTAACTTTTCCTCAAGCAGAGTGGAAATGGTATTAGCGGTGCAGAATCAAGCCTTCATAATTTAAATCCTTATTTCGCTCAATAGGTGTGTGGGGTGTGGGATTTTTTACTCTATTATCTCTTTGTGCTCTGGATATGAGCAACATTTTGTGACAGGAACTAAGCTGACTGACTTAGGTAAGAAAACATGGCCTAGTATTTCTTTGCCAAATAACAAAACACATTCACTCTTGGTTCTTTTGGGAAATGGTGTAGGTTAAAGATTTTGTAGGTTATAGGTCTGGGGGGGTCAATTTGTTTGCTTGTTTATTTTTATTTTTAAAACTTTAGGATAAGGAGAAGGAGAGATTGAGGTGAAATAAGCCAAGAAATTTCAGAAAAATCTTGACTCAGGACCTGAGGAGACAGACATACACAGAAAGAGATAAACACAATGGAGGATGAATGCAGAGGATCAGTTTGCCCCCTGCTCATTGTATAGCTTAGCACAACAAACCAGAGAATTAAATTTTTTTTCATTTAGTACCTTATCTTTAGCAAGCTTGGCTATTTGGTCAGTATCCAGAGAAAAAGTTTTGCACTTGCTCTGTACCTTTATATTTTAAATCCTGGAGCCACATTCTGTTCAATTAATCTATTTATTTTGATTTAAATGGCATATATAGCATGGCATATT
Source organism: Mycteria americana (assembly GCF_035582795.1). Taxonomy (NCBI): domain Eukaryota; kingdom Metazoa; phylum Chordata; class Aves; order Ciconiiformes; family Ciconiidae; genus Mycteria; species Mycteria americana. Next base: position 86,297,091 of record NC_134365.1, read on the forward strand.
TAGTACATACTATGGTGGAAAGACAATTAAAATTTAATGTAAATATAATTGTCTTTTAGACTGAAGAACTTGATCCTGCGTGCTCAGCGCTATTAGGTCACATTGACTCTTGAATTCAGCATCCAGTCTCCAACACACATACTTCTACAAAAAAACACACGGTTTGATATTTAGACATATGAGGGTGAAGGCTCTGGGCCATATTGCTTTCTGTTTCAGGGAAGAACGATGAAATCATACCTCCAGCTGTGGCCATCTTTTCCCCATCAAAGCAAGAGATCCAACAGAAGAACAAGGCCACACTGGTATGCCTGGCCTCTGGTTTCTACCCTGACCACTGAATCTGATCTGGAAGGTCAATGGTGCTAAGAGGACAGAAGGGGTGGGGACAGATGAGTTTTCCACATGGAACGGGATTACCTACTCATTGACCAGCCGACTGAGGATCTCAGCCCAGGAATGGTTCAACCCTTTGAATCATTTTGAGTGTGTTGCCAATTTTTTTAAGAGTGGAACACTGGATCAATACACAAAGTCATCTACAGTGATGCTGCTGAGTTAAATACATGTGGGTGTGGGGGTCATCCTCTGTAGGCTCCTATATCTACAGTAAGCAGTCATTACTGAAGGCATGTTTCTTGCCAGTCTACTACACTTAACTCGGATCTGTCAGTCCCCAGGAAATTGAGACCAAGCACAGGAATCCAATCCTGTTCTTCTCCAAACTTGCTACGAGCCATGTAATTCTCATTCCCACACCAACTCTCTATTATACAAGTGATTGTACAAACAGAGCACTTTAAAAGAGGTGCTGTTACATATCTAGGCTCAAATAATATCTTGTATTTATTTTCTTCTGTTTTTAGATTGTAGTATCTTCAAAGGTAAGTTAAACCATTAATTTTTTCCTCTTTTGATTTTTTTTATCTATACATACACCTGTGTATGCAAAGACAGATGTGTTGTGTGTATGTGTCTCAATGTGTCCTGTGTTGGCGTTTGCTGGCAGTCATAGCTATTCATACCGGTATGCACGGGTGCAGGATTGTACATGTGTGGACACATGCATTCATGTTCTTGTTGAATACACATGCATGGATGTAAACATCCAAATTCTGTCTACTCTTATGAAATCTTCCATGAGACTGGCTGCTAGAACTCAATATATCACTTAGAGCAGCAGACCTACCTGTAGCATAAAGATGTACATTGATATTCTAGCAAGCAGTTAGAACACTTTGCTAAGTCACTGACTCTACATACTACAGTACATTATCTCCTTAAATATACTGCAGAATTAGAATAAATTATATTCCCATGCAAAAGACTCCAAATCCAGTTTCATTTGATGCCCCCAACTTCCCATTCTTCAGCCCAATTCCTAATCAGTCATACCAATGTGAATGTGAAAAGTCTAATACAATTACTAGTTAACGTGATATTACAACTAAGGGCAGCCAAGTTATAACTTGTGCAAATGAGCACTGAACAAGTTCTCCTAATCAGCAGAATGAAAAAAAATGTCCCTGTCTAGTAAACTTTTCTAAAGAAAAGTTTTTTGTTGGTTTTTATTTATTGTTTTCTACCTTAGTTTTCAGAAAACTATCAGAGAAGTGCTACAGCTGAAAAGTTTGTATACATCATGCTCATTTTCAAGAGCATTTTGTATGGGATGTCTGTGATGGGGCTGATGCTTAGGTCCAAGGAGAGGAACAGAGTTCTAGTCTGTACAAATTTGTCCTAACTCATTCTAACTGTACAGGAGAACACTTTAGACAAAATGGTGTCTTAAAGTTCATATTTATATAAACCCACTTCTCTACAATTATACTGTGTCTCTCATAATTTTCAAGACAACAAGCTAGTGAGCATGAAGGGGAGTGTTTTAGACAAAAAAAGAGGGTAAGAACTCCAGGGAGATACTGCATAAGACAATGGATGAAGTATTATCAAAATGTGTGGTCTTTTTAAAGTAAAGAGTAAAAAGGAAAATTAGGAAGAATAAGAAAATAAGAAAAATAAGAAAGACCAAGAAAAGCAAAGGAAGAAAGAAAAAAAAGATGCAACTCAGAGAAAGGGAAAAGAATCTAATCTGTAGGGGGGGAGGAAGGAGAGCCAGGGGGTGGTTCTTTAAAGCTGTGTTTGTGGGCACCATTTCTGTGCAGCATAAACTGTAAAACCAAGGGATTACTAATCCTGGAGAGTGTTTCTGGAGATCTTTCATCTACTTTGCATCTCCTTAAGCTATTGCCTTATGGCACAAGTTAAACAACTGATAATTCAGAGGCAGCTCCCTCGAGAATGAATGGAGAACGGTCCATTGTGTATAGATGTATCCTAAAGAGATGTAGGAATAACAGAGGCCAAGGTAGAGGAGTGCTTGTGGAGCTTTGGAAGCAGAACATCTGGGAATGCAATAGCAAGGCAGAAGGAGTAGGAAGCATAGAGTGGAGACCCTGAAGGGAGCTTCTGTCTCACATAGCCAGGGTCTTCAACAGAAGGAGGAAATATCTCTGAAGGCCTCAGCAGAAAACTACCTCAGAATCAGAGCAGATGATGTGCCAAAATGTGCTTGAAAATATCTCTTTAAGAGAACAGCAGTTGAATTTTAGCCAAAACAGGATGCGGTTTGACATTTACTCAAAAAAAACATTTTGATAACGCATCAGCCTCCCTTACCACAACACCGCCCCAGCCTCTCAGGATGAGGCACAGGGTGCAGCTCTCTGTTCACCGTATTACAGTTGGACAGAAATAGTGACACATACGGGCCTTGTGAAAGCTGGTGGGTTTTTTGTCTCATGTTATCACACAATCTTCTTGTTACTGAAATCTGCAGATGGGGTTTGCATGTGCAGCTGCTGTTTCTGTTGTGCAACACACAAAAAACAGAAGACTTGTGGGTTTTTGGGGAGTTGCTGACCTGCTTTTACAAATTAAAAAAAAAACAACACGCTTTTTCTAGGTCTCTCAAAACAGCAAAACAAGATGATAAAAATCATATACTTGTAGAAAAATTTTGATAGGAGGGCACTTCTGGAGATTACTCAATCCAAATTCCTGTTCACAATAGGTCTAACTCCAAAGCTAGATCATGTTGCTCAGAGCTTTGTCTGGGTGATTTCTGAATATATTCAAGGACAGAAATTTGACAAGCAATTTGAGAAATCTGTTGCAGTGCTGAAGCACCCTCAAGAGGAAGCATTTTTTTGTTATGTCTAATCAGAGTTTATGTTGCTGCAGCTTGTTATCACTGGCTTCCACTGTGCCCCTCTAAGACTCCAACTCTGTTTAGGCAATTAAGAGTCATGCAAATAGCGATCCTTTAGCCTGCTCCTCTCCGAGATGAACAAAATCAATTCCCTCAGCCTCTTCTCTTATGTTTCTGCTCCAGTCCCCTGATCATCTTAGTGACCCTCTGCTGGACTCTCTACAATTTGTTGATATGTCTGTCATACTGGGGCTGGGGCAGTGTGGGGGTGTGTATGGACAATAGAGGTAGTATTCCAAATACAGCCTCACAAGTGCTTAAACATGCTAACTGCATTCTTGCTAATGCAACCAAAAATGTCATTAGCCTTCATTGATGAAAGGCTTGCTGCTTACTCATGTTTAACTGCCTTTCTGCAAAGCTGCTCCCTAGCCCATCAGTTGATATTTAAATGACTCAAATCAAGGTTCTATTGGATTACAGACACACCCAGGGGATGTGCCTGTAATCCAGTAACTCCTTTCCCAATGAAGAAATGCTGCATAATAACCAAAAATTGAAATTTTCCTTATAAGTTCAGTATGTTTATCTTGCATATGTGGTTAATAAAGATACTCTACAGCATTTACAATATAATTTGACATAATTCAGATTGGGATAAGAATAATCTCACAATGTGGATGCTGTGCCTGTAATTGGGGAATGGTCCCATTCTTCATCCTTTCTTTAAACCTTTCCAAAACCCTTTGTCTGGAAACAGATTATTATTCTTATTTATTTCAGAACTAGCAAATTATGCAGGTGCCTTTTATACATCACAAGGACTTTGCTTAGTGCTTTCTTGCTGTAGGACAATTTAGGAAAATTTCACAGAATCACAGAATCATATAGGTATGAAAAGACCTTTAAGATCATCGAGTCCAACTGTAAACCTAACACTACCAAGTCCACCATGTCCCTAAGCACCTCATCCAAACGTCTTTTAAATAGCTCCAGGGATGGGGACTCAACCACTTCCCTATGCAGTCTGTTCCAACGATTGACAACCCTTTCAGTGAAGTAAAATTTCCTAATATCCAGTCTAAACCTCCCCTGGTGCAACTTGAGGCCATTTCCTCTCGTCCTATCACTAGTTACCTGGGAGAAGAGACCGACATCCACATCACTACAACCTCCTTTCAGGTAGTTGTAGAGAGCGATAAGGTCTCCCCTCAGCCTCCGCTTCTCCAGGCTAAACAACCCGAGTTCCCTCAGCGGCTCCTCATAAGACTTCTGCTCCAGACCCTTCACCACCTTGGTTGCCCTTCTTTGGACACGCTCCAGCACCTCAATGTCCTTCTTGTAGTGAGGGGCCCAAAACTGAACACTGTATTCAAGGTGCAGCCTCACCAGTGCCAAGTACAGAGGGACGATCACTCCCTAGTCCTGCTGGCCACACTATTTTTGATACAAGCCAGGATGCCATTGGCCTTCTTGGCCACCTGGGCACATTGCCGGCTCATATTCAGCTGGCTATCGACCAACATCCCCAGGTCCTTTGTTATATTATTTGTTATATTATCATCATGGAATGCTTACACCAAAGAGTACCTCATGCTATGACTAATTCTACTGCATGAGTGACACTATCTGGGAGAATGGTGGTGCTGGAAAGACACTGGTAGGTCTTTGTGTGTGAGATTCACATCCACATCCTGCTTGTTCATCCCTCTGTATTTTTGTCTTCAAAATATGGATCGTCTCTGGAGCAGTGTTCATATTAGGGCTTAGCTCAAAGTCAGAGAGAACAAGAATGGGGAACATCACAAAGTTACCCGGGAGAAAAAAAAACTCAGAACTCATCCATAGAGAGAAGGAACAAGCAGATTAATATAGACTGTGTTGCTGCTTATTAGGCCATGAGAGAGGTATAAGTATGAGGCATAAAGAGATAGCTGTGACATGCATAGTGGCATGTGCTTCACTGTGTAGCCAGAAGTAAACTGGATAGTCAGAACAATTTCTGAAAAAATGGAAATCTACATGTTATTTTTCTTGAATGTGATTTCATTCTAAGTTGCATACTACTTTGTACTATCTCTCTTTGTTCTTTATATCCTGTAACTTTGTACACATGTAAATTTTCAGAACTGTGTCTATGCACTTGCAGACCATGGTAATGGCTGCTTTTTTGTCATTGTAATCAAATCTATGGCATATTAGTTCTGTTTAGCTTCTATTCTTATAACATCTTTTGTTCAAGCTCCTTCTCATTACTGTTGACAATCTTAGTTCTACAGATTTCTTGTTATTAGGGTAACCTTTCCAAGCACAGTGGAAAGCATTGTGGCTTTCACTGCTTGATAATATTCAGAGAGGAATGAGAGTGCACATACAAGTCACTATCTCTAAAGTATTTCAGACTTAGACATGTGTATTTCAAGTAACTGTTCTGTGTCAGGTAAGAAAATGGCTTAGGGGACAATAATTTGTGGCTGTGTAGACTGCAGTTTCCTTTTCCTTTATTTTATGTCTGCATTTTATTAACAATCTTTATTGATTGTTCTAATAAGATAGAGAATAAATGGCTGATCGGGAAAGAGGAGTTCAGGAATTAACCTGCACTTCAAAGACCTATTCTGCCTCTCTTGTTCCAACTCCTTGGCAACATCTGGTTTGTCAATAGGCCTACATACCCTTTTCCTGTGCTGAGCTCCCTTCTGAGGGAAGGTGCTGGAAAGGAGAGAAGTTTATGTAAAGAAAGCAAATTACTTTGAAGTGTTGTGTCTAAACTGCTGGCACAGAAATAGACAGCTGAATCGTTCATCTTCACAGATAAAATATCCAAATAGAAGTCTGCAAGGCTTGACCGGTTAGCTTTGTATCCAGTCTGAATGTCACCCTTTTGCTCCTGTTTTGCACCAATGGAAAAATAGAGCAACTGCAGCCCCTTCCCTGGCTGCTGCAGATACCAGGACATATAATTGTGATTATCATTTTGACTGCACGTCAGAGTAGCTTTCTCATCTTCTTTTAGTACAAGACTTGAGGTTTGGGTGATTTTAGCTCCTGTAAGACAAAACAAAACAAAACCACAGTAAAACACGTAACCTACATTCTCCCAGAGCAGAGCAGGTATCATGGCTCTACTGATGCCTTACTTGCTCCAAAGAAGTACATGGCCACACACCAAGCTGTCCACATCCTCATTTCTTCCTCAGCAGTCAGTGAGCATGCCCCTGTAAGGGACTTATATAGGTCCGTTTCACATGTTTCACTTAAACCAATAGCAGAGATCTCTGTGACAGCTAAATCTATGTTGAAAACCAAGCTCCTTCCTGCAAGACATTTCAAGCAAACTCTTTTTTTGGAGTGTATCTGTTGAAAAGAAATGGAAAGTTTCAGACTGACTCAGGTGGAAGTTTTTCTTATTCTATCATCAGACAGAATATTGTCATATATGACAATTGTCTTTCTTTTTATTTACCCTTGTATGTTTTATTTCACCTTTTGATATTTTGTTTCCAGAATACAACAGAAAATGTTTAGTGTAACCAAGTAAAGCGGGGTTTTTTGTATTCATGACTGCTGGACTTCTTCTTCCTGGAAAAAGAGCAAATACAATACATATGCTCAGACCTTAATTATTTTTCTTCCTTCACCTGTCAGAGCCAGCATTCATGATCTTGTTTTGGGAACAGCTTTATATGGGACCCTGTTGTACCCTTAGCACACACCAAAAGTGAAGGAAATTTGGGTTGTTCTTGAAGCAAATGTCTAACAACTTCTTTTCCTTTAGTTGTCCCAGCAGTATCTCTACTAATTATAAAGCCAACTTCCAGGATTCAGAGTGATATCACTGTCTCTGACACAATCTTTTAACCTGTGTTAAGAAAACTGATAACTGTCCTACCATGGTATTTTGGATGCACAGTGGGAACCATCACAGCAGTCATATTTGCTATCTATAGCTTTGAAATGAGGCTCCAGAGACCAATGCCAAATCAAACAACCTAAGATCTGTGCTACTGAAACTATTCTTTCATATTTAAGTGAAAGGATACCATCTGGTGGAATGAACTGGTGTTTACAGTGATCCTTAGGGGCTGTATTTCCCACAGTTCTCTATTTTTGCATTGGCAGAACTGCATGGAAAGGGGACTGGAACTAATGCACCAGAGATACGTATGTTTGTCATTAAACTGGTGACTGTGAAATGCTGAATTGAAAGCATTGACTCAGAAATACATAAGTTCTTTATCTATAGGAGAAAGATCTGAGAGCTGATATTAAAAATGGGATTTCACAAAGCCATCATAATGTAGCTGAAGGAGGGAACTTGTATGTGAGGTACCTAACTAGTGACGTAGATATGCTGTAAAAGTTGTCCTAAGATCCAGGTAAATGGGCTGGAAAGAGAAACCTGCTTTCACACAGAACACATAGTTAGAGTTTTCCTCCAGGTTTATGTGGGACTGGGGGCAGAGGAGTGGTCTACAGCAATATAATAGGTAAAACATTCAAGGAGAATATCTAGATTCAAATCCCCCGTTGTCATTGTTTCAAGCCAGGATCTGAATCCAGACAAATCAACTCTCTACTGTACTGTGTTGTAAGGTATCGCAAAGTGATTAATGACAAATGTTCTTCTGCTTTATAAAAAATACAAATGTATAGCCTAGACCTTTCACATGGGACAAATTCTTGTCTGATCAATAAATATTTATTTAATACAAAGCAAAAGAATTTCAAGAGGAAAATCTGACTCACAACATCGTGTTACACACCAGTGGTTAAGTCAAGGCCAAAGCGAGCAAGGGGAGGAATAAAACCTAGTCTGCTAATTTCCAGCTGAGTATTTTAGTGCTAGGACTACTAAGTGTGGGCAGTTGGAGGGAGAAACCTCATCACCTAATCCTGGCAGTGAGTTTGTTGGGAGGTCAGACTTTTTGTTCACACCTGAGAAACTGGACTGGTAAACACCTACAGGACAAATCTAGTCAAGTCTTTAGGCAACAAGCTGCTCACCATTCTTAACATTTAGACTATTTTGAACATGGATATTGGCAGAAACTTATTTGTCAGGATCTTCTTACCAGTAAAAATGAAAGCACAAAGTTCTAAGCATCTTAATGATTGCTCAAATTTGCCTTGGGTACTTAAAAAGTCAATTAAGCATTGATATGCCTTTGTGAATCTACCTTCTGTAAATCCACTCAGAAGCTATGACACCCACTGTGTTGTCCCTTTTCTTGACCTTACCTGGAGTGGAGATCTAGAAAGGGGATGTCAAATGGCACAGCAAAAGCAGTATCAGATCCATGAAGGTGGATTGAGTCAGAAGGAGCCTGATGAAGTTGTAAAAATAAAGATATCAAAATGTCTTGCTGTGGCTCTGAGCATAACATGACCTAGGTAATCATCAGCTCAGTGCTGTGATAGGCTTAGTTTCTTCTGAGCGGGAATGATTGTCTGTGACATGGGCTTCATGAATTTGGTATCCAAGAACATATGAAAGCTACACGTGAGGGCATATAAGGCAATTGTTTTGAAAAACTGCAGCACTACTCTCTGTGAGACCAGACCACTGAACACTGCTACATCTAACTGGCTATTATAATAGCCATCTAGCTTTGTCAAAGCTGGAACAACATATTCAGATATTGTATGCCCTATGTACCTAGGATACATATGAACACATTTATAGCCATGCACTATTCCCCACAAATGACATGATTATCCTTTTAGCCAGTTATTTTGGGATTTTTTGTGTGACTCTGAAATTGCAAAGATGTAGAAAAAAATATTATTAGCAAGGTTAATATTTACAAGATCAAAACATACTGAGAACTGCTTCAGTAAATACAAATATGTTTTTAAAGAAAAAAAGTATTGCACCTACAAGTAAAAAAAAAGTTTAGCAAAAATACTGCTTTTTGTGAAAAAAGTTAATTTGTTTGAACGCCCTATCATCCTGTCACGAAAAAAGCCAAGATGAAATGTAGAAAATATGCCCTTTTTTTTCTAGAGTCCTCTGATTTATTTAAAAATTAGTGTCACATTTGCCAACTTCCAGACACAGGTATCAAGGACATTTTACATGAGAGATTATACACTCTTGTCTGTAAGCCAGCTGTTACAGACTTGTGTTGTCATAGGACTTTTATTTGAAAAAGATCTGATGATGGCAATTTAGTATCATTTGCTTGTTCCAGAACCCCTTCTCCAGTCAATTCAATTTCAGACAACATTTCTGGTGAGGACCAGTTACACAAAGGATTTCAGTATGGGTTTCAGCATGGATTTTGTCTGTTTCATAGCATCAACAGATATTGAGAAATAATTTAGCTCATTTGCAGAGGTCTCTTAGCACTCTTCATTGATAGACTTTTGAATGATACTATTATTCAGGGCAGAGTGATGATAGGTTTCCTTTCAGGAGATCCCTGACTCATTGATAGTGTCTGTGCTTCAGATCCCTGTGTGTTACTTGCTCAATGTGGCTGAGGGTCATGGAAGTTTCAGCACAGCACAAGAGTGTTGCCATTACTGTTATGCCACTGGCAATGTAAGATCTTCCTACTCAGTCCTAGAATTTCAATCTACATTCATTGAAATGGCTGCTTCTTTTCATTTGAACCAGTTCTAAATTCTTACTGCAGATAGTATTGTTCCATCATCAGCACATCTTATGTTGGCTGAATATTTTGTATTCTCTGTTATATTATCCTGATCACTCTACTCTTTCCTTCAAATTTCTGGTCTGACTTATGCCAAGTTCACTTAGGGCTGCACATATCACTTCCCCATCTTATTTTTTAGACAATTTTAATGTAAGTAAAAACAGACATATCACTGTTTTGTTCCCTTCCGAGCATCCTGTTTCAATGGTATTCTCTTCCCCATTCTCTATCTGATTAATTCCATCCTCTGACCTAACTGTCTCCTGAGGTTAAAGAATTTCCATTACTTCGACCATAAAAGAAACATCATCTCAAACCATCTTCTGCACTTGTGACAAGACATGAAAATACATGAACGTAGCTTAAATCACAGTGCAAAATTAAATAGAGAGACCTACATAGGTACTTACATAGGTACCTGTTAAGACTTGAGAAATGAGCTAGCCCAATAGTGGTGAGGTTGCTGCAGCTTCCTGTCTCTAGGTTCATCCACTAGCAAGGCTGAGTGTGTATTCCCAATACGCATACAAACATAGACAATACAAATATACGTATACATGCAGACAGACACACAAATCAATACAGAACATCAATACATAAATCAATACAATCAGACAGAAACCCTCATGCAAATACAGTTGGCACTACCAGACCTTCATCCTGTGTCCCTCTCTGGCTCATCAGGATCAAGGTCTGTTAGCAGGAAACATACATGACCATAGTGTGGACCTTCCCAGTAGCTGGCCTTCGACACTCAGCCTATCCAGCAGTTGGCCCTGGATCGTTGGTATCCTCATGCACTGGCACCTGGACGTATGAGCCCCTGAGGCCTGCAGCCCCACGCCACTTCCTGGTACAGACCCCCCCACTCACAGATGCAAACTCTCATGCACCCCTTCACACATGTGTGCATGCACACACACTCACACTGGATCCCAGTAACTAGCCTTAGACACTCAGTCTACCCAGCAAATGTCCCTGAACTCCTGGGTCTTCCAGTTACCTCACACACCCACACACACACTGGGACCCACGCAGATAGATTAGGTAGATTGCAGCATCGGGCAATCATCAATGGCATGAAATTTAACAAAAAGAAATGCTGGATTCTGAACCTGCGAGAGAGGAATGCCAGACACAAGTATAAACTGGGAGAGGAGCAGCTGGAGAGCAGCCCTGCAGAAAGGGACCTGGGGTGCTGGTTGATAGCAGGCTCAATACGAGTCAGCAGTGTGCCCTGGCAGCCAAGAGGGCAAACTACATCCTGGGGTGCATCAAACACAGCATAACCAGCCGGTCAAAAGAGGTGATTATCTTGCTGTATTCAGTGTTGGTGCGGCCTCACCTTGAGTACTGTGTGCAGTTCAGGGCCCCACACTTTATAAAGGATGTTAAGGTACTTGAATGTGTCCAGAGGAGGGCAACAAAGCTGGTGAAAGGGATGGAAGACATGTCCTATGAGGAGTGGCCAAGGACACCGGGTCTGTCTAGTCTGGAGAAAAGGAGGCTGAGGGACAACCTCATTGCTCTCTACAGCTTCTGGAGGAGGGAAGTGTAGAGGGAGGTGCTGATCTCTTCTCCCTGGCATCCAGTGATAGGGCACATGGGAATGGTTCAACGCTGCCTCAGGGGAGGTTCAGACTTGACATTAGGAAACGTTTCTTTACTGAGAGGGTGGTCAAACACTGGAACAGGCTTCCTAGAGAGGTGGTCGATGCCCCAAGCCTGTCAGTGTTTAAGAGGCATTTGGACAATGCCCTTAATAACATGCTTTAACTTTTGATCAGCCCTGAAGTGATCAGGCAGTTGGACTAGATGATCATTGTAGGTCCCTTCCAAATGAAATATTCTATTCTGTTCTGTTCTATTCTATTCTGTTCTGTTCTATTCTATGCTATGCTATTCCATTCTATATACACTATGGATCTCCCAGAAACTGGCTTTAGACATGCAGTCTGCTTGGTAGTGTCGCAGAAGTGAATTGGGACATTCATTGACCAAGGAGGTAAGGGACACAAGGGTAAAATTACAAAAGGTTTCTTTCATGATAATGACACACACACACCCCTCCATAAGAGAAGGAAAAATGTCCACAGGGATGTTCCAAGACTTTATATATGACCTGAAATAAACTGCTAAGCATAATCATCCAATAGCACAAAAAGATCATATTCACTCCCTTTAAAATATTCTCAGTCATTCTGCTATGTGCTGCTCATGCAGTCTGGTTGTTAAAACAGGACCTTCTGTGATCCAGATGTTCCCCTTCGCTTGCCAAATACAAGTTAATGTTTCTTCTTCTTCTCTAGGGTGTGCTGCTCATGTCTCCAGTTGCTGGCCCCTCTGACCTGAGGTATCCACTCCAGTTGCTGCCACTCAAGACCTTCACTCACTCCAGTTGATGGCACCACAATCACATGGGCCCATAGGACTTGTGGTCTGACTCCAGTTGTTGGCAATTAGACCTCATGCACTTAGACAGGTACATGAACTGCAACTTGTTTACATGTGACTGGCCCCTTTTGCCCCCTAATTGCTCTATTTTCCCATGCTTATTCTTCCCCAAGCCACTATGATCCCTCCCTTTCCCCACATTTAGTTCCTCCCTTAAACCAAGGAACCATCCTCCCGTCAAGTTTTGTACAATAATCAAATGCTGTTCTCCTGCATCCCATAATGAGTCTCAGACCCATGTAGGTAGTAACACTCCTGTCTGCAAAGTGATGCAAAGAATCTGTCTCCTTTACTCACCTGGATGGCTTTCATCCCTGGACAATGGTCTAATCACCCTCCTGTGATAGCCCTGGGAGGAGCTAAATGAGGTTGCTCTGATTTCTGAAAACGTTAGAGGTGGTTCTCCTGCCTCTCATCGTTCCCTTGGCTATGTGGTCATGTCTTTAATCATTAACATAACAGTATCTATACAAAAAGATCAAACTAAAATGTGCTTTTACAAATTAGGAAATTTTTTATATCCTGCTAGCCTGGGATTGAAGTAATGATGTCATACTGAGGATGAATTTTTTAAAGCCTTGTTATCCATTCACAGATGAATCCAAAGGTACAGGTTAATGTTACAGCAATTTGTGTCAAACCTCGCACAGTGGCTGAATACAATCCTTTTGCTTTTGCTTTTCTGCTAGTAACAGTCTCCTACACTGGAATGCATCATAATGTATGTGGCTATAGAATGAGTCAGAACACTTTATTGCCCATAGAAAACTAACATGCATAACACACATCAAAGTTCATTTTCCACAAGAGGAGTAAGAAGATCTGGGTCACCCATTGGTCCCCTAATCATTAGGTATGAGCAAGGGAAGGGTGGGAACCTGTGACTGGAGGTGGCAGGAAACAGGATCCACTCCCTTTGGTGATAACTTCTCTGAAGTCCATCAAGTTCTAACATGAAACTGCATTTTCAATTCCTTGTATGATAATATTACCACAGCTCAGAACACGTCAGATATTATGTACACATTTTCATGTTCTCCAATTATAAAACATTAGATGTTCTTTCTTCTTCTTTGTCCAGACTATGTAGTTGTCATTTCCTTGGTCTTTCTCCTGCCAGGCTGGACAACAGTAATAAACCTCACCAAGTGATACACCCAACATGTTACAGAAGTTACAAACAGTATGCCCTTTATGAGGACAGAGAAACAATCTGCCCTGCCTTCCTCCAGCTCATCAACAGCAACAGATTATTAAGAAAAAAGACACAGGTCTAATTGCAAGATTTTTCATTTCACACTGGAAGGTCTTATCTCTCCAAGCCCATATCAGCATGTATATGAATTAAGGTTATCTTCCTCTGGAGATAACAGTTGTAAAATTCCACTCTGCACATGAACGTCCAAGAACGTGTGTTTCAGAAACAGGACTACAGTGTTTCATTTCAGTTTTCTGTGTTTCTGTGGTTTTGAGGGTTTTTAATAGGTAGGGGTTTTAATAGTTAAGGGAATAAATTTGAGGGTTTTTAATAGTTAGGGGAATAAATTACAATCATTCCTTGAAGGGACAAGGAAGTTTTCTGTGGAAGAGGGGAGAAGGAAGGAAAGAGGGAGGGAGTGAAGGAAGGAGGTAAGACTGGGTCTACATTGCTCTTCCTGCAAAAAGAGGCTTGCCTCTATTTGCGTACTGAAAATATTTCAGCTTCCAAGAAGGCTCTGTGGGAAAAATGATGGATTTCTGAAGTAACTAAAATGCTGCCTAACAGCAGAGCCTTTTACTTAATCATATAATAGAACTAAGGATTGGACTGTATATCCCAGGGAACATCCATTGGCAAGGGTGGAAGGGAAGGAAACTGGCCTACTGACTGAAACTTGGTCTGTTCAGCTCCTCACAGCTGAGAGTAAAGGAGATTTTTTTTTTTTTTTTTTTTTTTTTTTTTTTCAGGAGCGGCATGTGCTTGGTCATACTGAAGGCTTCTGGCACAATAATGCACCCATATTTTTTTTTTCTGATAAAGTGGTTTTATGCTCAGTGTAAACTTATACTTCTTTTGCTGCCTGGCACTAAAACATACTATCTGAACTCCCTGGACTGGTTGTTGGAACCAGTACATGCAAGATTGCCTCTGTACCCCTCCCTGGTAGAGAATCTGAATGTGTCCACCACTAAAAGAAAGAAAGAGAGAAATAAAGAGGGAAGGAGAAAAAAACAGAGAAAGGAAAAGGTCTTCTCGTGTCTGGCAGCTCATTTCTGCTCATGTATTTAGTGAATGTCATGATAAAAGGAGAAGCAATGGCTACCCGGGTATCTTTCTTTCCTTCAACACCAGTGATCTCAGATAATTTGCCTTCCTTCAGCCAGGTAAAAGCTACAGATCAGTTGAATCAAATACCATTTCAGACTTTCTATCTCCCACTGCCATTTGTGATATCCTTATGCTTATCCGTAATGTGTTCTACAAATCCCATACAACACTCTTACAGATTACTTCCTTTCTCCCCTCTACTTTTCCTCCCTCCACTCAAGTAAAACTCATTGTTTCTAAATGTGTTTTCTGTGCCTGTACCAACTACACAATCCTTTTGCATCAAGACCTGCCAAGCTTCATAGTTGTGATCAGACTGTAGTTTTGTTCACATCCAGATAACAAAGCAACCTTTTAAAATTTCATGTCATTAGATCTTCAGATGACTACTTTTTGTCATCTTGTAAATGCTTAAGAACACAAGAAAATCTCAGACTTCCCCACTCACTCATCTGGTCTGATGAACTACATGACCTCGTCCTACAAATCCTACCTTCTGTTCTTTCAAACACACATACAGTATGAGAGGTATTATATTGAAGGCCTCCTTCAATTTGGCAAATCAAACCATGAACAAACCATGAACAAACCATGTTCTCCCATTCGTCCTTGTTTACTCATTTATATTACACTACTTAGGAGCCATGAACATCCTGTCCTGCAGGACTGATGACTCCTTGGGCAGCTGATCCCAACTCCTATTACAGTCTGCCTCCTCTTTTAAATACCAGCATCAAACATGTTGCAGGCCTACTGCTCCTTCGGTTCTGCCTGATTGATAGACCACTTTGTGTATGCTTTAAAATGGAGAGCCAGTGGGAGAATGGACAGCATTATGGGTGGAAGAGTAAAAGAGAAAGGTTGGCATAAAGCTAAGTCCTCTTGTCTATTGACAGGGCAACTACTTTGATGAGAGAGAAGACAAAACTGGAGAGAGCACAGACAGAAGACAGATGTATTGTATCAGTCAGAAGAGAGCTAGATGGAGGCTTAAATAAAGAGATATCCAAATAGAAAGTCAAGGAAAGGATAAGTTTAGTCAACTTGCAATACTACAGACTGAGATCCAGCAAGTATATCTGCATGTCCTTCACTTAAGCAATACCTAACATTCAAAATATTGATTTTTTAATATACTTGCTGTCACTGAAGTTAATAAAAGACTTTGCAGTGGAAACAAAAGCTACATATCTCTCAATTCTCATGTAAGTGAAGAAGCATGCTTTACAGCACAGCTGCAAATAAAACCTAAAGGATGCTAGCTACCATGCATTGTTGAGTAGAAGATACTGCTCATTAACTACTCAATAATTTACTGCGAAACTAAGGAAAGAAGGCAAGTCAGCAAAACGTTAAAACCAGCCTGAAATTGTCATTTTATCACATGGTGATAAATGTATTTAACAGCAGAGGTTGCTTTCTGACACCTCTGTGCAAAACCTCACATATGACCACCAAACAAAATTCACTTCTTTGCTCCCAGTCTTACCCATATGATAAAAAAAAATCAAAACCAAAGCGTTTGACTCCGCAAACAATTATGCTTAGCAGTTTAGTTTCCTTCCAATATACAAATAACATACAGCTAGGCAGTGAATAAAATGAGGGTCACGCACTAGCAGGACTAAGAAACATAGCTTGTTTCATAGCATTTTATGAGGTCAGCAGGACTATATGGGAGGAGGAGAAAATCTTTCTGGCTGATGATACTACAAGATAGAGGCATAAACTGACAATATTTAAGGTACTTTTAATTAACAGATATAGCTATATATTTGATATGTGCACTCAAAATGTGCTTGTTACTGAAAGAAAGAATACTACTATTTCTATATCTGTCACAACTATCCACTGTCCAGATTATTCCAAGAATTTTATTACATACTGGCTAAAATTAACTAGAAGCTGGTTCTGCAAACAGTGAAACACAGAGGGAAGGTGGGCTGAATCTGAATGACATTAATAACTTTTTCCTAGCTTGATGAGCATAATCTGTGTATCAGGCTGCCTTTCACTGTGCAACAATGTACACAAACCCTATTATATTTCATAATTCTTATCACACCCCAAGAAAAGAACTCATGCATTTAGTTACAGTCACTTTAAGACCCTTCTCCTCTGGCAAAGAAGAAGGGAGCCATAAATAAGAATTAGGTCTATAAACGCACCTATTTATGGTGATGTTCTGTCAGTAATCAAGGTACTTCTTACAAGAGAACAATATCTCACAAGCTAAAGCACACATAGAAATTTACTGCTCCATTTTTAAACTTGAGTGCCTTGACTTTTTAATAGAGAAAGATGAAGCATTTAAAATAAACATTAATAAACCTCCATAACTAAGATATACATGGGCTTCTCCATAGCTTTAACACTATTGACTTTTACAGATATACTTGAAACCACAGAACGATCCTTATTATCTTTTCTTTACAAGCTTTTGAAGCTGTTTAGTTGAAGCTAAAAAAAAGTTTGAGGAACAGTGTGATTATAGGAATCTACTTATAATGATGTGCATGTGATATGTGATAACAATTAATTTTATTTTAATCAAACTCTGAATTTTTCTACACTTCTAACCTCGAACATCAATAAAGCTGGCATCAAATATAAGTCAATAAAATCAGATATGCAGAAAAATATGAATATGAGACTTAAAATCAATGAATCTTTCTCTTCTGCAGTTACGTAAGATGATTTATGAACAGCTAGGCTCCATTTCTACCATCAGTAGGGCTAAAGGATGTTTTCTTATTCATCTTATTCACTATAGTTAAACTTGTATTCAGATACTCTAAAAGAAAGCAGAAAACAAAGTCATATTAAAAAACTGTTACAGTGCAGACCAGTGAAGATGTTATTTACAGCCTTGGTTTTTTCTACTTGAAAACCTTCAACATTCTTCTGTCCCTAAAACAAGCTCTTACATATCATTTACCCTTTTGTTTGCCTTCACCTGAGGGAAGATGTCAAGTTTGTCTAGAACAGAATGCATATAGAGCAGCATTAGGATAATACTCAGTGTTTCAAGGAGCTATTGAATCAAATGTCTTGTCATGGTCCGTCTGGATCTCTCAAATTTACAGGACGACATACCCTGTGATTTAAACTTTATTTCATGAGCTCATTAAGAAATGTAACAAACATGACAAACAGGGGCTCAATTCCCTTTTGCCTAGACTAACTAGTCGATCATGGGAATTCACTTGTTCACCATTCAAGTCATAAGGTTTCATAACTTATAACCCTCTTAATCCATGCACTTATGAGCAAAAAAAAAAAATAGAATTAGTTACCTAGCCAATGGTGAGACTGCTCATCCTTCCTCCTCCACCATGGTGCGGGCATCCCCTGTATCACATCGGGAAGCATGAAAGCCTCAGCAGTCCAGTTGCTGTTGGATCTGCTTCAAAGGCTTTTTTGAGTAAGAAGATATTTTATACCTTCCAGCTTGGAAGTCTGGTCTATACCATTTCCATAAGTTAGCAGATTCTGAAGAAACTGCCAGACAAAGATGATGGCTGCAGGAGCCAGCACTCTGCAGGTGACAATGGCTGCATAATGGTCCTTTAGCTCTCTCTGGTCACTTGTCCCACCTACACAGTGCTCTCACTTTGACCTAATGGCACTGCTCCCAGCATACATCAGGCCTTAGCATGAAGTGGGTTAGCCAAAATCTGAGCAGGAGTTGAGTGAACAGTCACAATGGCTAAACAAGAATGTAAGAACAACCTGTTCCCTGTTCATTAATAACATCTCAGTGCCTAAATATAAGCAGGATGAGTAAAAAGAAATCATCAGACATAATTAAGCTGATCATGAGCTGATCCTATTTCCCCTAGGGCATGAACACACTTGGGGGTTCACCTTTCTGTGGATTTCTCACTGATCAGCATTCCTTAGACTAAGGTAGATGAAGTACATTCCATACACCCCTGAAAATGCAGATCTTAGAGAACTCTCTCGAGGAGAAGGCAGTTTTATATTTTCCAGTGAATCCCATTTTTTAATGTAAAATAATGATGAAAAAATGAACAACAGTTGTCAGAGATAATGGCAAAAATCAATAAAAAGCCTTTTGATTAACTCAGAATTTCTTTGGAACTTGGTAGTAATTGTCTTTGTGATCTGAAATAAAACTTCTGAGAAGACTTCAGTAATGAGGGATTCCTTTTCCATTCAGCTTCCAGGATTAACAAAAGGTAAATAGCCTGTATTTATCAGGAAGTAGTCTGAGGCCCTTACCTTCAGTGAGGATAGGAAGCGCCAGCTGAAACCAGCATAGGTCTGCTCAGCTGGTGTCATGGTTTAACCCTAGCCAGCAACTAAGCACCACATAGCCATTTGCTCACTGCCCCCTCCCTCCCGCAGTGGGATCGGGGAGAGAATCAGAAGAGTAAAAGTGAGAAAACTCATGGGTTGACATAAGAACTCTTTAATAATTGAAATAAAATTAATAATAATAATAATAATAACAATAATATACAAAGCAAGTGATGCTCGATGCAATTGCTCACCACCTGCTCACCAATCCCAGCCACTCCCTGACCAGCAGTCGCTGCCCCCCAGCCAGCTCCCCCCAGTCTATATACTGAGCATGGTGTCATATGGTATGGAATATCCCTTTGGCCAGTTTGCGTCAGCTGTCCTGGCTATGCTCCTTTCCAGCTTCTTGTGCACCTGACAGAGCATGGGAAGCTGAAAAGTCCTTCACTTAGTGTAAACACTACTTAGCACCAACTAAAACATCAGTGTGTTATCAACATTATTCTCACACTAAATCCAAGCCACAGCACTATACCAGCTACTAGGAAGAGAATTAACTCTATCCCATCTGCAACCAGGACAGCTGGGTCAAGGGTAGTTTTTGTGCAAGAGCTGTGTTCACTTGGCTCAGTATGAGGCTCCAAGCACCAGTAACACACCTCTTGTGTCATTACTGATGAAGATCCTTGTGCTTACTGTGAACTTACTCTTCTGAAAACTAGCCATGACATGTTTGTGCAGGATACTCACACTATCTGGTGCAAATAAAAACCACCAGAGCTTGGAAAGCTTCCTCATGGGCTAACTGCTGGTTCATATGAGCATTGCCACTGTAGCTTTCCAAGAAGCTGGACTGATGATCCCTGGAGCTGAAAAATGAAATGTGGAGGATAGTAGAGGGTCTGAGAGTGCTCATCTGAAAGAAGGAAGGAGTAAAAGAGAGAAGACGTATCTCTTGGTCCTGACAGCTCAGTTCTGTTCTTATATTCAGCAGCTGTAAGGAGGAACAGTAACAACCCTGTCAGCATTTTCCTGTCCTGCAACAGCACTGATCTCAGCAAGAGATATTAGGCACTTTGAAGCCAGATATTCTATCTGTTGCCTTGACTTTATTTTTCCCCACAAAACCTTACTTCTTCCAATCTCCATTAACTCATTCCTCTGGATTTGTTATTTGGTCATGCTGTGTCTCTTACTTTCCCTCCTTTTACTAGACTCTTCCTCTGTTCCTGGCCCTCCCTCTTCCATTACCTTTCCATCTTCCAGAAAAATCAGAAGTTAATGCTTTTCCTATAGTGCTTTTTTCAACGTTCATCTTCCACAGAATCATTTTACCGGTGAAACATTTTACCGCTGAAAAAATGGATATCAAATTAGTCCCAATCTCCTGGAGTGTTGCTTTTACAAGGTATGTTCCATCTTCAAAATAACAGATAAATCTACTTTAAACGTTAATTATTCACATTCATTTCTGCTCTTCCTTGTGTAAGAACTTGAGTGTAGGATGCTGATACCCTGAACTGACTAGACAGAGTTGTAGTTTCTTTAACAGTCAGTCATGAACCTCTTTGCATATGGCAACTACCTCTCCTCTTAAATGATTTGCTCAAAACAATTATTGATTTGGTCTTGCTCAGGCAGTAACTCAAAGCCGAAGCAAATGTGGAATTTCAGCAGGTCACTAAAAAGCACTTCAGATCAAGGGAATGACAGAAAGTCAGTAGATAGAAATATAAGACTATCATAGACTTAATATCATTATAAGGTCAGCAGATTGACACAGGCTGTCTTTCAGGATAAAGGTGAGGGAGGGAGAAGAAATGGATTTGTAGAAAGCAAAAGAAAGGTAATTTGGGTTTGAGGCCTGTCCCTAGGACACTGAGGTAGAAGCAAGACATAAGTCTAGTTTATTTGTGGGAAAAAAGCAAACCCACATTACTGTGGACAAAATAGCTTTAATTTCCTTACTTATACAGTCCCCGGTCAAAGAACTGACCCTTATAGACAGGCCACAGAGAACAGTGATCCCACAGCCTCAGTGCACTGTAGTCATCTAGAAACCACACAAGCCAGCAAGGAGGAAAGGAGTCTCTTGGCCCACCTGGAAATAATCTGAAACTGAACACCCAATGGGAATAAAAACTAGGCTGCCAGGGCCCCAAAGAAAAGACTCCAGAGGGGACAAGAAATGGCAAGAGAAGCCTCCCTTCTAAGCCTCCCTTAGCCTCCGTAAGGTCAGACTCCACCGTAGCCACTGTACTCTGCTCCAGAGCCAAAAAAAAAAAAAAAAAGTAACCTGATAACCAAGAACCTGTAGAAGTCAGTTCTTCACCAGCGGAGGAGGGAGACAAGAACACTTAGTATAGAATTACCAAGGGAATTTATTTTCTCATATTAACTGTGTGCATAGTGGTGCCCAAGCCTAATGCATAGAGGACCCTGATATAAAGGAAAGCAGGGTTTATATATGTCGCAATATATACGTTACAATATATATGTGTTAATCTTCATTGTTCTAAACCAATGTCTTGTGCAGGTGCAGTGGTTTTATACTGGATTCTGGTCAGTTGCTCTTTCTGGCCATGGTTATATGCCTGGTTTCTTAAGTCAAATCTCCTATTATTTTATTGTCAGTATGGGGTGTTCCCAGCTGGTAGGAGCTGGCTTGGGTTGGGTCTCCAGGTCACATCAACCCTGAGGTAAAAGCTCATAGTCCCAGGTAGTGTTCATTCTTCTAAGCAAGTCATACTGCAGTTAGTGCCTTGCCTTTCACAAACTCCACCAAAGATCACAGTCTTTCCAGCCTGCCAGCTCATCTCTCAAGTGCCGTCTGCCAAGGCATACAAGGAACTGACCTGGAGGGAAGCAACACAGTGCAAGCCTGGCCTATAGAGGAAAGTGCCAAGCATGCTCAAACACTCCTCAGGACTGATAGGCCTGTCACTGGTGACCAGGCCAGCAGTTCCTCCCAGGATTCTGGTTTCCAGCCTAACTGAAGGCTGGACTTTGGAGCAGCTCGCTTTGGAGATGGTCCAGGCAGGATTTGCAAAGACCTTTTCTCAGACTTACAACATGCTGAGCATAACAAACAGTGATTTCAGATGTTACCAGACTCTCTGAACTCAAAGACGAACCACAGACATGTAGAGTATCGCTGAGAACCAGCATGCTTAGTCGCAGCCTCTGGTTTCCTGCGCAAGTTTGGATTGCCTGGCACACCATCCAACAAGCAAGGGAAGACTGCTGGTCCATCAGGCTGACCCTCTGCTCATAAGTGTGGGCATGATCATCCAGAATAGCTGTAGGAAAGCACTAGACAATGATGCAAAGGCCAAGCCATGCTGAAGTTTCTCCCAAGCACTTCTGGTAGGGGTTCACATAGCATCCCAAAGTGTTCTCCAACACCAGAGCTGATGAGCAGCCATTTGGCTCAGAGCCCACCACCAGGTAACATGATAACGCAGACCCAATGTGTCTGAGGTAGAATGGGCCACAGCAGAGAGGAGGCAGGCAGGGGTGCCTGCAACACAGAGTTCCTATCAAGACAGATTGTACAAAGTGACTGCCTACTAGCCTATCAGGCTAGGGACCATCTATTAATCCATTAGTTTGCATTGATTGTGGAAAAATGGTTTTGGACTTCTCACCTTTCTCTTTTGCTCCTGAGCCTGAAAACTCCCCTACAAGATAGCATTTTTCCCTCCAGCATGGTATGTTTCATGAATTCATGTGTCATTCTTGCAGAAAGACCACTAAAATTATCTCTGAGCATTCCATTATTAGCACAAAAGCCTCGCAGCTACCCATGAGCACAACAAACAGCTGTTCTGCTTACCGTTGGGTGAGGTCTGAAAACCAAAAACATTCCCTAGCCCAGAACCCAGCTTACTGCCTGCCTAGAGAGGCCTCTGACTATTCCTTAAAGAGGATTTATCTTGTTCTGGAACTCCTGTTTAGACTCTCAAGACCATTGCTAAGCTGTTCCACTACAGAGTTAAACAGATCAAAGGTGCCATGTCATCTTGGTCCTTGACCTCACCACAAGGTTTCTAAGCTTCCACATTTATCTCAAGAACAGTCTTGTATTTATCTGAAGTTGCAGCCTTTTCTTGAAGCTATTTTTTTTCTCTGAGCCAGAGAATACTTAGTCAAGGATGCAAACTGTTGCAGTTACAGACAGAAATCTTTCAACCACATCCACGTTCATCTTGTTGATTGTGAAACCAGAAAGCACCTCACTGCAAGCAGGCTGCATTAGCTACTGTAGGAGAGATATCCTTTTCCCCATCCACATTTTGTGCACAGACAAGCTGTCTGCTATGTCCTCCTCTCCAAGCAGCCACAAAATCAACTGTGAGGATGCAACAACTGTACCATATATTTTGCATGCACAAATCACATATTTATTTTTAAAAATATTTATTTATTTATGTGGGTGCCCTAGCCAATCTTGCTGCAAAGCACAGCAACAAGTTCACCATTCTTGCTTCCTTTTCTACAGCTGTTTATTGTTCACTTGATTATACCTTGTCAAAACTGTCACTCCTTTTATGCAGGAAGTGAGCTGCAGTGCATGGTTCTGTATCAGCAGCATCAGAGTTTCTTTCTTTGCTTTGTGAGGGTAAAGAGAAACTTAAACATAGTATTTTTATTAATAGATCAATGGCATTTTCAGAAGTAAAGGAAACATGAAAGTTGAAGCCTGCATTAAAGGCAAGTTGCCATGCCAGTTGTTCTCTTGTTCTCCCATATTGTTCTCCCATGCTTGTTGTTCCAGAGAACAACAAGCCATGCCAGTTGTTCTCTCTGCCCGGCACTTTGGAACCTAATGAACAGATGCAGGTGAGATCTAACTACGTACAGTTCTCAGAAGCATGACTCTCATTGATAGACCTTGCAGAAGTAGCTCCATGACACTTCCCATAAAACCTACTGTATTTTTAGGATGACATCTCCCTGCTCTTGTCTGTACGAGGACTGAATTATTGTCTCAGTAATGCTAATGGGATCTGAGAAGGGTTCAAATCAATGTCTGTATTTTCGCAAAGTAACATAGCCTTGTGTCATTGGCAAAGACCTTGAGCTGGCCTTTCCTGAATGACACTCTGCCTTTAAAATGCTCCCAAGAACCTTTTTGCACCAATCCAGTGGTCACTAAGTAGGAGAGAAAGCCTTTAGATTGAGCCAGCAGGAGACTGTCAACATTAGAACAGGCAACTTGTGAATATATTCCATGAGAGATCACTAGCGCTTTTTCTAACAACAAATGCAAAGCAGCATCTGTAGGGCAATGATGCATCTCACGCAGCAATGCAACAAAACGTACCTCCCAGGCAAGCAGCTTGCAGCTCCTCCTAGTAACTGAATGCACTCTGTCACTGCAAGGAGACTCCAATGTTGCTGATACAGAGCTGTGCACTACAACTCACTTGAATAAAAATGCCTCACTCACTAATGCTTAGACTGAGCTGCATTTCCCCGTTTTTGCTTTAGAACTCAGCATTGCCTTCTTTTTGCACATCTCACATTATTTTTTTTTTAAAGGTGTCTCTCCTAACTTACTGACTTTGAATGCGGAATCCTGCTGCCCTCAGCTGCCCAGTTTTTTAGGGTTTTTTTTTCTGTCTGCAAAAAAGACGATGTTACTAACACTAGCTGAAGGAGTTTTAGGTCATGTGGCAGAGGCACGTGACTTTGAATAGATTTCTAGTCCTAGATCCTTTGATTTTTAAAGTGCTTAGTCTAGGGTTCTCCACATATTCCTGTGTGCATTTGTACACCAGTTAGTTAGCACAAAAGGCCAAATCCTTACAGTATCATGTTGTTATATTTGTTTTCACCTGAAGACAAATTCTCAAAATGAGCTTTGAGATTATTATTTTCTATGGTTCTGATTGGCTGATCAAAACAAACCACATATTAATCAAGAAAAAGCTGCTAAAAGGTTGGGGGTTTTGTTGCTGCGGTGGCACCTATGCAAGACCAACCTGACTTAGTCTCAAGTCACCATAGATAGTCCAAATGAAAGTAATCAGGATGCCATTTCTCTATGGCAACTTCATTCACTGAAGAAAAACTGGCTGTTGTGTTTTAATGTTCTAATGTTATTTCTGTTTCAACAGTTGCAACGGCAATTTTCCAGTGTGTAATACCCACAGAGATGTTCTAGGAAAGGAACTGCACTTACGGACAAAAAAGGTAATTATTGTTACCAGAATTTACCACCAATGCTAGCTTTAAGAAAAATATGACAATAACTTTAAAAACCTAGTGATAAGGACATTAATGTTGAGTTTTTCAAGGAGCAATAAGAGCAATGGAAGAAGGCAATTTCTTCCCACAAGAGAAGAAATGTAAGACCACAAGACAGGTAGAAGCAGCATCCTCACTGATAAGGCCACAGTCCCACAGTACCCAAGCAGGGCTGGTGACAATGAGAGGTTCCATCAACTGAGCATCAGATAAATACAAAGTGACAAGTCAAGTCCATGTTCCATCCATGAACACCAAATCAACAAGCTACAAAAAACAAAGGTAAAGACTAGGCACTGCCTACAACATAGCTTAGGGAATGTGTGCCTAGGTTTGAGCTTTAATAAAGCTCCTGGGGCAATGGACAGAGAATGCATTGTTGGTGGGTGCAGGTGAGGTTGTTCAGGGCAATTAAGGCTTATTGGTGCACTCAGGACCCTGACTGTCAGTTAAAAGAGTACAGTTTCAGCAAGCATCATAGAGGAAATCATAGACTCATAGCAAAAAAGGCTTCTTTAAAAACTAAATTTTCCACACTGTAGCATCACACTGTTTCACTAGGATAATGCTGACTTTAAACAGAGAGCACCCATTGCTTCAAGATACTTTCTGCAGCACCGAGAAGCCCAGCAGAGTAGTAGTTAATGATTAATCATCGTCACTTAGAATTCATTAGTATCCCTGCAATGCTAGCAACATGGTAGGTAGTTTCAAAATCCTTTCTCTACCGAGTTCAGTTGGTTAAAGGAAATAAACCTACCTGAACTGTGCAGTGCTAATAAGTACCTTTAAACAGAGAGGGTTAGTACTTTTCCAAGCTTTTTTTTTCCCATGGAATTTCTAAAATTTTTAGCCACAATGCTTTTATACCGCTGATTCTAGTAAATGGTACTCGTGTGAAGCATCTGCTGGAGGTCAGTGGAGGCTGATTCCCCTACCTGCAGGTTTTGCTGTGCTTTGGGATGCTTGGATGTTAAGCAGCATGCTGTTCTGTTAGCTAACAATACCACTTCTGTCCACCGAATGGCACTGTTCAATTATAGAAATGCAAAGTGGCGTCCTCTGGCCCCAACACGTGGTTTTTGAACGAGGCACCCCTAAATTGCATGCTTTATGTGATTTTACACCCACACTGAACTAGAATTCCATGCTCTCTTGAAAGAACGAGATAAATGCTAGAGCCTCCACATATGATCTTTAGCCTCTGAACCCCTGTATGCAGATTTCAGTGCAAGGAAAGTTTTATTACTCGTTCTCAAACACCTCCACTGGCTCTCTATTCTCTTGAGATCCAGTTCAAAAGCACACTCCCTTCTCCAATTTCTTCCTCAATTCTTTTTCCTATCGTTTTCACAGATCTTAGTCCTCTCTGTTCACATCCTGGACTCTAATACATACAAATTGGGGGATGAGAGGCTGGAGAGCAGCCCTGCGGAAAGAAATCTGGGAGTTTGGGTTGATGGCAAATTCAATATGTCAACAGTGTGCCCTGGCAGCCAAAAGGGCCAGTCGTGTCCTGGGGTGCACCAAGCTCAGCATAGCTAGCCCATCAAGGGAGGTGACTGTCCCACTCTGCACTGGTGCAGCCCCACCTCAAGTACTGTGTGCAGTTTTGGGCACCTCAATATAAGAAGGATATCAAACTATTAGAGTGTGTCCAGAGGATGGTGACCAAGATGGTGAAGGGTCTCGAGAGCAAGAGGTCACTTGGTTTGTTCAGCTTGGAGAAGAGCAGGCTGAGGGGTGACCTCATCACAGTCTACAACTTCCTCAAGGTGGGCAGCAGAGGGGGAGGTGCTGGTCTCCTCTCTCTGGTGACCAGCAATAGGACAGGAGGAAATGGAACAAAGCTGCATCAGGGGAAGTTCAGATTGGACATTAGTAAAAGGTTCTTCACTGAGAGGGTGGTCGGTCACTGGAACAGGCTCCCCAAGGAAGTGGTCACAGCACCAACCCTGTCAGCGTTCAAGGAGCGTCTGGACGACACTCTTCATCATATGGTTTAGTTTTAGGTAGTCCTGTGAGGAGCAGGGAGTTGGACTTGATGATCCTTATGGGTCCCTTCCAACTCGAGATATTCTGTGATTCTATGATTCTAATAAACACTCAGGAAGATAAGCAAGTGAGCTGAGATGATTACAATAGATCATTCCCCAATATGACAAAGAGAATCAGTTGTTCATTGCTACTGTTACCTTCAAGGTGCTTACCTTCTGCGGGAGTGCTGCCTAATACATAGGAGTTTTATACTTTTCATGTTACACTGTGGTTAAACCTGGGTGATTTCCCATCCCACACTCCCAGTGTTTAGCAGGTTTACTGAACAATGGCCTTTCAACAATTTCTGGAGGCATTCTCAAGTTTAGCTTTAGTTTCCTGCATAGTTTCTGAAGGATTTTCTTTCTTTTTCAGATTTATCCTCAGTGGGAAAAGAACAGTTTCAACCACAGACTGCAAGAGCAAGGGGTAGTGAAAACCCATCCCTATTATGGGATACTCAGTATTAAAGGTCTCATACTCTGGGGACTGGCATATGTCCATTTTAAACATACATCAATTGGGTTGCTGCTAAAAGGGGTGGTCTTGCCTGTCCGTCCCCAACCTGCACATCCTCTGCCTTCCCATCCATCTTCCAGATGTAGCATTTATACAGCTCCATAAAGTCTCCTACACATACTCCAAAATTTTAATATATTTTTTGCTGTATTAGTTTTCAGCCAGATCAGATCCTTGATCCAGGTCACTGCACAAATCTTTGCTGCCAGCACAGGGAAGGTGATGAGGACATACAGTTCTGGGCAGCAAAAAGAGAGAACAAGGTTGTCTATCTCAGTAGAGGTTTGTATTCTTGTGGGGTTGAAATGTTTGTGGGACCACAGCCTTAGAAGCAGCTCCCATTTTGCACTACGGTGATTTTAAACTGTTTTCTACAAATATGTTGTCACCACCAGGTTCCTGAGCATGCCAGTCTGTGCATGGGAGATGGAATGAGTGAAGGAAGAAATCAATGTTTCCTGTTGAGATGTTTCCATGTCTTACACGTAATTAAGCACTTCCTGGGGAAGAAACTGGCACCCGGGCTACAGACTGGGACCCAGGAACTACCAGGCTATAGACTTGTTCTGTTCATGAAACACCTCTTCTGCCAGCAACTTTATGTATGTAGCCATTCGTTTGCTTCTCTGAAGAGCTCATAAAATAAATGGAGTGTTTCAAGCTAAACAAAATTGTTTTAACACTTCCCACATTCTTTTTCTCTCAGAAAGAAAATAAATAATTTTATTCCAATCCAAACTAAATTTGTAGTTCGCCTTTCCTACTCATTTTTCAGCCAAGAGCTAAACTGAAACTGCAGTCATTTATATAAGCCCTTACTGTAACCTTCAGCAGGCTCAGAGACCCTGTACTTTGACATAGGGTGGTGCAAGCTGCCCAGTTTGGTAGCCAAAGAGAAACAGTCCATAGGTACCTTACATTCTCTTACAGAACCTCAGCTCCATTCCCTTTCAGATTCTTGAGAGTGTTTAACCTTCACTGCTCTGCCTTTCAACTCCAGTAACTTACTGTCCTTATTTTTCTACTGGGCTTCCAAGAACAAGTTGTATGTTATCGGATCTTTTTAGGAAGGCAATTTTGCTTAAATCCCAGGGCACTTAGGAAATGTAACTTCCGCTCCCATCTACATAACTGTTGGTCTATTTTCTCTGCTTGAGCATAAGCATGCAACAGAAAACAGAGCTTTATGAAATCTTATGCAGCTTTCTGGAGTCATTCTTCAGATGAACAAGTCACCTGAATCTAGCACAGATCTGCTCCAAGTATGGAATACTTCCAAACACTCTTATTGAAGGAACAAAATACTGGGATAATTGCAGTTTATTTGAGCCCCTCCTCCTTCCAAATCAGACAATACAGAAAAAAAGTACAGTGGTACTTTGTTTATACTATTCCAACAACAGTTTGCAGTTCCTGTTGTTCACAAATCCAGCAGAAATTAGAAATCTCGTGCTTGGTCAAGGATCGGGGACACAGCACACCTCCAAAGGAAGTGAGTGAAGCCTGGAACATGGATCAATGTGGATCAGCAGATAGAAAAGGCTAGTCTCAGGTGCTTGATAGAATACAGAGAAGATTGCAAGAGATATATATATATACACCTTTATAAGAGATATACCTATATATTCATACTTTCTAGGGAGTTCATAGGACTTTAGTAACAACACACACAAGATAAATATACATCTCTCTCACTTACGGCTGCACATTTCTGTTCCTAAGCCATGACAGTGGGGCTCATGAATTTTATTTTTTCCCCCTTTTGCAGCTTCAGAAACCCTGTAGTGTCTCATGTCCCAGTAAGCTTCAAATTAATTTACTAGGCCTGGGCATTCAGGTAAAAAGCTAGCAGCCAGTATTGAACTTACCCAGCTGGACTGCAGGTCCACACAGAATTGACTAAATATACCCAAAGCACCTAGTCCCAGCATGGAACTAGGCTTATTGTAAAACCAGTCATGGATTGCCAGGCAGCTATTTCTCCTTTTAAATGTTCCTCAAATCCTGGTCTACAGCATAAATGGCTGGTTTTCCTTCTGGGTGTTAGCATTATGAACACCAGCACTCAGTCTGTGTGATAAGTGTGTCAAAACACATGGATTGTATAGGCAGACTGCTAGAATGGATAGATAAACAGACATTTAGATTGAAGCTCCAGTGAACTGGCACCAGTCTAGCTGTTTCTTCACCTTTGAGACTGTCATGAAATTTTGCAACTGGCCCTTGCCAACTGGGGAGAGAGGTTAGGATGCAAAGTATAGAATTACAAGGGTAAATATTTATTCATGTGCATGAGGTGTCCCAGCCAAATTGGGGCAACCAGAATGTGGTTTTACACATAGTTCTTACACCTTTCAAACGTTCAGGTACTACACGATTTGACTAATCACTAACACCCACACTACTGATTAATAATCATAGTAAAACTCTGGAAAGCAACTATATTTTTGCAGCATTCTTGCTGCTTGTCTATTGATCCAGACAATCCTGGAGTCGGTCTTGCTATAGTTACTTATCTATGACACCAGATGATGCTCAGAGGGTTTCAAAGATGTGGGCTAGGATGCTGGTGTTATCTTGGTTGTCCAGGGGTATCCTTTATCCTTCACAGACAGCTCTAAGCTTCCAAGAAGCAAAGTCCTTATTTCCAAGACCGGGCTGTCCTTTAGTTTCTCTTACGTAACCAGGAACAATACTAACGTCTCCAGTAAAATGTTACTACCTCATGACAATACAGTGTATAATGTGAACTAATATATATATTAACAAAGTTAATACACTGTCATACTATAAAGACTGGTTGATGTAATAGTTAAGGAAGGGAATTTTCATAACAACTGATACACATACTTAATAACAATAGTCATTAAAAATACAGGTGGGTGCATATTCAGCTAATGTAGATGGCGTTTTCCCCTGTCTGGTTTAGATTTATTTCCATTAAAGCTCAGGAAACAATGCTCTAAGGAGAAGTGAGTGATGGCAGAGAAGGAACAAAGCAGAGAACAAGTGTGCTCTGTAAGCAGAAACACACTGCTTATTTCAAGGGAGAACTGAAACCCATAAGAAGCCTCTTTGCTTGTAGAAAATCTCATTATTTGTGATAAAGATTAAAAAATAAACAAAAAAAAGCATGACTGTATACTAATGGCTACCAAGAGCCAGTGTAGAGACTGTGAAGCTGCAGTGCATATTTCACATGCCATCTTGGGCTGCCCCTCAGTCCTTTTGCACTTCTGAGCTTCCCTAAATTCTCTTCAGTTATCTCGTACTCATTTTCTGTAAGCTTCTCCTCTTTCTATGCTGGGCTTTCTTAGGGAGAAAATACCTTTGTACTTCACCAAACACATCAACTAACAAAAGAAGCCCATAATATATGGTATCCAGAAAGGTATTATAAGGTTTTAATTTACTGATCTGTATGATTATTTTTCAGAAATCTGGGAAGGAAAATGTGCTATTTTAGACCTTTGAAGTGATAAATCTGCCCTTGAAAAAATCTTGAAGATTGTATCCACTGAAAATAGTTCTGCTTCAAAGCTGCTTGTCAAACATGTCCTCTCATGTATAAATAGTACTCTTCTTACTCCTTCCCCTGCCTGCTATTCTATTTGCTGTTCCCAGCTCCTCCCTTTCTTCTTCGCTTCCCTTTCTTTCCTTGTCTGTCTTTTATAGTTGCTCTGTGTGTATCTTGCTTTCTCTACCTCTGTCTCCCACCTCTCTCACTTTTACCCTCCTTTTTCTCCCTGTTTCCTTTGAAACTCTATTCCCCTTGTCTTAGCCTCACCCCTCCCTTTTATCCTCCTCAGTTATTCTCTCATGGGTGGTTTTCTTCTGTTTGGTTTGTGTGGTCTGCCCTGCACATTCCAACTTTTTTCTTTGCAAGACCTAACATGTTTCACACAGTGAGGAGAGTATTTACGAAATGGATTATGCTTTGCTATTCTGACCATTGTTTTAATAATGGCACCTTCTTCTTTTCCTTTAAATATTATGAGATCTGTTTGTGTGTCTGGATATTTGCAACTCACTGTTGTGTGGAATTCTGTGTCTATAAAATGAATGTCTGTCTATATAAGTTGGAGCACATGATTGTCTGTATCAGTGGTCTCCAAACTTTTTTGATCATGTACGCCTATTGGTAAAAAACTTTAGCATACACCCCCAATATATGTAAATTTACTTATTTATAAGTTATATAAATGTACTACTGAAATTCTAATATTTTCTTCCTGCACCCCAATGAGTTGTCTCGCACACCTCCTGAGGTGCACGGACCCCACTTTGGAGACCACTGATCATGCAGCCACACTGTTGCCTAAGAAGGTATGCTGGTTTTGTCACATTTAAGATTGACCTGAGAATCTGATCCATCCATGGTAGTTTGGGATGGAGAGCTTTTGTTTCTCTGTTTCTGTCATGTCTGGGCTGTGTTTGTTTATATTTTGAGAGGGGTGAGTTTTTCTGGTATGATGTGATAATCTGCCTAGTAGAGGAAGGTTTCAGAAACTGGAAAATTTTTTGAAGATATAAATGCATGCATTGCAAAATGCTGCAGCATTGAAGAAAGAACATTTAAATACTGCCTTAAAATTAATCCCTAGAAAGGATTGACTGTCGTCTTGCCTTCCACCAAGTGAGATTTTAAACAGAGTTTGGATGTTGCATGTGCATGCGTGCGTCCCCGTAGCACAGCAACTTTTCCCAAACTTCCCCATTCACAGGAGCAGCCTGCTGTTTGGCTTCCAAACATTCCACAAGGGGGGGGGGGGGGGGGGGAATGTTCCATTACCATAAAGGGGAGGAAGTGTTTGTGCAGCTATTGAACAAAGCAGCTAGTTAACCTCTTTCCCGACCCCGGTGCAATGGTACAGTCCCACTGCTGCTTTCTAGGGGCCAGATGCTCCTCATAGTACTAAAACGAGGAAGAAAGGAAAACATATGTGCAAAAATTTACTACCGAACTGAGTAAGGACCAGATTCCAAGAGGAGCTGAGTACCTGCAATTTCTCCTAAAGTCAATTTCTTTTAGAATCAGGCCGGGGTGGATGGGGGGAAAAGGGGAGGATAGTTGGAAAGAAAGAGGTCTGTTGTAATAGGTGTCTAGAAACCCCCACAGAGAGGATTAAGAAAGAAACTATGCTGTCTGGGAAGATGTAGGTATGTGTGTTGTTCTGCATATATACAGAACTGCTAGAAAAGGCTGTGCTGTGTGGGAACTAGCCCTAGCTTTTTGAACTCTGAGATATGGCAGTATCTGCTGATAGTACTTCTTTTAAGGAGAAGTTTATACATTTTATCATGCAGTGGGGTGTCTAATGTGCATTTGTGCTTTTGTATGGATACCACTGTTTTACATTGAAGGGAATCACAGTCACTTTATATTGTATGTAACGTGAAGCTCATCCTTCAAACCAAAGGAAGTACTTTGGCAGCAGAAGCCAAAGATTCTGCTCTGTGTTATCACAGAAGTATTTGTGAATTGTAAGCCACTGAGTTTTGATATGTTTTCCGTTCAGTCCTAATGGGCACGCTCTGCTTGCACTGTAGCTCACAGGACCCTCATTTTCTGCCACTTGTAATTGTAACTCACTGAATGGTAGGTACAATCAGAGGGTTATGCAGCATGCCTCATCCTCCAGCATTTCTCCATATTCAGCCCAGTGACATTTGCAGATTGAGTAGATAGACTTTTGTTCTTGCACTAGCAGGAGACAGGAGTGACCTAGAAAGATGCTTCCAGTCCTTTGTTTCTACATTGGAAGCTGAGGTTCTCCTTTGGAGGAATTGATGAACCCCGGTTGATTCATCCATGCCATTGCTGGTTGAGCTGAGGTTTGTTAGTACCTAGAATCAACGAAGCACCTAGCTTCTGTGACATTTGATCTTGAGCATTTGGGACTGGAGTGCAAGTAAGCACATACGTGCTAACTTTAAGCAAGGTTGCCACAGAACAACAGCAGATACCATACAGCAACATGGATTTCAACAATGCCAAGAGAGACTGACCAAGGATCGGCAGTTCATGCTGTTAGTCCCGTACTGCCGCAATGTACCTTCTGGCACGAGCCTAGCAGGGGCACGCACACCTGCAGTCGCACTCGGGCATCCCCACAGAAAGCCCGGCTGCAGCAAGACAGCGCAGTGGACACGGCGCAGGCCAGGCCCGCAGCTCTGACGCTGTGGCGGGGGGAGACCCGCCCGGAAAATCGCCCCCTGAAAGACGCTGGGTGGGGAAAGCGGGAGGGAGCCTGAGCAGCAAAGACTTGACTCGAGGACGGAACCCGGTGCCGCCCAGTAGCCTGCCCAGTGGAGCGGCTACGAGAGGGAGGCGGCTCTCCGCCCCGCTCCATCCCTGCGAGCACTGGCTGCGCCAGCCGGCAGAGAGGCGTCCGCGGCGGCAGGGGACGAGGGAGCCGGCGGGGGTGGGGGAGAGCATGGTGACCGCCGCGGCAGTGACAGGAGTGGCTGCCGCTGCCTCACAGTGTGGGATCTCGCAGCGCCCCCAGCCCCATTTGCCGCCGCGTGCTGCTGCGCCAGGCTGGGCCTCTGCAATGGAAAGCAGGTCGGGGGGAGGGGGGGGCTAGAGAGAGGAGGAGGGGCACGGCGGGGAGGGGGGAGGGGAGAGAGAAAGCGAGCGAGAGAGAGGAGCCCGGAGAAAGGGACAAGGCAGATCCTAGGAAGCGGGAGGAAGAGAGACTCCTGTAGGAGAGGGATCCTGGGCGAGGAGAGAAGAGAAAAAAACGCTCCCAGAGAAGGGGGTGGAGAGGAGCGCAAGGATCGGGCTGCTCGCAAGCATCCGACTTGTTGAAGGCATCGATCGAGGGCCAGGGGCTGTGCCCGGGGCCGGGGGACAAAGCGACAGTGGGTGCAGAGCGAGAGGGACCTGGCGCTAGCCCATCGAGATGGTGTAACTTACACGGTGAAAATGGTCTTTGTCCAACTTTTCTGATGCCGGGAGGCCGGTCGGCACGGTTCTAGTGGGAAGGGCTCCTGCGAAAACTGCTTGAGTAATGCTGGGAAGTGAAAGGGGTGTTGCTGGAGTCCTGCATAAGGTATTGTGGCGGGCGAGCGGGCCGGCGGGGAAGGGCATTGTGAGCCTGGCCGAAGAGATCTGAGGAAGAGGGCCATGGTCGAGGATATCCTCGGGTCTCTGCCATCCGGGGTGTGTGTGGGAGGGAGACACGGAACAAACGAGTACTACTTCTGAAAGGGATTAAAACTCCTAAGGTTGTGGGTTTTTTCTCCTTTCCTGGTGTCTCCTGTTTAAAGGCTGTGTTACTGGGAGTTGGGGTGCCCAGAAAGACCCTCCCCCAAGCGCACCTCTCCTGTCAGGTGCCGTCTGTGGGCAAGGAGAGAAAAGCTGTATGAAATCGGGTCACGGTTTCTCTGCTTACAGAAATTACTATCAAAACCAGGTATCTTCCTCACATGCATGGTGCGTTTAGTCTGCTCCTATGCATGTTGTTTTTCTCTCTTTAGCTCCGTGAAGAGCCATAGTTAAATGCTGCCTTTGAAGTCTCTGAAGCAGGAAGGCAGGGGTAGATGTATGCTGGTGTAGGTTCCTGATCCTTAAGGAAGGATACAAGGAAGGCTTTGTGGCCTTTTCTATGGGTAGGGTTGTTTAATGCTCTTGTGGGGGATAGATGTCTGTATGAGTGCTTGTGGCAGAGAAAAGCCATGTTAACCTATTTTTCAAGAAGATGATGCAAGTTACTACTTCTCATGCTAAATAAATCTGTGAATGTGGGAGGGGCTGTTGTGATGGGTAATTTTAAATTTGCCTTTCATGGATCCACTGAGATGATTTCACTTACTCTGAAGTTCCTTTTGTTATTACCACACTCATTTGGTTGGGGAGAAGAGTGAATATCACCTGCCTCCCCCACAAGTTCTAGAAATAAGAGAGTAAAGATGGGCAAGCAAATGTCCCAAGGAGCATCCTTCATTAGCAGTGATATCAAGTCATGCAGATTGATAAGCAAGGAGAGTGAGAGGACAAATGGAAACAAGAAAGTCAAGACAGTGGGAAGAGCAGCTGCCACCAGACACATCTGTTACAGAGACAGATCTGCAGCCTCATCTGGGATGAACAAGGGAGGCTGCCTTCTTCCTTGTTACGTAGGTTCTAATCAGAAACATGGAAACTGGACGTGGGTGCACCTCTCGTTTAGTCACAGCTGATCCACCACAAGATTTAGTGACTATTTTTAGGTCTTTCTTCATTCCCAGTTTGAAATAATTCCAATGCTGAGGTTCCTTTGGGAGCAGGAAGGGAAAAGATAATCCGCAATCTCATCATCCTTTTTCTTTGATGTTACCCGATCTCTGTGCTGAAAAAAAAATCCGTTTTTCTCTAGAAGTTCATTCCCTAAATTCAACACTTTGCACCACTTCAGTTTATTTTGCTAGTGTTTTGGCAAGCGTCAGATAACTGCACGTAATTGCATCCTTTCCTTTACTGTCTTTTGCATGTATGTCCTCTTAGCCAAATGACACATGCAGTTTTTAATTCTTTGACATGAATGTGTGCCCCTCTAGCCACTAAACATTTTTTCTTGTCTCCTGAGTTCTCTCCTATTTGACTTTCTGGCGCTTGCACTAAGGTGCACAGAATTGTTTGTATGGCCAGGTGTTTTGATACTTGGCAATACCATAACTTTCAGGTATTGGAGCTTGTATGAAGCAGGATTGTATCCTCTGTAATGTAATCACTGAAACCCAGCATAAAGGCATGTTTTCTTGCTTTGTTCTGAGGTTGTCAGCTCTTCCAAGCTGTTATCTGTGGCAAGAAGAGCTTGGGTTATAGCGACTGTTTTTGGAGGGGTTTGTAGGAGAGATGTCTCCTCTCTTCTGTTTTGCCCAAGGCTGCTGCTGTCTTTGCCTTCTGTATTTGACTTGCAGGCTGACCGATGACACAGTGTAAATGCTTTTTGGGGGAAAGGCAGCTGGTGGCTCCAAGGAGACAGCTGCTTATTCTCCAGCATGCTCCCATGCAGGCTGCCAGCAGATGTGTCTGACAAGAGAGCTGATCCGTCAGTCCATTGAGAATTGTCTTCTTTATGCCTATACAAATTCACTGTGTACATTCCTCTTTGTGCCCAGGTGCATATGTCTTCCCCTTTGATACTGCATGTGCCATATGCAGAGAATCATGTAAGAGATCACTACAGTTTCTCACTCCTTACCTTGTGTGCCTCCATTAAGATAGAGTTGCTTTGTGGTCAACTCTCCTTCCCTGGATACCTGCACTGTTATGAGGTTTATGCATGCTTTCCCTCTGGCTTCAGGAATGCTTCCCTCTATAGGTCTGCTCCTCCTAAAACCTGCTTTTCCTTGTTATCCATGCATTATCCCTCAGCAGCCCCTGTGCGGAAGGTTCTCCTAAAGCCCCTACAGATGAGTGCAAAGTACTTTTAGAGCACGTTTAAGATTTAAGCACATTAAGAGCACAGTTTATTTTTATTTCTCATTTCTGTGGCCATATTGCGTATGTTTACTGCACACACAAACAATAGAAGATGGAAGAAGTAGAAACTGGTATGTATGGTCAAGCTAGATCTTTATAAAGTGGTTTAGCCACCAAAAAAGGATGGCAATATCACTCAAAAAGGGCACTATTGTGAAAAAGTGTTTGTTAAGAATATTCTAGATCAGCTGTTCTTGGTCATAAACATATAACTATTTTTTTCAAAAAGCTAGAAGACTTATTTCTAAGAAGAGAAAAGTTGATTAAAGCTTTAGGAGGAAGCGGATGAACCTCCTATAATTTTGTCATTATTTTCTCTTATGTTTTTTCTTAAACCTGCTGTAATATTATATTACTATTATATCTTACTGTTTAAAAAAAGGAAAATTTGTATTTTGTTAGGAAGTTTTATATCACCTTACAGCAATACAGTTAACTTACTTTTTCCAGCTACTAACTCCACAAATTCAGCAATTTTCCAACTCTTTGCAACCTTATCATTTAGCTTCTGCCTGTTAAGTCTTGGGCTGGACATCCCTCTTCTCTCCATATTTGTTCTCTTTGGCAACCATGCAGTGTCATGGACTTCAGGGGGTGTGCACAAATATAACTTAATGTGGTTTTTGTAAATAATTCTGTAGATGTTGTACAGCAGCAAACTGGCTCTCTGTCTTGAGTGGTGCCTATGTAAACAGACCCCCAAAAGGATGAAAACTCCTTAATTACTCATGTCAGCCATGGTACTCTGACACGTGAGCAGCAAATCTGCTGAGTAAGAAAATGCCATTTCATGTTGTCACTCTTCTCGCATTTGATTTATACAAGGAGTTTTAAACTTAACAAAGAAAAGAACTACACTAGTATTTTTCTTCTCAGAAGCATGTGTTGTGCTTTCAAGAAATATTCCTCTGCTTCTAGGAATAGTATTTTATTGTAAGTGTACTATTAATACATGTGGTGTTTAAAAAAAAAAAGAAATTAAAAAGTGTGTACTTTATGGAGGTACTGGCACAATATTTTATACAGAAGACGTTGTCTTGCTTCTTAAAAAGTCACTGTGGAGCAGGCTGATGCTCCTGTCGTGGAGGTGCTGCTTGAAGACTGTTCTTGAGACCACTTCTGAGAAAAGCAGCAGCTTTGGAAGTCAAGCTTGTCTAGTCACTGCTTTCAGTTTTCCATGCCTCCAGAGGCCCCTGTGCATTCTGCTACTCAGGGCTTGCTTGTCAAGAAAATTTTTGTTCAAATGTTTCATGTGCACACACACCCTCCCATATGCGTGCATACATGCACATGCCCATGTATGCACACAACAACAG
Source organism: Mycteria americana (assembly GCF_035582795.1). NCBI lineage: Eukaryota > Metazoa > Chordata > Aves > Ciconiiformes > Ciconiidae > Mycteria > Mycteria americana. The sequence continues at coordinate 86,335,585 of NC_134365.1, forward strand.
TTAAAGAGGAGAAAAAAAGTGCTATCCTGGGAGTAGAGAAGATGCTGGATACTATGAGAACACAGCTTATCCAGTCTGAAAACTATAGCCTTACATACAAAGGCTGGATCCTTAAGGTCTTGGTTCACCTTAGGATGGAAATTCTCACGAGCCCAGACCTGTATATTGAAGCATACATGACTTCATTTTCAGACAGGCTTTTTCTTTTTTTTTCCTCCCCAAGCTTGCCAAGTAAATGATTCCTCTGCTGATTCTGCAGTTTCCAAGTGCATTTTTTTTTCTCTGTGCCATGTCTCTGGAAAATATCCAATATGTCTAAATCATGTAATTAAACCCTAGAAACTAGAGACTGAGGACCACTGACTCTTTGTAACTTATTTCTGTTTTAGCATACCAATGTTCCTCCAAGTTACTGTAAAGCTTTCAAAGCTCCCTAAATGACCTGATCTCTCTCCCACTTACTGTAAAACACTCACACAATATGAATCTATTTGGCCTAGTTGACCACTTCAGAGGCAGTGTGTAGGATACAGACGCCTGTGTGGAGGCCTTTAGCATGGGGCTTACCACAGGTTCTCTCAGATCCTGAGGATGTCCACAAACGGAAGCAGGGTTCCTTGGCAGAACTCTCTTATCTTCCTAACTATTCTTTAAGAAGAGGGTGGGATGTCACAGGAGGGATATTGTTGCAGCGATTTCTGGGCAGGTTTTGAATAATTTCAATTTGGAAATTTGAATTGGACTGCTTATGAAACTGTTTGAATTTCCAAATGTTAAGTTTCACTCACAGCTAGGGTCAATTTGATTCCAGTAAGCAGAATCTGAAATGCTTTCTGCACCAGGAGGATGTTTGAAATTATTCCTTCTTGGTTTTGAGCCAGGAAGAAGCTGCTGGAAGCACAGCTGTATTGGGATGCTTGCCTGCAGTTTTCTCCCAGATGGTCCCTTCCCTTGCTAAGTCAGGCTTTGAGCTGGTGCCAGCAGCAATGGGAATGCAAATATGTACTGGCATTTTCACTTTTCAGTGAGTTTGCTACTCCTGTTTGGAGCGTGTGTTGTTCATAAAGGGGCCATCATATCAGCAGTTGTCACTGCCATCATTATGGTATCAGGAACGGAATAGTTCTGTTGAGGAATGTTCGTTTAATTACTAGTGCATAGAGTGCACTTAGTGGCCTTCTCCTCCGCCAGTATCTAAGCATGTTAGAAATCAGTAAAGGTGCAGTACAACATGACTTGAGAACAAATTGTGCTGACCTGAGTGTAAATCAGCGGTCTGTTAAAATCTAGCAGATAGATAGAGGCTTGACAGAGGGAATTTTCTGTAGTTTGCATCTGTCTTGGTGGTGTGTTCTGCTGGGACACGCATGTGGAGTCAGATGCTGAAGAGTAATTAGTTTTCTTTTGGAGCCTTACTGTAGCACCTTTTTGCTCAGGGCCCCAGGCTGAGCACCAGAAAGACATTTGGTGAAATAATGTAATGGCAATGATGCATGACTTGTGCTCCTTGTTTCAGTCAAAAGTCCTCCTAACGCTGACTGGAAGAATCATGTTGACAATTGCATGTTTCTCACGGATAATTTTACCCGTCTTGAATTAGAAGGGGCTCTGGATGGTCTCAGAGAGCTGCGGGTTCCTGCAACTGAGGAAATCAAACTAATGACTAGATCCCTGTTGCCTGAAGAGAATAGCTTAAAAAATTGTTTCGTAAATAGATTCTTTTGATTCTGTCTAATGAATTACCCCCAAAAGAGTGTGCGCAGTGACAGGGTGTAAAGAAAACAAATCAGTCTTTGGAAACAGAGTAAAAATAAAAATGTTGAATTCTTTAAAAGAATTAAGCTAAAGCAAGTTTTACTGTCTTTGGTAAAACAACAGCTACTGGACAAGTCTAATTGAAAGGATCAGAATAGGTTTGTTGAATTGTTGTACCTGTCTTGCTTCTCTTGAATTACAGTCTGTACCAGCCCACTATGTCTAATAGTGTTATAAAGAGTTGTGTGGATAGAAATCAGAGTGGGAAGGGGGAACTTGCCCTAAAACCTCAGAAAGTTCTTTTAAAATTATTTTTTAGATTATTCTTTTGAAAAAAGCTTTGCTTTTTTTCCACCCAGATCATAGCAGATCAGCCCAGTGTTTTCTACTGTATTTCTCTTGTGCCTCTGAACCTGTGGTGTTGAAATTGGGCAATCCCTGACTTTATGGCACTATTGGAAATGTACATAGGCTATTTGTATTTGACTGTGTGAACTTCTCTGCCACGGCACCGATGAACTGGGAGCTCAGTGAAGAGCAACAGAAGTGATCAGGAGACTATAGGGAATTTTTGTCATGCTATTAAAAAGAACTAGCTTAATGATGACTGAAAAAGCATTGCTCTGGAGTATCTATAGTACCTGGGAGACTATTGATAGGATCCTAGGCAATGTGGCTAAAGTAAAAGGGCTGGCTCAAATCACCCAAAGTAGATTATTTCAGGTTCAGTATTAAGGCATGTTTTCTTCCAGCAAGGGTCTAAGTAGATTGTAAGAAGTTGTGGAAGCCCTGTTGCTTATGTCATTTAAAAATATAACTAAAAAAGCTTAAAGGAATATACAGACAAAAATCCTGCAGTTGACTGGGAACTGTAGGCCAGATGTTGTCTAAATAAAGATGCCCATCCCCCTCTTTTAGTTTCTCTTATTACAGTCTCACCAGCAACTGGGGAAGGGAGTACTTTCCTGACAGAAAATGCATCTTGGATCTGCTGTGTTGCAACCAAGACTTGTTGGTATCCAAGGAAAGGAAGTGGTGTGTTGTACTTGCTCCATTTTAAGTGTAATCCTTTGGTTTTGAAGTTGGACGTGGCTGTAACAAGAGCAGTGAGCCCCAGCATCCACACTGAAATATAAATAAGCCTTTGAGACACAGAAGAGGCAGGATGAGCTCTGAGATTTGTATGTTACTACTTTAATCTCTGGCACAAAAAGTAATACAAACATGCATTAAAAAGAGATGCTATGGGCCTGAAATATCTTTCTACTGTAACCCGCTTGGCCTTCCCTTTTCCTCTTAAGACTTTTTCTGTTCTGCCGAAGTATTAGTGGCATATAATGTTCCTATTTCCTGAGGGTGGAAACAACAAACTGGAAATGCAGGATGGAGGAGGAGGGAAGGACCTGAGAATGGAATTGGCTGCTCTGCAGGCTCTGCCAGTGGCAAGTTCAAATTTTTGGTGGGGTTCTCTAACCTGCTTTCACTACATGTGGGATCCCTATGATGCTTCTCTGAACTCAGCTAATTGTTCGACCCAGTCATTCCCTTTCAGGTCATCTCTCTCTTCTTTGCAGCCTTGATCTCACTTCTCTTCTACAAGCTGCCATTTCTGCCTCATTGCTCTCTCAACTGTCTCCTAGGCAAGAGCCAATTTTGGGCAACCTGATTCCCAAAATCAAAGTGAGAACCTGCTCTAAGCCTTGAACCAGCATGAATCATTAATGTTGTCCTCTAAATAAATATCTATATATCATTGACAAAAGGTAAAAGAAAATTAGTGTTAAAGACCAAGTCAGATGTTTCTGAAGTTGAATAGAACCCTTATATTCTCTGTTCCTGTTGCTCAGATCAGTCATTTTAGCAATGAGACCAAGATACTATGAAGGAAGGAGAGTGAGTCTGAATGAAGATTATGGATTTGGAGACTGGAACTGAAGAGAGCAAAACTGGAGAAATCATCTATTTTCTTAAAGTTTTCCTAGAACAAGTTCTAGGTCTCATAGTTCCTGTCCCTCTGTTCTTACTGGGCTTTGAGACACTGCTACCAAGGTAGCTCCCTAGTTGCTTGTTACTGCACAGTGCAGTAACACCTCCTGCAAAAATGGTTATAGACAGACTATAGTTAGTGTTGGTGTGCAGTTCTGTGGAGTATGATCAGTGCAGTGCAGCATTATTCTGTAGCATTTTAGTGCCTAATGGGAACATGAGGCTCAAACTAATGGTGGAACAGACAGAATTCCCATGTAGGCAAACAGTGGTCATGTAAGGATGAAAACTGTGTGGTAGAACTCTTCTCTGAGCCGTTTTCTCTCTCCCTCATAGCTTCCTAGTTTTGTGCATGTATTTCCACATCAAACGCTCTAATTTACATGCTGGAGCTAAAGCTTGTGTATTGTATAGCCTGTTGGTGCAGTCAGCAAAATTTAAGGGAATCAGCTTGACTGAAGATAACTTCTTATTCCCACTTCCATTCGGAATGCTACAGGCCTCTGTTAGGGCAACCTTGTAAACTCAAAACTAATATTTGCAATAGGTGTGGGGGTATAATTGGATGAAAGCTAGCTGGTAACCAAGTGCATGGAGTGGGGCTGGGGGAGGAGGTTTGGACAGCAAGATCAGGGCAATTAACAAGCCAGTAAAGTGATTATGCTTCAGTGCTTTTCTGCCTTGTTGTTTTACAAAGAAGCATTCTTTCCTTGCTTCTCTTAACAGGAATAAAAACAGTGATGATAAATAATGCTAATAATGAAATAGTTTTAAAAATAAAAGTAGCTCTATCTGCAAATGCATGCAGCCAGCAATTTGAGAACCAAGGTCTATGACAGCCCAAGGCTGTGAAACTGATTAAAATGGAAAAAAGTAGTTATAATTAACCCTTAAATCATGAAGCACATTCTCTGAAAACCCAAGTTGCCTCCTTGAAGCCAGAAAGGAGGTTAATAAAAAGAGCAGCACTTAAACGAAGGTGTTTTAATATTATTAGTTCTTTCTGTAGTCTGTTTTGAAATGTCAGTTTCTCTCATGGAATAAAAGGCGATTTCAAAATGCAGGGAATTCCCATAGAAGAGGAACATTATCTTTTAACTGACTGTCAGTGCTGCCACAGTCTCCTAATGGACAGCATAAGTTTGGATACTGTGAATATGAATAGCATGCATTTTCTGGTTATGCTAAATATTCTTTACTGTAAAACCCTCATAAAGTCCAAAGCAAAATTAGAGATGAAGACAGTAAGTATATTTTTACAAAAATGAAGATTCTTTACTGTAGCTGAAGAAAATCTTAATCCTTACTTAAAGGGCTTTGCAAACTTTTGTCCACAAAGAGCAGTTTAAGAGAAGTATTCTCAGTTTGTTTTTTGCCCTCCATTGTATGTTTTGACTGTTTGTGCATAGATCTTGGTTCATATATTTCTAGACATGCCATGTAAGGCTACACTCTTAATTTGAAATGGGAAGCAGCATTAGTATAAAATATCCCTTTTCTTAGGCTTATCCATATCTTAATTTGTAAGCCACTCTCAGTTTTCCCCCCCACCCAACCCTTCAGGCCCTTGATTTCTTTTCCAGCATCCTGACAGTGCCTTTAAGGCCTTTTTGCAGCTCTGTGCTTGGTTTGTCTATGCAGATTTGCAGATGTTCTTGCAGACTTGGTCAGCAAATGTCAAGGTTATTTGTCTGATTTCTGGCGTTGCTTGTCTGGCCGTTGCTAACACTGTGCTTGGCCTCTTTACCATTTTCCATCCATCAGCAATCAGAACTTGGTATATAATAAAACTTTAATTTCAGATTAAAAAGATCAGCATTGCTGAGTGGATGAGAACATGATTTTAGGGACGTACTCTTTATGTCACACATCCTTTGTTTAAATACTGTTTGTGAAAAAGTTTTATTTCCCTTCCCTTTTTTAATGCCAAAATAGTATGCATCTTTTTCCTTCTTGTTTTCAAACTTGTTCTGTCATAAAGTTACTATGAAATTTAGTGTTTACTTAAACTTAGCTATTGCCAGTTGTACCAGAGAAGGAAATGTCAATGTTCAAAGAATTTTTACTACAACAGAATTTTTTTACCTAGAAGTTAATGTGGCCATCTTCAGAGATACTTAAGTCAAATCCCCTAAACATAAAATTCTGTACTTAAAATTTTGGAAATACAACCTTTTACACAGTGATTGAGAAAGGTTTGCTGCTGTGTCCTAGAGCTTGTAAATTACCTGTCTTTTTCCTCTCTGAAGCCTTATGTCTTCCTTTTGTACAGATAAAAGTATACTTGTTAAAGGTAAATCATACCTGAAGTTGAAAACATCATGTTTATTTCCACATAGATAAAAGTGCTTTGCAAGGATCGGTGCACAGTTGTACTGAGAGAAGTTTTCTGAGAAATTAGACTAAAATTGATAAGAGCATAGTGAAACCATACCCAGTAGGTACAGCTGTAATCTTCTCTTTCCATCAAAGAAGATAAATGTGATGGGGAGCTGCTTTTTCTTCCTCTTCTTTCTTCAGTCTCCTTATTTACTGTATGAAAATTCAAAGGGGGTAATTTCTGTATCACTCCAATTCCTATTATTTTTAGGAGAGTTTCTATCAGGCAAGTGATGGATAACATACACAACAATGCATTTCTTCACATTTTTTATTCTATAACCTTATTAATATTCTAGAGCTGGGATTTTGCTTCCGGGTATTAATGTTAGAAATTTGAGTATAATTACCAATGTTTCTTTGAAAAGTACATGAATCGCTATAAAAATTGTCAATTAAGTCAAACCTTTTGAGGTGGAAAGAGATTTTATTCAGGAGCTTTGCTGTACTTAATATGCATGTAATTCAAGTACCTAAAAAGCAAGTGGAAGAAAGAATCTGTATCTTTAATTAAAAATTTTTTTTTTTAAATTGCTGTAGTTTCAAGACATCGGTGTCCATCTTGTTAGGCATAGTAGAAACATAATGGGGAGGCATTGAGAGAGTCTGCAGAAACACAGTGTAGCGGTGACTGAATTTTGGTTAGGAAGATAAACTAGGGTCACAAGCAAAGCTGTAAGGCTTCTCTAGCCAAGTATGTGTCATGGCAGAGAAGAGAGATTTAAAGGAAAGCACTGTGGTTATTTAAAGAAATGCTAACGTGACCACCTGTATGGGCTGGAAGACAGCACAGAGGCTTAGAATCTCCCCAGATACCTTTAGGCTGCACCTAAGGAGTCATCTGGCGGGGGCTGTTTAGCTATCCATAGCTCCCTTTTTTAATTAGTGCAGATCTTAGGTACCTACTGAGGATGATTCAGCTCAGTCCACTAACTGTAGAGGTTGTTTGAGTGATTATGCTTCTAATTTGGGCATCCTATCCGAGCCTCAAGGGCTTAATAAAAATTCATGAAAATAAGCATCTCTTCCCTTTAAGGGCTATGGAAGGTCTTAACTTGGATCCCACTAGGAAATGTATAATCAGAGCGTGGAAGATCAGCTTCAAGACTCCTGGTGTTTCCATGGCAAACAAGGAAATAAATCCCATTCTTTGGAGAACATTCAAAATCAACCTTTGGATTGTTGTTGTAAACTTAAAGAATCCCAAAAGATACAGACACAACCCTATTTAGATAATCTGTAAGAAACAAATGATTAAGCCAGCTAGAGGAAATCTTTTATGAAGTATCTTGTTGAGGAAGAATTCCTCTAGGCTTAGTTATACATTAGCACCTAGAGCCTTTCTCTCAAAATTAAATTAATAAACTGAACAGACCATAAAAAATCCACAAGGCTTTGTTACAAATTCCACTCTCCTCTCAGATTTTTTAAAGTATTTTGGAGTCATTCAAAATAATCTCAAATAGTAGCAGAAGATGAAAGGATATACAGCAACTAATGAAATTATTTATATATTTAATTGAACATTTCTCTGTGCTACTCTGTGTGCCCCAGTGATACATTTTTTGAAGAAAAACACATTAACTTCATAATATTAAAACCTTGAGCGATAAATTACGTGTTGCTCTCCCCCCATTTACTTCCTGTTTGGGCTGTAGAAAGATTTCTATGGATAGCAGTCATTGTAGTTATTGTCTAAGAAAGAAGGTAGGCAGTATTATGTCATGCTCAAAGCGTCGCACAGGCATTGAGTGACAGCTTTTCACAACAGCATTGCGAGATTTATCCTACTGAGATGCGTGACTGTACCTGCAAGGGCATCTCAGTGGCGAAAGAGCCATTACAGTAGGAGAGAACTGGGGGGAGAGGAGGAGGGAAGGCCTCTTGCTTGATGTATAACGCTATCATGGTTCCCCATTTATCATGAATGAGAAGAAGTATTAATTCCACTTTTTGTACTCTGCCTAAATGTGATGAATCAGTGTGCATTGCAAATTAATTGGAACAGTAGTCCATTGACTCTCCCAGATGTTGTGCTCATTTATCTTTTTAATGCTTCTCACTGAGAGATAATACTAAGCTGTTATGAGTCATAGTGCAAAATATGCAAGAGGAGGGAAGATGGTGCCTGCAAAGGTACAGCATTTTCTCTGCCCTGAAGAATTTTTGAGGTTCATTTATTTTGCATCTAGATGCTTTGTGTGAGGAAGAAGTATGACAAATATGAGGGAAATCTGTTGAATCGAGTGTAGCAGAGGGAAGCTACACCCGTATAATGATTTCTACTGTGAAATAGGTCTAGAGGAGTCAGTTAACAATGAAGGAGGAAGAAGCATTGTTCCAGTGGGAGGAAACAAGATGATTTGGAAAAGTTCTTGGAACAGTTAAGAAGAATAGAAAGAGTAAAAAACTGGCATTTTTACGATTTCAGCTTCTAGTAGTAGAACAATTTAAAATACATAGAAGTACTTTGTTGCACAAGGATAGGTATCTTTTCAAATCTCTTGCAAGTTCAAAACAGGGATTAGAAAAATTCATAAAGAGATACTGAAGGGAATGGATTGGGGTATACTCTCTAGCAAACCTAGCTTGTATTTGTGGATGCTGTCTCTAAGTAGCACCTCTTCCTGACACTGGAGACACAGAGAAAACTTGGGTTAGATGGACGTTGATCTGCTTCAGTGTTCTTTCTTGTGTTTTGAAATGTAGTTTGCACTAAAGCACGAAGAATTGTTATTCTCTTGACCGCACATTCAAAAACACAACAAGTGTTCTTCCAATAAGGAAGGCTATCATGAACTCTTGATTAAGAACTGACAATTTTTATATTGTGTTCGCAGCCCCATTGTTTCCATTTGCCTCCATACCTTCTGGGAATGAGATACTTGGACCAATATTAGAGTTGGGATTCCTACAAAGTAGTGCAGGATGGAGCATCCTCTCTGCAATGGATCAAGCTCCTGTCAGCTTTTAGGGAATAGAATATTGGAACTGACCTTAGGTCTCCTGTAAGAATTGGGGGCTATGGGACTAATAGTTCTTCCTGCTCCCTCTGGTTTGCTCTAATTTCACAGAAGTCAAAGAAACAGCTACAGCTACAAAGAAACAGCATTCATGGAGAGGAAGAGCCTGTCAGGCCTTCATCTTTCTCCAGGAGGCTTGTGCAGTGCCTGAACAATCCTAGCTTTTTTCTTAATCCTAAACACATGCCTGAATTCCTCCTGCAGAACCCAGACAGGTGCATGGTTCAGATGAATGCTTAACTGCTATTTGATGTCAGGTTCTACAGATGGTATCTGTCAAAGGGGAACAGGGTCAATGGCATTACTTTCTGATCTGTGGCTACATATTGTCTGCATACTAAGCTAGAACTTGCTTCAGCAAAGGTCTGTCTAAAGATTTATGGGTGGAATCAAAAGGGTTAGAAAGCAAGGGGTTTTCTTTAAAGCTTAGGGCCAGCAGAACCTGTGCCCAGCAGAGAATTAATACAGTTTACCTAGTGTCACTGTTCTTGATCAGTCTCATAGTGCCAGGCAAACCCAGAAGAAAAAAGCAGTCCATTCTAAGGAGATCCCTCTTAGGTTTGTCATGTGCATGACCACCTCCATCAAGATTCAAGACATATGTCATTGGGGTACTCCAAAGTAAGTGACTACACAAACCTAGGAGAAAATCTGCTTCCCTTCTAATAAAAACACATGCACTGATAGAAGAAAATTTTGAATCAGTGCTGGCCCACTTAGTGCCCTTCAGGTGTCGTCATTGACAGTGCTTGAACTTTGAGGGAATAATTTTTTTGCATAAGGAAACTGCTTCAGAGATACCGGCTGCATGAAATACTTCATGTTTGCCCCAGTTTAGATACAGGATGGGCACACTGCAGCCCCCTTTGTGACAGAAATCTCACAAGCACAGGCCTGTACACGTGTCAGTTGTCCTAGTACCCATGGGAGCACTATTGCTATCTACCCTGTAGCACTGAGCATCATTTGCCTGGAGACTGTACTAAAGTGTTTCCACTTAACGACTGAGTTCAGAAAAAGTGAGAAATTACAGCACTGGCTCTGTCTGGTGAGAAGAAACAGGCTGTAAACAGTGCCAGTTAAGCCAGGCATACTTTGTTTCACATTCAAGGTTTTCCAGCTGAAATGGTTTGTGTTTTGCAGTCTTGAGTAGAAGAAGCTTTGAGATGCTGGACAAGAGCTGGCTCTCTTCTGTTGAGATACACAACAGAAGAGACCAAGGCTGACTATATATAAGGAAGAAAAAAAACCCCTAGTAGTGGTTCAGCACTGGAACAGATGCCCAAAGAAGCTGAGGAATCTCCATCCTTGGAGATGTTCAAAACTTGCCTTGACAAGCTTCCTGAAGAACTCTTCTCCCTCACTGGTTGTTCAGCTAAGAAACCAAGATTCTTGAAAATACTGGTGATGATTGTATTAATCTCTCTTTTTGGAATCTTGAACATAATTAAATTTTGGTAATCCAGATACCACAGTGATGGTGCCAAAGTAAACAATCATGATAGCATTGGTGAATAACGTAAGCAGATAACCTGGAGACTTCCATCTCCTGTCTCTTGGAGCTTGGTACTAAAGCAAAGGCAATATATAACTGTTTTTTTCTGACTGCTTGGGATCTTCACTCTTTTATAGGATTGAATCATTAAAAGACATTTAGATTCTCAGGAACTGCCATGCTTTTCTGATGCTTTATGATTTTCAAGACTTCCAAGGAGTTGGAAATCACTCCACTAGCCAAGGAAGTACCTGCTCAAAAATGGTTTAGAATGGAAGGGTTATGGAAGGGTTAGCATAAGAAGGATTAACAGCTGGTATGTGGGTGGCAAGTTCTATGTAGCTGGAAGAGAGAGAGGACGAGAAGGGGTATTTAAGGAAGCTTGTTGAAGGATCCTGTGCAGGGAAGGTGTATTACTTTGCAGTTGGATTTGGAGGAGAATGGGAGATAGTGGATTCTGTAGCAAGGAGAGGTAATCTGTCTGAAAGGGGTTTTGGAAGAAGTAACAAGCTGAGAAGGCCATGGAAAGGTGCTTGTGTGGACAAGAGAAGAGGGTGTTTTAAAAGTTGAGATGGTTTTGAGGTTTCTCTTTAAGTAGTTTGGTGTGGGGAAAAAATAGAACTGAAGAATGAAAGATTAGTGTCTTTAAGTGTAGTCAAATTCTGCACACATCAAGTGCTGGGGGCAAGGGCAGGGCAGTGGTTAGCAATTTAGGGGCTTGGTACTCTTTACTTCAGAGAGGCTAGTGCTTCCCTCCTACTCTCTCTTAAATGCTTCCATAATGTTCTGTACCCTTCATTGTGGAGTAAGCGTTTTTCATTGAGGTGTGGAAGAGGCAGAATCAAAAAAAAAAAAGGACAGATTTACCTTTTTTAACTGCTAAATCAAAACCAGCTTTTTGATTTAGCCACAATTTATTTCAGGGAAGAATAATTTTCTAGTCTAATCCAGACAAAGGCTGCATGATGCCTCGTGAACAGCAGTGCAACATTGCTGGGATACAAGGTCTACCAGGGTAAGCTGAACAGATGTTGTAAGTGAGATGTGCAGGTAGGAAGAAAAGGACTCAATTGATTTCCTTGGAGCCAGAAATTATTTTGTGTCTGCTTCTTGGTAGCAGGTTTTTTTTCATTATATCTGTTTTGTGGTAGCAAACTGATTTCCTCCTTACATATTAGTAATTGCAAGACTGTGGCCTGAGATCCAGCAGCCAGAGCATATTTGGGTTCTGTTTTCTGCTCTGCCACTCATAAGTTATGTGACATTGAGAAAGTCTGAATTGTGGGCTGTTTTCAGAACTTCTGTAAATCAGTGCAGTGCCATTGACTGAAATGAAAGTTTTCTTCAGTTTATTTGACCTCTGTTTCTGCATTTATTTGCCTTCAAAATGAGTGTTTAAAAGTCCCCATCTCTCAGGAGTTGGCTGGCCTAAAAAAAAGGCTTTTAGATGTTTAATGTTATAGATTGAGTGGCAGTACAAATGCTGAGTATTTATGTCTGCATGTAAAGTAGTCATGCAGGCTTGATTCCGGAATACCCAGTCTTGTTTTTGGTGGCTCAGGCAGTAGTCTTCAGCCCTCTTCCTGGAGAACAGTGCTACGTGCTTGGATAGTTCTTTCTGTAAAGAAGGGTTTTCTGATCATTCAGCCTGGAATTTTCTCCTTTTTACAGTTTCATCCAGTGGTGTTTTTCTTCAGTGGTGTATACATGCTTCATAAACTAATATGCAGTACTTGTATTATATCCATCCTCCCATTAAATCTTCATTTTTCTTCAGTTATACTTAACTGATTTTATTTTTCTCTTTCCTCATAAATCATGAATCAAAGTTTTTGCTTCTTCTTGGGGTCCCTTTAGTTTCCTTATGTTTTAGTGATGCCCAGGGTGCCTTTGGTTCATCTGTGTTTGCTGCTCTTGTTAGGGGCAGCATAAGAGAGAACTATTCCATCCTGTCCAGTAATTTCTCCCCCTCTTTAGTAAAGCAAATCAGATTGCAGTCCATTGCCTTTTCTCGTACTCCCCAGGCTGCTTTTTTCTCTGCTACGCCGAATTTGCTCAAATCCCCCATTGCTAGGTTTTCAGATAATTGCAGTGAGGCTGCCCCTTTTAATTACAACTCTTCTCTCCCCTATTTCAGCCAAGTTATTGAGCCATTTCTCTATATAGCCTGAGACATTTTTCTTTCTCCTTAGCTACGCTTCACTGTCTCACTGAAGACATTGAAGTGTTTTCAATTCTCTGCACAAAGAGCACCTAAAGAAACAAAACATACTGGCTTTTTGCATGCAACCTACATATTACCGTGATATTTCTCTGGTGGGCTGAGAATTGGGCAGATGGAGCCAGAAATACCTTGCTTAGCAAACTTACTGTGCTGGATTGATCTAATGCAGTGCTGGATTAGGCTACATGCTACTCCCTTACTGTGAGATAAGCCTTTATGTCAGGTTCTTAATGGTGGTGGTGGAGTTTTGTTTGGTTTTGCTTGGATTTTTTCCCACTTAAGATAAATTTGGACTTATGTGCTTTTCCTAGCTGTAACACAGGCTCCCTCTATTTGACCTTAAATATCACAACGTTTGCTTCCTCCCCTACAACATATTAATGGGAAAAATACTGTCCAGCTTCAATAGTGTTGTACAGTCATATGCTTAAAGGGACAAATGCCTGCATCTGAAATGCAGTTGCAAGTGTCAGCAGTGCAGATTTGT